>NC_133128.1:108716125-109316125 GCF_048418815.1 Hemitrygon akajei | reverse complement strand
GGGGATTGTTATTGACACTGTTTATTTTCTATGGGTGAGAGGATCGGGGATTGCTATTGACACTGTTTATTTTCTGTGTGTGAGGGGATCGGGGATTGTTAGTGCCACTGTTTATTTTCTTTTTGTGAGGCGAACGGGGATTGTTATTGACTGTTTCTTTTCTGTGGGTGAGGGGATCGGGGATTGTTATTGACACCGTTTATTTTCTGTGTCTGAGTGGATCGAGGATTGTTATTGACACTGTTTATTTTCTGTGGGTGAGGGGTCGGGGATTGTAACTTACCCTGTTTATTTTCTGTTTGTGAGGGGGTTGGACATGTTATTGACACTGTTTATTTTTTATTGGTGAAGTGTCGGCAATTGTTATTGACACTGTTTATTTTCTGTGGGAGAGTGGATCGGGGATTGTTATTGACACTGTTTATTTTCTGTGGGTGAGGGGATCGGGGATTGTTATTGAAACTGTTTATTTTCAGTGGGTGTGGGGATCTGGGATTGTTATTGACACTGTTTATTTTCTGTGGGTGAGGGTATCGGGGATTGTTATTGACACTGTTTATTTTCAGTATCTGAGTGGATCGGGGATTGTTATTGACACTGTTTATTTTCTGTGGGTGAAGGGATCGGGGATTGTTATTGACACTGTTTATTTTCTATGGGTGAGGGGATCGGGCATTGTTATTGACACTGTTTATTTTCTATGGGTGAGGGGATCGGGGATTGTTATTGAAACTGTTTATTTTCAGTATCTGAGTGGATCGGGGATTGCTATTGACACTGTTTATATTCTGTGGGTGAAGGGATCGGGGATTGTTATTGACACTTTATTTCCTGTGGGTGAGGAGATCGGGGATTGTTATTGACACTGTTTATTTTCTGTGGGTGAGGGGATCGGGGATTGTTATTGACACTGTTTATTTTCTGTGGGTGAGGGGATCAGGGATTGTTATTGACACTGTTTATTTTCTGTGGGTGAGGGATCTGGGATTGTTATTGACACTGTTTATTTTCTGTGGGTGAGGGATCTGGGATTGTTATTGATACTGTTTATTTTCTGTGGGTGAGAGGATCGGGGATTGTTATTGACACTGTTTATTTTCTTTGGGTGAGGGATCTGGGATTGTTATTGACACTGTTTATTTTCTGTGGGTGAGGGGATCGGGGATTGTTATTGACACTGTTTATTTTCTGTGGGTGAGGGACCGGGGATTGTTATTGATACTGTTTATTTTCTGTGGGAGATTGGATCGGGGATTGTTATTGACACTGTTTATTTTCTGTGTCTGAGTTGATCGAGGATTGTTATTGACACTATTTATTTTCTGTGGGTGAGGGGATCGGGGATTGTTATTGACACTGTTTATTTTCTATGGGTGAGAGGATCGGGGATTGCTATTGACACTGTTTATTTTCTGTGTGTGAGGGGATCGGGGATTGTTAGTGCCACTGTTTATTTTCTTTTTGTGAGGCGAACGGGGATTGTTATTGACTGTTTCTTTTCTGTGGGTGAGGGGATCGGGGATTGTTATTGACACTGTTTATTTTCTGTGGGTGAGGGGATCGGGGATTGTTATTGAAACTGTTTATTTTCAGTGGGTGTGGGGATCTGGGATTGTTATTGACACTGTTTATTTTCTTTGGGTGAGTGGATCTGGGATTGTTATTGACACTGTTTATTTTCTGTGGGTGAGGGGAACGGGGATTGTTATTGACACTGTTTATTTTCTGTGTCTGAGGGGATCGAGAATTGTTATTGACATTGTTTATTTTCTGTGGGTGAGGGGATCGGGGATTTTTTATTGACACTGTTTATTTTCTGTGGGCGAGTGGATTGGGGATTGTTATTGACATTGTTTATTTTCGGTGGGTGAGTGGATTGGGGATTGTTATTGACACTGTTTATTTTCTGTGGGAGAGGGGATCGGGGATTGTTATTGACACTGTTTATTTTCTGTGGGTGAGGGGATCGGGGATTGTTATTGACACTGTTTATTTTCTGTGGGTGAGGGATCGGGGATTGTTATTGACACTGTTTATTTTCTGTGTCTGAGTGGATCGGGGATTGTTATTGACATTGTTTATTTTCTGTGGGAGAGTGGATAGGGGATTGTTATTGACATTGTTTATTTTTTATGGGAGAGTGGATAGGGGATTGTTATTGACACTGTTTATTTTCTGTGGGTGAGAGGATCGGGGATTGTTATTGACACTGTTTATTTTCAGTGTCTGAGTGGATCGGGGATTGTTATTGACACTGTTTATTTTCAGTGGCTGAGAGGATCAGGGATTGTTATTGACAGTGTTTATTTTCTGTGGGTGAGGGATCGGGGATTGTTATTGACACTGTTTATTTTCTGTGGGTGAGGGGATAGGGGATTGTTATTGACTGTTTATTTTCTGTGGGTGAGGGGATCGGGGATTGTTATTGACACTGTTTATTTTCCGTGGGTGAGGGGATCGGGGATTGTTATTGACACTGTTTATTTTCAGTGGGTGAGAGGATCAGGGATTGTTATTGACACTGTTTATTTTCTGTGGGTGAGGGGATAGGGGATTGTTATTGACTGTTTATTTTCTGTGGGTGAGGGGATCGGGGATTGTTATTGACACCGTTTATTTTCTGTGTCTGAGTGGATCGAGGATTGTTATTGACACTGTTTATTTTCTGTGGGTGAGGGGTCGGGGATTGTAACTTACCCTGTTTATTTTCTGTTTGTGAGGGGGTTGGACATGTTATTGACACTGTTTATTTTTTATTGGTGAAGTGTCGGCAATTGTTATTGACACTGTTTATTTTCTGTGGGAGAGTGGATCGGGGATTGTTATTGACACTGTTTATTTTCTGTGGGTGAGGGATCGGGGATTGTTATTGTCACTGTTTATTTTCTGTGGGTGAGGGGTCGGGGATTGTTCTTGACACTGTTTATTTTCTGTGGGTGAGGGGATCGGGGATTGTTATTGACACTGTTTATTTTTTATTGGTGAAGTGTCGGCAATTGTTATTGACACTGTTTTTTTTCTGTGGGAGAGTGGATCGGGGATTGTTATTGACACTGTTTATTTTCTGTGGGAGAGGGGATCGGGGATTGTTATTGACACTTTTTATTTTCTATGGGTGAGGGGATCGGGGATTGTTATTGACACTGATTATTTTCTGTGGGAGAGGGGATCAAGGATTGTTATTGACACTGTTTATTTTCTGTGTGTGAGAGGATCGGGGATTGTTATTGACACTGTTTATTTTCTGTGGGTGGGGGGTCAGGGATTGTTATTGACACTGTTTATTTTCTGTGGGTGAGAGGATCGGGGATTGTTATTGACACTGTTTATTTTCTGTGGGTGAGGGAGCGGGGATTGTTATTGACACTGTTTATTTTCTGTGGGTGAGGGGTCGGGGATTGTTATTGACACTGTTTATTTTCTGTGGGTGAGGGACCGGGGATTGTTATTGACACTGTTTATTTTCTGTGGGTGAGGGGATCGGGGATTGTTATTGACACTGTTTATTTTCTGTGGGTGAGGGGATCGGGGATTGTTATTGACACTGTTTATTTTTTATTGGTGAAGTGTCGGCAATTGTTATTGACACTGTTTATTTTCTGTGGGAGAGTGGATCGGGGAAGGTTATAGACACAGTTTATTTTCTGTGGGTGAGGGAATTGGGGATTGTTATTGACACTGTTTATTTTTTATTGGTGAAGTGTCGGCAATTGTTATTGACACTGTTTATTTTCTGTGGATGAGTGGATCGGGGATTGTTATTGACACTGTTTATTTTCTGTGGGTGAGAGGATCGGGGATTGTTATTGACACTGTTTATTTTCAGTGTCTGAGTGGATCGGGGATTGTTATTGACACTGTTTATTTTCAGTGGCTGAGAGGATCAGGGATTGTTATTGACAGTGTTTATTTTCTGTGGGTGAGGGATCGGGGATTGTTATTGACACTGTTTATTTTCTGTGGGTGAGGGGATAGGGGATTGTTATTGACTGTTTATTTTCTGTGGGTGAGGGGATCGGGGATTGTTATTGACACTGTTTATTTTCCGTGGGTGAGGGGATCGGGGATTGTTATTGACACTGTTTATTTTCAGTGGGTGAGAGGATCAGGGATTGTTATTGACACTGTTTATTTTCTGTGGGTGAGGGGATAGGGGATTGTTATTGACTGTTTGTTTTCTGTGGGTGAGGGGATCGGGGATTGTTATTGACACCGTTTATTTTCTGTGTCTGAGTGGATCGAGGATTGTTATTGACACTGTTTATTTTCTGTGGGTGAGGGGTCGGGGATTGTAACTTACCCTGTTTATTTTCTGTTTGTGAGGGGGTTGGACATGTTATTGACACTGTTTATTTTTTATTGGTGAAGAGTCGGCAATTGTTATTGACACTGTTTATTTTCTGTGGGAGAGTGGATCGGGGATTGTTATTGACACTGTTTATTTTCTGTGGGTGAGGGATCGGGGATTGTTATTGTCACTGTTTATTTTCTGTGGGTGAGGGGTCGGGGATTGTTCTTGACACTGTTTATTTTCTGTGGGTGAGGGGATCGGGGATTGTTATTGACACTGTTTATTTTTTATTGGTGAAGTGTCGGCAATTGTTATTGACACTGTTTTTTTTCTGTGGGAGAGTGGATCGGGGATTGTTATTGACACTGTTTATTTTCTGTGGGAGAGGGGATCGGGGATTGTTATTGACACTTTTTATTTTCTATGGGTGAGGGGATCGGGGATTGTTATTGACACTGATTATTTTCTGTGGGAGAGGGGATCAAGGATTGTTATTGACACTGTTTATTTTCTGTGTGTGAGAGGATCGGGGATTGTTATTGACACTGTTTATTTTCTGTGGGTGGGGGGTCAGGGATTGTTATTGACACTGTTTATTTTCTGTGGGTGAGAGGATCGGGGATTGTTATTGACACTGTTTATTTTCTGTGGGTGAGGGAGCGGGGATTGTTATTGACACTGTTTATTTTCTGTGGGTGAGGGGTCGGGGATTGTTATTGACACTGTTTATTTTTTATTGGTGAAGTGTCGGCAATTGTTATTGACACTGTTTATTTTCTGTGGGTGAGGGGATCGGGGATTGTTATTGACACTGTTTATTTTCTGTGGGTGAGGGGATCGGGGATTGTTATTGACACTGTTTATTTTTTATTGGTGAAGTGTCGGCAATTGTTATTGACACTGTTTATTTTCTGTGGGAGAGTGGATCGGGGAAGGTTATAGACACAGTTTATTTTCTGTGGGTGAGGGAATTGGGGATTGTTATTGACACTGTTTATTTTTTATTGGTGAAGTGTCGGCAATTGTTATTGACACTGTTTATTTTCTGTGGATGAGTGGATCGGGGATTGTTATTGACACTGTTTATTTTCTGTGGGTGAGGGGATCGGGGATTGTTATTGACACTGTTTATTTTTTATGGGAGAGTGGATAGGGGATTGTTATTGACACTGTTTATTTTCTGTGGGTGAGAGGATCGGGGATTGTTATTGACACTGTTTATTTTCAGTGTCTGAGTGGATCGGGGATTGTTATTGACACTGTTTATTTTCAGTGGCTGAGAGGATCAGGGATTGTTATTGACAGTGTTTATTTTCTGTGGGTGAGGGATCGGGGATTGTTATTGACACTGTTTATTTTCTGTGGGTGAGGGGATAGGGGATTGTTATTGACTGTTTATTTTCTGTGGGTGAGGGGATCGGGGATTCTTATTGACACTGTTTATTTTCCGTGGGTGAGGGGATCGGGGATTGTTATTGACACTGTTTATTTTCAGTGGGTGAGAGGATCAGGGATTGTTATTGACACTGTTTATTTTCTGTGGGTGAGGGGATAGGGGATTGTTATTGACAGTTTATTTTATGTGGGTGAGGGGATCGGGGATTGTTATTGACACCGTTTATTTTCTGTGTCTGAGTGGATCGAGGATTGTTATTGACACTGTTTATTTTCTGTGGGTGAGGGGTCGGGGATTGTAACTTACCCTGTTTATTTTCTGTTTGTGAGGGGGTTGGACATGTTATTGACACTGTTTATTTTTTATTGGTGAAGTGTCGGCAATTGTTATTGACACTGTTTATTTTCTGTGGGAGAGTGGATCGGGGATTGTTATTGACACTGTTTATTTTCTGTGGGTTAGGGTATCGGGGATTGTTATTGACACTGTTTATTTTCAGTATCTGAGTGGATCGGGGATTGTTATTGACACTGTTTATTTTCTGTGGGTGAAGGGATCGGGGATTGTTATTGACACTGTTTATTTTCTATGGGTGAGGGGATCGGGCATTGTTATTGACACTGTTTATTTTCTATGGGTGAGGGGATCGGGGATTGTTATTGAAACTGTTTATTTTCAGTATCTGAGTGGATCGGGGATTGCTATTGACACTGTTTATATTCTGTGGGTGAAGGGATCGGGGATTGTTATTGACACTGTTTATTTCCTGTGGGTGAGGAGATCGGGGATTGTTATTGACACTGTTTATTTTCTGTGGGTGAGGGGATCGGGGATTGTTATTGACACTGTTTATTTTCTGTGGGTGAGGGGATCAGGGATTGTTATTGACACTGTTTATTTTCTGTGGGTGAGGGATCTGGGATTGTTATTGACACTGTTTATTTTCTGTGGGTGAGGGATCTGGGATTGTTATTGATACTGTTTATTTTCTGTGGGTGAGAGGATCGGGGATTGTTATTGACACTGTTTATTTTCTTTGGGTGAGGGATCTGGGATTGTTATTGACACTGTTTATTTTCTGTGGGTGAGGGGATCGGGGATTGTTATTGACACTGTTTATTTTCTGTGGGTGAGGGACCGGGGATTGTTATTGATACTGTTTATTTTCTGTGGGAGATTGGATCGGGGATTGTTATTGACACTGTTTATTTTCTGTGTCTGAGTTGATCGAGGATTGTTATTGACACTGTTTATTTTCTGTGGGTGAGGGGATCGGGGATTGTTATTGACACTGTTTATTTTCTATGGGTGAGAGGATCGGGGATTGCTATTGACACTGTTTATTTTCTGTGTGTGAGGGGATCGGGGATTGTTAGTGCCACTGTTTATTTTCTTTTTGTGAGGCGAACGGGGATTGTTATTGACTGTTTCTTTTCTGTGGGTGAGGGGATCGGGGATTGTTATTGACACTGTTTATTTTCTGTGGGTGAGGGGATCGGGGATTGTTATTGAAACTGTTTATTTTCAGTGGGTGTGGGGATCTGGGATTGTTATTGACACTGTTTATTTTCTTTGGGTGAGTGGATCGGGGATTGTTGTTGACACTGTTTATTTTCTGTGTCTGAGGGGATCGAGAATTGTTATTGACATTGTTTATTTTCTGTGGGTGAGGGGATCGGGGATTTTTTATTGACACTGTTTATTTTCTGTGGGCGAGTGGATTGGGGATTGTTATTGACATTGTTTATTTTCGGTGGGTGAGTGGATTGGGGATTGTTATTGACACTGTTTATTTTCTGTGGGTGAGGGGATCGGGGATTGTTATTGACACTGTTTATTTTCTGTGGGTGAGGGATCGGGGATTGTTATTGACACTGTTTATTTTCTGTGTCTGAGTGGATCGGGGATTGTTATTGACACTGTTTATTTTCTGTGGGAGAGTGGATAGGGGATTGTTATTGAAAGTGTTTATTTTCTGTGGGAGAGTGGATAGGGGATTGTTATTGACATTGTTTATTTTTTATGGGAGAGTGGATAGGGGATTGTTATTGACACTGTTTATTTTCTGTGGGTGAGAGGATCGGGGATTGTTATTGACACTGTTTATTTTCAGTGTCTGAGTGGATCGGGGATTGTTATTGACACTGTTTATTTTCAGTGGCTGAGAGGATCAGGGATTGTTATTGACAGTGTTTATTTTCTGTGGGTGAGGGATCGGGGATTGTTATTGACACTGTTTATTTTCTGTGGGTGAGGGGATAGGGGATTGTTATTGACTGTTTATTTTCTGTGGGTGAGGGGATCGGGGATTGTTATTGACACTGTTTATTTTCCGTGGGTGAGGGGATCGGGGATTGTTATTGACACTGTTTATTTTCAGTGGGTGAGAGGATCAGGGATTGTTATTGACACTGTTTATTTTCTGTGGGTGAGGGGATAGGGGATTGTTATTGACTGTTTATTTTCTGTGGGTGAGGGGATCGGGGATTGTTATTGACACCGTTTATTTTCTGTGTCTGAGTGGATCGAGGATTGTTATTGACACTGTTTATTTTCTGTGGGTGAGGGGTCGGGGATTGTAACTTACCCTGTTTATTTTCTGTTTGTGAGGGGGTTGGACATGTTATTGACACTGTTTATTTTTTATTGGTGAAGTGTCGGCAATTGTTATTGACACTGTTTATTTTCTGTGGGAGAGTGGATCGGGGATTGTTATTGACACTGTTTATTTTCTGTGGGTGAGGGATCGGGGATTGTTATTGTCACTGTTTATTTTCTGTGGGTGAGGGGTCGGGGATTGTTCTTGACACTGTTTATTTTCTGTGGGTGAGGGGATCGGGGATTGTTATTGACACTGTTTATTTTTTATTGGTGAAGTGTCGGCAATTGTTATTGACACTGTTTTTTTTCTGTGGGAGAGTGGATCGGGGATTGTTATTGACACTGTTTATTTTCTGTGGGAGAGGGGATCGGGGATTGTTATTGACACTTTTTATTTTCTATGGGTGAGGGGATCGGGGATTGTTATTGACACTGATTATTTTCTGTGGGAGAGGGGATCAAGGATTGTTATTGACACTGTTTATTTTCTGTGTGTGAGAGGATCGGGGATTGTTATTGACACTGTTTATTTTCTGTGGGTGGGGGGTCAGGGATTGTTTTTGACACTGTTTATTTTCTGTGGGTGAGAGGATCGGGGATTGTTATTGACACTGTTTATTTTCTGTGGGTGAGGGAGCGGGGATTGTTATTGACACTGTTTATTTTCTGTGGGTGAGGGGTCGGGGATTGTTATTGACACTGTTTATTTTCTGTGGGTGAGGGACCGGGGATTGTTATTGACACTGTTTATTTTCTGTGGGTGAGGGGATCGGGGATTGTTATTGACACTGTTTATTTTCTGTGGGTGAGGGGATCGGGGATTGTTATTGACACTGTTTATTTTTTATTGGTGAAGTGTCGGCAATTGTTATTGACACTGTTTATTTTCTGTGGGAGAGTGGATCGGGGAAGGTTATAGACACAGTTTATTTTCTGTGGGTGAGGGAATTGGGGATTGTTATTGACACTGTTTATTTTTTATTGGTGAAGAGTCGGCAATTGTTATTGACACTGTTTATTTTCTTTGGGTGAGGGATCTGGGATTGTTATTGACACTGTTTATTTTCTGTGGGTGAGGGGATCGGGGATTGTTATTGACACTGTTTATTTTCTGTGGGTGAGGGACCGGGGATTGTTATTGATACTGTTTATTTTCTGTGGGAGATTGGATCGGGGATTGTTATTGACACTGTTTATTTTCTGTGGGTGAAGGGATCGGGGATTGTTATTGACACTGTTTATTTTCTATGGGTGAGGGGATCGGGCATTGTTATTGACACTGTTTATTTTCTATGGGTGAGGGGATCGGGGATTGTTATTGAAACTGTTTATTTTCAGTATCTGAGTGGATCGGGGATTGCTATTGACACTGTTTATATTCTGTGGGTGAAGGGATCGGGGATTGTTATTGACACTGTTTATTTCCTGTGGGTGAGGAGATCGGGGATTGTTATTGACACTGTTTATTTTCTGTGGGTGAGGGGATCGGGGATTGTTATTGACACTGTTTATTTTCTGTGGGTGAGGGGATCAGGGATTGTTATTGACACTGTTTATTTTCTGTGGGTGAGGGATCTGGGATTGTTATTGACACTGTTTATTTTCTGTGGGTGAGGGATCTGGGATTGTTATTGATACTGTTTATTTTCTGTGGGTGAGAGGATCGGGGATTGTTATTGACACTGTTTATTTTCTTTGGGTGAGGGATCTGGGATTGTTATTGTCACTGTTTATTTTCTGTGGGTGAGGGGTCGGGGATTGTTCTTGACACTGTTTATTTTCTGTGGGTGAGGGGATCGGGGATTGTTATTGACACTGTTTATTTTCTATGGGTGAGAGGATCGGGGATTGCTATTGACACTGTTTATTTTCTGTGTGTGAGGGGATCGGGGATTGTTAGTGCCACTGTTTATTTTCTTTTTGTGAGGCGAACGGGGATTGTTATTGACTGTTTCTTTTCTGTGGGTGAGGGGATCGGGGATTGTTATTGACACTGTTTATTTTCTGTGGGTGAGGGGATCGGGGATTGTTATTGAAACTGTTTATTTTCAGTGGGTGTGGGGATCTGGGATTGTTATTGACACTGTTTATTTTCTTTGGGTGAGTGGATCGGGGATTGTTATTGACACTGTTTATTTTCTGTGGGTGAGGGGAACGGGGATTGTTATTGACACTGTTTATTTTCTGTGTCTGAGGGGATCGAGAATTGTTATTGACATTGTTTATTTTCTGTGTGTGAGGGGATCGGGGATTTTTTATTGACACTGTTTATTTTCTGTGGGCGAGTGGATTGGGGATTGTTATTGACATTGTTTATTTTCGGTGGGTGAGTGGATTGGGGATTGTTATTGACACTGTTTATTTTCTGTGGGAGAGGGGATCGGGGATTGTTATTGACACTGTTTATTTTCTGTGGGTGAGGGGATCGGGGATTGTTATTGACACTGTTTATTTTCTGTGGGTGAGGGGGTTGGACATGTTATTGACACTGTTTATTTTTTATTGGTGAAGAGTCGGCAATTGTTATTGACACTGTTTATTTTCTGTGGGAGAGTGGATCGGGGATTGTTATTGACACTGTTTATTTTCTGTGGGTGAGGGATCGGGGATTGTTATTGTCACTGTTTATTTTCTGTGGGTGAGGGGTCGGGGATTGTTCTTGACACTGTTTATTTTCTGTGGGTGAGGGGATCGGGGATTGTTATTGACACTGTTTATTTTTTATTGGTGAAGTGTCGGCAATTGTTATTGACACTGTTTTTTTTCTGTGGGAGAGTGGATCGGGGATTGTTATTGACACTGTTTATTTTCTGTGGGAGAGGGGATCGGGGATTGTTATTGACACTTTTTATTTTCTATGGGTGAGGGGATCGGGGATTGTTATTGACACTGATTATTTTCTGTGGGAGAGGGGATCAAGGATTGTTATTGACACTGTTTATTTTCTGTGTGTGAGAGGATCGGGGATTGTTATTGACACTGTTTATTTTCTGTGGGTGGGGGGTCAGGGATTGTTATTGACACTGTTTATTTTCTGTGGGTGAGAGGATCGGGGATTGTTATTGACACTGTTTATTTTCTGTGGGTGAGGGAGCGGGGATTGTTATTGACACTGTTTATTTTCTGTGGGTGAGGGGTCGGGGATTGTTATTGACACTGTTTATTTTCTGTGGGTGAGGGACCGGGGATTGTTATTGACACTGTTTATTTTCTGTGGGTGAGGGGATCGGGGATTGTTATTGACACTGTTTATTTTCTGTGGGTGAGGGGATCGGGGATTGTTATTGACACTGTTTATTTTTTATTGGTGAAGTGTCGGCAATTGTTATTGACACTGTTTATTTTCTGTGGGAGAGTGGATCGGGGAAGGTTATAGACACAGTTTATTTTCTGTGGGTGAGGGAATTGGGGATTGTTATTGACACTGTTTATTTTTTATTGGTGAAGTGTCGGCAATTGTTATTGACACTGTTTATTTTCTGTGGATGAGTGGATCGGGGATTGTTATTGACACTGTTTATTTTCTGTGGGTGAGGGGATCGGGGATTGTTATTGACACTGTTTATTTTTTATGGGAGAGTGGATAGGGGATTGTTATTGACACTGTTTATTTTCTGTGGTTGAGAGGATCGGGGATTGTTATTGACACTGTTTATTTTCAGTGTCTGAGTGGATCGGGGATTGTTATTGACACTGTTTATTTTCAGTGGCTGAGAGGATCAGGGATTGTTATTGACAGTGTTTATTTTCTGTGGGTGAGGGATCGGGGATTGTTATTGACACTGTTTATTTTCTGTGGGTGAGGGGATAGGGGATTGTTATTGACTGTTTATTTTCTGTGGGTGAGGGGATCGGGGATTCTTATTGACACTGTTTATTTTCCGTGGGTGAGGGGATCGGGGATTGTTATTGACACTGTTTATTTTCAGTGGGTGAGAGGATCAGGGATTGTTATTGACACTGTTTATTTTCTGTGGGTGAGGGGATAGGGGATTGTTATTGACAGTTTATTTTATGTGGGTGAGGGGATCGGGGATTGTTATTGACACCGTTTATTTTCTGTGTCTGAGTGGATCGAGGATTGTTATTGACACTGTTTATTTTCTGTGGGTGAGGGGTCGGGGATTGTAACTTACCCTGTTTATTTTCTGTTTGTGAGGGGGTTGGACATGTTATTGACACTGTTTATTTTTTATTGGTGAAGTGTCGGCAATTGTTATTGACACTGTTTATTTTCTGTGGGAGAGTGGATCGGGGATTGTTATTGACACTGTTTATTTTCTGTGGGTGAGGGTATCGGGGATTGTTATTGACACTGTTTATTTTCAGTATCTGAGTGGATCGGGGATTGTTATTGACACTGTTTATTTTCTGTGGGTGAAGGGATCGGGGATTGTTATTGACACTGTTTATTTTCTATGGGTGAGGGGATCGGGCATTGTTATTGACACTGTTTATTTTCTATGGGTGAGGGGATCGGGGATTGTTATTGAAACTGTTTATTTTCAGTATCTGAGTGGATCGGGGATTGCTATTGACACTGTTTATATTCTGTGGGTGAAGGGATCGGGGATTGTTATTGACACTGTTTATTTCCTGTGGGTGAGGAGATCGGGGATTGTTATTGACACTGTTTATTTTCTGTGGGTGAGGGGATCGGGGATTGTTAGTGCCACTGTTTATTTTCTTTTTGTGAGGCGAACGGGGATTGTTATTGACTGTTTCTTTTCTGTGGGTGAGGGGATCGGGGATTGTTATTGACACTGTTTATTTTCTGTGGGTGAGGGGATCGGGGATTGTTATTGAAACTGTTTATTTTCAGTGGGTGTGGGGATCTGGGATTGTTATTGACACTGTTTATTTTCTTTGGGTGAGTGGATCGGGGATTGTTGTTGACACTGTTTATTTTCTGTGTCTGAGGGGATCGAGAATTGTTATTGACATTGTTTATTTTCTGTGGGTGAGGGGATCGGGGATTTTTTATTGACACTGTTTATTTTCTGTGGGCGAGTGGATTGGGGATTGTTATTGACATTGTTTATTTTCGGTGGGTGAGTGGATTGGGGATTGTTATTGACACTGTTTATTTTCTGTGGGTGAGGGGATCGGGGATTGTTATTGACACTGTTTATTTTCTGTGGGTGAGGGATCGGGGATTGTTATTGACACTGTTTATTTTCTGTGTCTGAGTGGATCGGGGATTGTTATTGACACTGTTTATTTTCTGTGGGAGAGTGGATAGGGGATTGTTATTGAAAGTGTTTATTTTCTGTGGGAGAGTGGATAGGGGATTGTTATTGACATTGTTTATTTTTTATGGGAGAGTGGATAGGGGATTGTTATTGACACTGTTTATTTTCTGTGGGTGAGGGGAACGGGGATTGTTATTGACACTGTTTATTTTCTGTGTCTGAGGGGATCGAGAATTGTTATTGACATTGTTTATTTTCTGTGTGTGAGGGGATCGGGGATTTTTTATTGACACTGTTTATTTTCTGTGGGCGAGTGGATTGGGGATTGTTATTGACATTGTTTATTTTCGGTGGGTGAGTGGATTGGGGATTGTTATTGACACTGTTTATTTTCTGTGGGAGAGGGGATCGGGGATTGTTATTGACACTGTTTATTTTCTGTGGGTGAGGGGATCGGGGATTGTTATTGACACTGTTTATTTTCTGTGGGTGAGGGGGTTGGACATGTTATTGACACTGTTTATTTTTTATTGGTGAAGAGTCGGCAATTGTTATTGACACTGTTTATTTTCTGTGGGAGAGTGGATCGGGGATTGTTATTGACACTGTTTATTTTCTGTGGGTGAGGGATCGGGGATTGTTATTGTCACTGTTTATTTTCTGTGGGTGAGGGGTCGGGGATTGTTCTTGACACTGTTTATTTTCTGTGGGTGAGGGGATCGGGGATTGTTATTGACACTGTTTATTTTTTATTGGTGAAGTGTCGGCAATTGTTATTGACACTGTTTTTTTTCTGTGGGAGAGTGGATCGGGGATTGTTATTGACACTGTTTATTTTCTGTGGGAGAGGGGATCGGGGATTGTTATTGACACTTTTTATTTTCTATGGGTGAGGGGATCGGGGATTGTTATTGACACTGATTATTTTCTGTGGGAGAGGGGATCAAGGATTGTTATTGACACTGTTTATTTTCTGTGTGTGAGAGGATCGGGGATTGTTATTGACACTGTTTATTTTCTGTGGGTGGGGGGTCAGGGATTGTTATTGACACTGTTTATTTTCTGTGGGTGAGAGGATCGGGGATTGTTATTGACACTGTTTATTTTCTGTGGGTGAGGGAGCGGGGATTGTTATTGACACTGTTTATTTTCTGTGGGTGAGGGGTCGGGGATTGTTATTGACACTGTTTATTTTCTGTGGGTGAGGGACCGGGGATTGTTATTGACACTGTTTATTTTCTGTGGGTGAGGGGATCGGGGATTGTTATTGACACTGTTTATTTTCTGTGGGTGAGGGGATCGGGGATTGTTATTGACACTGTTTATTTTTTATTGGTGAAGTGTCGGCAATTGTTATTGACACTGTTTATTTTCTGTGGGAGAGTGGATCGGGGAAGGTTATAGACACAGTTTATTTTCTGTGGGTGAGGGAATTGGGGATTGTTATTGACACTGTTTATTTTTTATTGGTGAAGTGTCGGCAATTGTTATTGACACTGTTTATTTTCTGTGGATGAGTGGATCGGGGATTGTTATTGACACTGTTTATTTTCTGTGGGTGAGGGGATCGGGGATTGTTATTGACACTGTTTATTTTTTATGGGAGAGTGGATAGGGGATTGTTATTGACACTGTTTATTTTCTGTGGTTGAGAGGATCGGGGATTGTTATTGACACTGTTTATTTTCAGTGTCTGAGTGGATCGGGGATTGTTATTGACACTGTTTATTTTCAGTGGCTGAGAGGATCAGGGATTGTTATTGACAGTGTTTATTTTCTGTGGGTGAGGGATCGGGGATTGTTATTGACACTGTTTATTTTCTGTGGGTGAGGGGATAGGGGATTGTTATTGACTGTTTATTTTCTGTGGGTGAGGGGATCGGGGATTCTTATTGACACTGTTTATTTTCCGTGGGTGAGGGGATCGGGGATTGTTATTGACACTGTTTATTTTCAGTGGGTGAGAGGATCAGGGATTGTTATTGACACTGTTTATTTTCTGTGGGTGAGGGGATAGGGGATTGTTATTGACAGTTTATTTTATCTGGGTGAGGGGATCGGGGATTGTTATTGACACCGTTTATTTTCTGTGTCTGAGTGGATCGAGGATTGTTATTGACACTGTTTATTTTCTGTGGGTGAGGGGTCGGGGATTGTAACTTACCCTGTTTATTTTCTGTTTGTGAGGGGGTTGGACATGTTATTGACACTGTTTATTTTTTATTGGTGAAGTGTCGGCAATTGTTATTGACACTGTTTATTTTCTGTGGGAGAGTGGATCGGGGATTGTTATTGACACTGTTTATTTTCTGTGGGTGAGGGTATCGGGGATTGTTATTGACACTGTTTATTTTCAGTATCTGAGTGGATCGGGGATTGTTATTGACACTGTTTATTTTCTGTGGGTGAAGGGATCGGGGATTGTTATTGACACTGTTTATTTTCTATGGGTGAGGGGATCGGGCATTGTTATTGACACTGTTTATTTTCTATGGGTGAGGGGATCGGGGATTGTTATTGAAACTGTTTATTTTCAGTATCTGAGTGGATCGGGGATTGCTATTGACACTGTTTATATTCTGTGGGTGAAGGGATCGGGGATTGTTATTGACACTGTTTATTTCCTGTGGGTGAGGAGATCGGGGATTGTTATTGACACTGTTTATTTTCTGTGGGTGAGGGGATCGGGGATTGTTAGTGCCACTGTTTATTTTCTTTTTGTGAGGCGAACGGGGATTGTTATTGACTGTTTCTTTTCTGTGGGTGAGGGGATCGGGGATTGTTATTGACACTGTTTATTTTCTGTGGGTGAGGGGATCGGGGATTGTTATTGAAACTGTTTATTTTCAGTGGGTGTGGGGATCTGGGATTGTTATTGACACTGTTTATTTTCTTTGGGTGAGTGGATCGGGGATTGTTGTTGACACTGTTTATTTTCTGTGTCTGAGGGGATCGAGAATTGTTATTGACATTGTTTATTTTCTGTGGGTGAGGGGATCGGGGATTTTTTATTGACACTGTTTATTTTCTGTGGGCGAGTGGATTGGGGATTGTTATTGACATTGTTTATTTTCGGTGGGTGAGTGGATTGGGGATTGTTATTGACACTGTTTATTTTCTGTGGGTGAGGGGATCGGGGATTGTTATTGACACTGTTTATTTTCTGTGGGTGAGGGATCGGGGATTGTTATTGACACTGTTTATTTTCTGTGTCTGAGTGGATCGGGGATTGTTATTGACACTGTTTATTTTCTGTGGGAGAGTGGATAGGGGATTGTTATTGAAAGTGTTTATTTTCTGTGGGAGAGTGGATAGGGGATTGTTATTGACATTGTTTATTTTTTATGGGAGAGTGGATAGGGGATTGTTATTGACACTGTTTATTTTCTGTGGGTGAGAGGATCGGGGATTGTTATTGACACTGTTTATTTTCAGTGTCTGAGTGGATCGGGGATTGTTATTGACACTGTTTATTTTCAGTGGCTGAGAGGATCAGGGATTGTTATTGACAGTGTTTATTTTCTGTGGGTGAGGGATCGGGGATTGTTATTGACACTGTTTATTTTCTGTGGGTGAGGGGATAGGGGATTGTTATTGACTGTTTATTTTCTGTGGGTGAGGGGATCGGGGATTGTTATTGACACTGTTTATTTTCCGTGGGTGAGGGGATCGGGGATTGTTATTGACACTGTTTATTTTCAGTGGGTGAGAGGATCAGGGATTGTTATTGACACTGTTTATTTTCTGTGGGTGAGGGGATAGGGGATTGTTATTGACTGTTTATTTTCTGTGGGTGAGGGGATCGGGGATTGTTATTGACACCGTTTATTTTCTGTGTCTGAGTGGATCGAGGATTGTTATTGACACTGTTTATTTTCTGTGGGTGAGGGGTCGGGGATTGTAACTTACCCTGTTTATTTTCTGTTTGTGAGGGGGTTGGACATGTTATTGACACTGTTTATTTTTTATTGGTGAAGTGTCGGCAATTGTTATTGACACTGTTTATTTTCTGTGGGAGAGTGGATCGGGGATTGTTATTGACACTGTTTATTTTCTGTGGGTGAGGGATCGGGGATTGTTATTGTCACTGTTTATTTTCTGTGGGTGAGGGGTCGGGGATTGTTCTTGACACTGTTTATTTTCTGTGGGTGAGGGGATCGGGGATTGTTATTGACACTGTTTATTTTTTATTGGTGAAGTGTCGGCAATTGTTATTGACACTGTTTTTTTTCTGTGGGAGAGTGGATCGGGGATTGTTATTGACACTGTTTATTTTCTGTGGGAGAGGGGATCGGGGATTGTTATTGACACTTTTTATTTTCTATGGGTGAGGGGATCGGGGATTGTTATTGACACTGATTATTTTCTGTGGGAGAGGGGATCAAGGATTGTTATTGACACTGTTTATTTTCTGTGTGTGAGAGGATCGGGGATTGTTATTGACACTGTTTATTTTCTGTGGGTGGGGGGTCAGGGATTGTTATTGACACTGTTTATTTTCTGTGGGTGAGAGGATCGGGGATTGTTATTGACACTGTTTATTTTCTGTGGGTGAGGGAGCGGGGATTGTTATTGACACTGTTTATTTTCTGTGGGTGAGGGGTCGGGGATTGTTATTGACACTGTTTATTTTCTGTGGGTGAGGGACCGGGGATTGTTATTGACACTGTTTATTTTCTGTGGGTGAGGGGATCGGGGATTGTTATTGACACTGTTTATTTTCTGTGGGTGAGGGGATCGGGGATTGTTATTGACACTGTTTATTTTTTATTGGTGAAGTGTCGGCAATTGTTATTGACACTGTTTATTTTCTGTGGGAGAGTGGATCGGGGAAGGTTATAGACACAGTTTATTTTCTGTGGGTGAGGGAATTGGGGATTGTTATTGACACTGTTTATTTTTTATTGGTGAAGTGTCGGCAATTGTTATTGACACTGTTTATTTTCTGTGGATGAGTGGATCGGGGATTGTTATTGACACTGTTTATTTTCTGTGGGTGAGGGGATCGGGGATTGTTATTGACACTGTTTATTTTCTGTGGGTGAGGGGATCGGGGATTGTTATTGACACTGTTTATTTTCTGTGGGTGAGGGGATCGGGGATTGTTATTGACACTGTTTATTTTCAGTGTCTGAGTGGATCGGGGATTGTTATTGACACTGTTTATTTTCTGTTGGTGAGTGGATCGGGGATTGTTATTGACACTGTTTATTTTCTGTTGGTGAGTGGATCGGGGATTGTTATTGACACTGTTTATTTTCTGTGGGTGAGGGGATCGGGGATTGTTATTGACACTGTTTATTTTCTGTGGGTGAGGGGTCGGGGATTGTTATTGACACTGTTTATTTTCTGTTGGTGAGTGGATTGGGGATTGTTATTGACACTGTTTATTTTCTGTGGGTGAGGGGATCGGGGATTGTTATTGACACTGTTTATTTTCTGTGGGTGAGGGATCGGGGATTGTTATTGACACTGTTTATTTTCTGTGTCTGAGTGGATCGGGGATTGTTATTGACACTGTTTATTTTCTGTGGGAGAGTGGATAGGGGATTGTTATTGAAAGTGTTTATTTTCTGTGGGAGAGTGGATAGGGGATTGTTATTGACACTGTTTATTTTTTATGGGAGAGTGGATAAGGGATTGTTATTGACACTGTTTATTTTCTGTGGGTGAGAGGATCGGGGATTGTTATTGACACTGTTTATTTTCAGTGTCTGAGTGGATCGGGGATTGTTATTGACACTGTTTATTTTCAGTGGGTGAGAGGATCAGGGATTGTTATTGACACTGTTTATTTTCAGTGTCTGAGTGGATCGGGGATTGTTATTGACACTGTTTATTTTCTGTGGGTGAGGGATCGGGGATTGTTATTGACACTGTTTATTTTCTGTGGGTGAGGGGATAGGGGATTGTTATTGACACTGTTTATTTTCTGTGCGTGAGAGGATCGGGGATTGTTATTGACACTGTTTATTTTCAGTGTCTGAGTGGATCAGGGATTGTTATTGACACTGTTTATTTTCTGTGGGTGAGGGGATAGGGGATTGTTATTGACTGTTTATTTTCTGTGGGTGAGGGGATCGGGGATTGTTATTGACACTGTTTATTTTCTGTGGGAGAGGGGATCGGGGATTGTTATTGACACTGTTTATTTTCTGTGGGAGAGGGGATCGGGGATTGTTATTGACACTGTTTATTTTCTGTGGATGAGGGCATCGGGGATTGTTATTGAAACTGTTTATTTTCTGTGGGAGAGTGGATCGGGGATTGTTATTGAAACTGTTTATTTTCTGTGGGAGAGTGGATCGGGGATTGTTATTGACACTGTTTATTTTCTGTGGGTGAGGGGTCGGGGATTGTTATTGACACTGTTTATTTTCTGTGGGTGAGAGGATCGGGGATTGTTATTGACACTGTTTATTTTCTGTGGGTGAGGGGATCGGGGATTATTATTGACACTGTTTATTTTCTGTGGGTGAGGGGTCGGGGATTGTTATTGACACTGTTTATTTTCTGTGGGTGAGGGGATCGGGGATTGTTATTGACACTGTTTATTTTCTGTATCAGATAGGATCCAGGATTTTTATTGACACTGTTTATTTTCTGTGGGTGAGGGGATCGGGGATTGTTATTGACACTGTTTATTTTTTATTGGTGAAGTGTCGGCAATTGTTATTGACACTGTTTATTTTCTGTGGGAGAGTGGATCGGGGATTGTTATTGACACTGTTTATTTTCTGTGGGAGAGGGGATCGGGGATTGTTATTGACACTGTTTATTTTCTATGGGTGAGGGGATCGGGGATTGTTATTGACACTGTTTATTTTCTGTGGGAGAGGGGATCAAGGATTGTTATTGACACTGTTTATTTTCTGTGTGTGAGAGGATCGGGGATTGTTATTGACTGTTTATTTTCTGTGGGTGGGGGGTCAGGGATTGTTATTGACACTGTTTATTTTCTGTGGGTGAGTGGATCGGGGATTGTTATTGACACTGTTTATTTTCTGTGGGAGAGTGGATCGGGGATTGTTATTGACACTGTTTATTTTCTGTGGGTGAGAGAGCAGGGATTGTTATTGACACTGTTTATTTTCTGTGGGTGAGGGACCGGGGATTGTTATGGACACTGTTTATTTTCTGTGGCTGAGGGGTCGGGGATTGTTATTGACACTGTTTATTTTCTGTGGGTGAGGGACCGGGGATTGTTATTGACACTGTTTATTTTCTGTGGGTGAGGGGATCGGGGATTGTTATTGACACTGTTTATTTTCTGTGGGTGAGGGGATCGGGGATTGTTATTGACACTGTTTATTTTTTATTGGTGAAGTGTCGGCAATTGTTATTGACACTGTTTATTTTCTGTGGGAGAGTGGATCGGGGAAGGTTATAGACACAGTTTATTTTCTGTGGGTGAGGGAATTGGGGATTGTTATTGACACTGTTTATTTTTTATTGGTGAAGTGTCGGCAATTGTTATTGACACTGTTTATTTTCTGTGGATGAGTGGATCGGGGATTGTTATTGACACTGTTTATTTTCTGTGGGTGAGGGGATCGGGGATTGTTATTGACACTGTTTATTTTCTGTGGGTGAGGGGATCGGGGATTGTTATTGACACTGTTTATTTTCTGTGGGTGAGTGGATCGGGGATTGTTATTGACACTGTTCATTTTCTCTGGGTGAGAGTAGCGGTGATTCTTATTGACACTGTTTATTTTCCGTGGATGAGTGGATCGGGGATTGTTATTGACACTGTTTATTTTCCGTGGGTGAGGGGATCGGGGATTGTTATTGACACTGTTTATTTTCCGTGGGTGAGGGGATCGGGGATTGTTATTGACACTGTTTATTTTCTGTGGGTGAGTGGATCGGGGATTGTTATTGACACTGTTCATTTTCTCTGGGTGAGAGTAGCGGTGATTCTTATTGACATTTTATTTTCTGTGGTAGAGGGGATCAGGGATTGTTATTGACATTTTGCTTTCTGTGGGTGAGGGGAGAGGGTACTGTAAATGACACTGTTTATTTTCTTTTTGTGAGGGTTTGGACATGTTATTGACACTGTTTATTTTTTATGGGTGAAGGGTCGGCAATTGTTATTGACACCGTTTATTTTCTGTGTCTGAGTGGATCGATAATTGTTATTAAGAGTGTTTATTTTCTTTGTGGGCGGGGATCGGGGATTGATATAGACGCTGTTTATTTTCTATACGTGAGGGATCGGGGATTGTTGTTGACTGTTTCTTTTCTGTGGGTCAGGGGAGTGGGTATTGTAAATTATGCTGTTAATTTTCTGTTTGTGAGGGGGTTGGACATGTTATTGACACTGTTTATATTCTATGTGTGAAGGGTCTCTGGGATTGTTATAGACACTGTTTATTTTCTGTGGGTGAGGGTGTCGGCGATTGTTATTGACACTGTTTATTTTCTGTGTCTGAGTGGATCGAGGATTGTTATTGACTCTGTTTATTTACTGTTTGTGAGGGGGTTGGACCTGTTATTGGCACAGTTTATATTCTATGGGTGAAGGGTCGGCGATTGTTGTTGACACTGTTTATTTTCGGTGTCTGAGTTGATCGAGGATTGTTTTTGACACTGTTTATTTTCACAGGGTGAGTGGATCGGGGATTGTTATTGACACTGTTTATTTTCTGTAGTTGAGGTGTACGAGGATTGAGATTGACTCTGTTCATTTTCTGTGGGTGAAGGGTCTGGGATTGTTATTGACACTGTTTATTTTCTGTGGGTGAGGGTATCGGGGATAGTTATTGAAACTGTTTATTTTCTGTGGGTGAGGGGATCGGGGATTGTTATTGACACTGTTTATTTTCTGTGGGTGAGGTGTCGGTGATTGTTATTGACACTGTTTATTTTCTGTTGTTGAGGTGTACGAGGATTGAGATTGACTCTGTTCATTTTCTGTGGGTGAAGGGTCTGGGATTGTTATTGACACTGTTTATTTTCTGTGGGTGAGGGGATCGGGGATTGTTATTGAAACTGTTTATTTTCTGTGGGTGAGGGGATCGGGGATTGTTATTGACACTGTTTATTTTCTGTGGGTGAGGTGTCGGTGATTGTTATTGACACTGTTTATTTTCTGTAGTTGAGGTGTACGAGGATTGAGATTGACTCTGTTCATTTTCTGTGGGTGAAGGGTCTGGGATTGTTATTGACACTGTTTATTTTCTGTGGGTGATGGTATCGGGGATAGTTATTGAAACTGTTTATTTTCTGTGGGTGAGGGGATCGGGGATTGTTATTGACACTGTTTATTTTCTGTGGGTGAGGTGTCGGTGATTGTTATTGACACTGTTTATTTTCTGTAGTTGAGGTGTACGAGGATTGAGATTGACTCTGTTCATTTTCTGTGGGTGAAGGGTCTGGGATTGTTATTGACACTGTTTATTTTCTGTGGGTGAGGGTATCGGGGATTGTTATTGACACTGTTTATTTTCGGTGTCTGAGTTGATCGAGGATTGTTTTTGACACTGTTTATTTTCACAGAGTGAGAAGATCAGGGATTGTTATTGACACTGTTTATTTTCTCTGGGTGAGGTGCACGAGGATTGAGATTGACTCTGTTCATTTTCTGTGAGTGAATGGTCTGGGATTGTTATTTACAATGTTTCTATTCTGTGGGTGAGGGTATCGGGGATTGTTATTGACACTGTTTATTTTCGGTGTCTGAGTTGATCAAGGATTGTTTTTGACACTGTTTATTTTCACAGGGTGAGTAGATCCGGGATTGTTATTGTCACTGTTTATTTTCTCTGGGTGAGGTGTCGGCGATTGTTATTGACACTGTTTATTTTCACAGGGTGAGTGGATCGGCGATTGTTATTGACACTGTTTATTTTCTGTAGTTGAGGTGTACGAGGATTGAGATTGAATCTGTTCATTTTCTGTGAGTGAATGGTCTGGGATTGTTATTTACAATGTTTATTTTCTGAAGGTGTGTGGTAGGGGGATTGTTATTGACACTGTTTATTTTCTGTGGATGAGGGCATCAGGGATTGTTAATGAAACTGTTTATTTTCTGTGGGAGAGTGGATCGGGGATTGTTATTGACACTGTTTATTTTCTGTGGGAGATGGGATCAAGGATTGTTATTGACACTGTTTATTTTCTGTGGGTGAGGGATCGGGGATTGTTATTGACAGTGTTTATTTTCTGTGGATGAGGGCATCAGGGATTGTTAATGAAACTGTTTATTTTCTGTGGGAGAGTGGATCGGGGATTGTTATTGACACTGTTTATTTTCTGTGGGAGAGGGGATCAAGGATTGTTATTGACACTGTTTATTTTCTGTGGGTGAGGGGATCGGGGATTGTTATTGACACTGTTTATTTTCTGTGGGTGAGGGGATCGGGGATTGTTATTGACACTGTTTATTTTCTGTGGGTGAAGGGTCTGGGATTGTTATTGACACTGTTTATTTTCTGTGGGTGAGGGGATCGGGGATTGTTATTGACACTGTTTATTTTCTGTGGGTGAGGGGTCGGGGATTGTTATTGACACTGTTTATTTTCTGTGGGTGAAGTGTCTGGGATTGTTATTGACACTGTTTATTTTCTGTGGGTGAGGGGATCGGGGATTGTTATTGACACTGTTTATTTTCTGTGGGTGAGGGATCGGGGATTGTTATTGACACTGTTTATTTTCTGTGGATGAGGGCATCAGGGATTGTTAATGAAACTGTTTATTTTCTGTGGGAGAGTGGATCGGGGATTGTTATTGACACTGTTTATTTTCTGTGGGTGAGGGGATCGGGGATTGTTATTGACACTGTTTATTTTCTGTGGATGAGGGCATCAGGGATTGTTAATGAAACTGTTTATTTTCTGTGGGAGAGTGGATCGGGGATTGTTATTGACACTGTTTATTTTCTTGGTGAGAGGATCGGGGATTGTTATTGACACTGTTTATTTTCTGTGGGTGAGGGATCGGGGATTGTTATTGACACTGTTTATTTTCTGTGGGTGAGGGATCGGGGATTGTTATTGACACTGTTTATTTTCTGTGGGTGAGGGTATCGGGGATTGTTATTGACACTGTTTATTTTCGGTGTCTGAGTTGATCAAGGATTGTTTTTGACACTGTTTATTTTCACAGGCTGAGTAGATCCGGGATTGTTATTGTCACTGTTTATTTTCTCTGGGTGAGGTGTCGGCGATTGTTATTGACACTGTTAATTTTCACAGGGTGAGTGGATCGGCGATTGTTATTGACACTGTTTATTTTCTGTAGTTGAGGTGTACGAGGATTCAGATTGAATCTGTTCATTTTCTGTGAGTGAATGGTCTGGGATTGTTATTTACAATGTTTCTATTCTATGGGTGAGGGGAACGGGGATTGTTATTGACACTGTTTATTTTCTGTGGGAGAGTGGATAGGGGATTGTTATTTAAACTGTTTATTTTCTGTGGGTGAGGGGATCAGGGATTGTTATTGACACTGTTTATTTTCTGTGGGTGAGGGGATCAGGGATTGTTATTGACACTGTTTATTTTCTGTGGGAGAGTGGATAGGGGATTGTTATTTAAACTGTTTATTTTCTGTGGGTGAGGGGATCAGGGATTGTTATTGACACTGTTTATTTTCTCTGGGTGAGGGTAGCGGTGATTCTTATTGACATTTTATTTTCTGTGGGAGAGGGGATCCGGGATTGTTATTGACATTTTGCTTTCTGTGGGTGAGGGGAGAGGGTACTGTAAATGACACTGTTTATTTTCTTTTTGTGAGGGTTTGGGCATGTTATTGACACTGTTTTTTATGGGTGAAGGGTTGGCAATTGTTATTGACACTGTTTATTTTCTGTGGGTGCGGGATCGGGGATTGTTATTGACACTGTTTATTTTCTGTGGGAGAGTGGATAGGGGATTGTTATTTAAACTGTTTATTTTCTTTGGGTGAGGGGATCAGGGATTGTTATTGACACTGTTTATTTTCTCTGGGTGAGGGTAGCGGTGATTCTTATTGACATTTTATTTTCTGTGGGAGAGGGGATCCGGGATTGCTATTGACATTTTGCTTTCTGTGGGTGAGGGGAGAGGGTATTGTAAATGACCCTGTTTATTTTCTTTTTGTGAGGGTTTGGACATGTTATTGACACTGTTTAATTTTTTATGGGTGAAGGGTCGGCAATTGTTATTGACACAGTTTATTTTCTGTGTCTGAGTGGATCGATAATTGTTATTTTCTTTGTGGGCGGGGATCGGGGATTGATATAGACGCTGTTTATTTTCTATATGTGAGGGATCGGGGATTGTTGTTGACTGTTTCTTTTCTGAGGGTCAGGGGAGTGGGTATTGTAAATTACCCTGTTAATTTTCTGTTTGTGAGGGGGTTGGACATGTTATTGACACTGTTTATATTCTATGTGTGAAGGGTCTCTGGGATTGTTATAGACACTGTTTATTTTTTGTGGGTGAGGGTGTCGGCGATTGTTATTGACACTGTTTATATTCTGTGTCTGAGTGGATCGGGGATTGTTATTGACACTGTTTATTTTCTGTGTCTGAGTGGATCGAGGATTGTTATTGACTCTGTTTATTTACTGTTCGTGAGGCGGTTGGACCTGTTATTGGCACAGTTTATATTCTATGGGTGATGGGTCGGCGATTGTTGTTGACACTGTTTATTTTCGGTGTCTGAGTTGATCGAGGATTGTTTTTGACACTGTTTATTTTCACAGGGTGAGTGGATCGGGGATTGTTATTGACACTTTTTATTTTCACAGGTCGAGGTGTCGGAGATTGTTATTGACATGGTTTATTTTCTGTAGTTGAGGTGTACGAGGATTGAGATTGACTCTGTTCATTTTCTGTGGGTGAAGGGTCTGGGATTGTTATTGACACTGTTTATTTTCTGTAGTGAGTGGTCGGCGACTGTTATTGAAACTGTTTATTTTCTGTGGGTGAGGGTATCGGGGATTGTTATTGACACTATTTATTTTCGGTGTCTGAGTTGATCGAGGATTGTGTTTGACACTGTTTATTTTCACAGAGTGAGAAGATCGGGGATTGTTATTGACACTGTTTATTTTCTGTGGGTGAGGTGTCGGCTATTGTTATTGACACTGTTTATTTTCTGTAGTTGAGGTGTACGAGGATTGAGATTGACTCTGTTCATTTTCTGTGAGTGAATGGTCTGGGATTGTTATTTACAATATTTCTATTCTGTGGGTGAGGGTATCGGGGATTGTTATTGACACTGTTTATTTTCGGTGTCTGAGTTGATCAAGGATTGTTTTTGACACTGTTTATTTTCACAGGCTGAGTAGATCCGGGATTGTTATTGTCACTGTTTATTTTCTCTGGGTGAGGTGTCGGCGATTGTTATTGACACTGTTTATTTTCTGTGGGTGAGGTTATCGGGGATTGTTATTGACACTATTTATTTTCTGTGGGTGAGGGGATCGGGGATTGTTATTGACACTGTTTATTTTCTGTGGGTGAGAGGATCGGGGATTGTTATTGTCACTGTTTATTTTCTGTGGGTGAGTGGATCGGCGATTGTTATTGACACTGTTTATTTTCTGTAGTTGAGGTGTACGAGGATTGAGATTGAATCTGTTCATTTTCTGTGAGTGAATGGTCTGGGATTGTTATTTACAATGTTTCTATTCTATGGGTGAGGGGAACGGGGATTGTTATTGACACTGTTTATTTTCTGTGGGAGAGTGGATAGGGGATTGTTATTGAAACTGTTTATTTTCTGTGGGTGAGGGGATCAGGGATTGTTATTGACACTGTTTATTTTCTCTGGGTGAGGGTAGCGGTGATTCTTATTGACATTTTATTTTCTGTGGGAGAGGGGATCCGGGATTGTTATTGACATTTTGCTTTCTGTGGGTGAGGGGAGAGGGTACTGTAAATGACACTGTTTATTTTCTTTTTGTGAGGGTTTGGACATGTTATTGACACGGTTTATTTTTTATGGGTGAAGTGTCGGCAATTGTTATTGACACAGTTTATTTTCTGTGTCTGAGTGGATCGATAATTGTTATTAACAGTGTTTATTTTCTTTGTGGGCGGGGATCGGGGATTGATATAGACGCTGTTTATTTTCTATATGTGAGGGATCGGGGATTGTTGTTGACTGTTTCTTTTCTGTGGGTGAGGGGAGAGGGTACTGTAAATGACACTGTTTATTTTCTTTTTGTGAGGGTTTGGGCATGTTATTGACACTGTTTTTTATGGGTGAAGGGTTGGCAATTGTTATTGACACTGTTTATTTTCTGTGGGTGCGGGATCGGGGATTGTTATTGACACTGTTTATTTTCTGTGGGAGAGTGGATAGGGGATTGTTATTTAAACTGTTTATTTTCTTTGGGTGAGGGGATCAGGGATTGTTATTGACACTGTTTATTTTCTCTGGGTGAGGGTAGCGGTGATTTTTATTGACATTTTATTTTCTGTGGGAGAGGGGATCCGGGATTGTTATTGACATTTTGCTTTCTGTGGGTGAGGGGAGAGGGTATTGTAAATGACCCTGTTTATTTTCTTTTTGTGAGGGTTTGGACATGTTATTGACACTGTTTATTTTTTATGGGTGAAGGGTCGGCAATTGTTATTGACACAGTTTATTTTCTGTGTCTGAGTGGATCGATAATTGTTATTTTCTTTGTGGGCGGGGATCGGGGATTGATATAGACGCTGTTTATTTTCTATATGTGAGGGATCGGGGATTGTTGTTGACTGTTTCTTTTCTGAGGGTCAGGGGAGTGGGTATTGTAAATTACCCTGTTAATTTTCTGTTTGTGAGGGGGTTGGACATGTTATTGACACTGTTTATATTCTATGTGTGAAGGGTCTCTGGGATTGTTATAGACACTGTTTATTTTTTGTGGGTGAGGGTGTCGGCGATTGTTATTGACACTGTTTATATTCTGTGTCTGAGTGGATCGGGGATTGTTATTGACACTGTTTATTTTCTGTGTCTGAGTGGATCGAGGATTGTTATTGACTCTGTTTATTTACTGTTCGTGAGGCGGTTGGACCTGTTATTGGCACAGTTTATATTCTATGGGTGATGGGTCGGCGATTGTTGTTGACACTGTTTATTTTCGGTGTCTGAGTTGATCGAGGATTGTTTTTGACACTGTTTATTTTCACAGGGTGAGTGGATCGGGGATTGTTATTGACACTGTTTATTTTCTGTAGTTGAGGTGTACGAGGATTGAGATTGACTCTGTTCATTTTCTGTGGGTGAAGGGTCTGGGATTGTTATTGACACTGTTTATTTTCTGTGGGTGAGGGTATCGGGGATAGTTATTGAAACTGTTTATTTTCTGTGGGTGAGGGGATCGGGGATTGTTATTGACACTGTTTATTTTCTGTGGGTGAGGTGTCGGTGATTGTTATTGACACTGTTTATTTTCTGTAGTTGAGGTGTACGAGGATTGAGATTGACTCTGTTCATTTTCTGTGGGTGAAGGGTCTGGGATTGTTATTGACACTGTTTATTTTCTGTGGGTGAGGGGATCGGGGATTGTTATTGAAACTGTTTATTTTCTGTGGGTGAGGGGATCGGGGATTGTTATTGACACTGTTTATTTTCTGTGGGTGAGGTGTCGGTGATTGTTATTGACACTGTTTATTTTCTGTAGTTGAGGTGTACGAGGATTGAGATTGACTCTGTTCATTTTCTGTGGGTGAAGGGTCTGGGATTGTTATTGACACTGTTTATTTTCTGTGGGTGATGGTATCGGGGATAGTTATTGAAACTGTTTATTTTCTGTGGGTGAGGGGATCGGGGATTGTTATTGACACTGTTTATTTTCTGTGGGTGAGGTGTCGGTGATTGTTATTGACACTGTTTATTTTCTGTAGTTGAGGTGTACGAGGATTGAGATTGACTCTGTTCATTTTCTGTGGGTGAAGGGTCTGGGATTGTTATTGACACTGTTTATTTTCTGTGGGTGAGGGTATCGGGGATTGTTATTGACACTGTTTATTTTCGGTGTCTGAGTTGATCGAGGATTGTTTTTGACACTGTTTATTTTCACAGAGTGAGAAGATCAGGGATTGTTATTGACACTGTTTATTTTCTCTGGGTGAGGTGCACGAGGATTGAGATTGACTCTGTTCATTTTCTGTGAGTGAATGGTCTGGGATTGTTATTTACAATGTTTCTATTCTGTGGGTGAGGGTATCGGGGATTGTTATTGACACTGTTTATTTTCGGTGTCTGAGTTGATCAAGGATTGTTTTTGACACTGTTTATTTTCACAGGGTGAGTAGATCCGGGATTGTTATTGTCACTGTTTATTTTCTCTGGGTGAGGTGTCGGCGATTGTTATTGACACTGTTTATTTTCACAGGGTGAGTGGATCGGCGATTGTTATTGACACTGTTTATTTTCTGTAGTTGAGGTGTACGAGGATTGAGATTGAATCTGTTCATTTTCTGTGAGTGAATGGTCTGGGATTGTTATTTACAATGTTTATTTTCTGAAGGTGTGTGGTAGGGGGATTGTTATTGACACTGTTTATTTTCTGTGGATGAGGGCATCAGGGATTGTTAATGAAACTGTTTATTTTCTGTGGGAGAGTGGATCGGGGATTGTTATTGACACTGTTTATTTTCTGTGGGAGATGGGATCAAGGATTGTTATTGACACTGTTTATTTTCTGTGGGTGAGGGATCGGGGATTGTTATTGACAGTGTTTATTTTCTGTGGATGAGGGCATCAGGGATTGTTAATGAAACTGTTTATTTTCTGTGGGAGAGTGGATCGGGGATTGTTATTGACACTGTTTATTTTCTGTGGGAGAGGGGATCAAGGATTGTTATTGACACTGTTTATTTTCTGTGGGTGAGGGGATCGGGGATTGTTATTGACACTGTTTATTTTCTGTGGGTGAGGGGATCGGGGATTGTTATTGACACTGTTTATTTTCTGTGGGTGAAGGGTCTGGGATTGTTATTGACACTGTTTATTTTCTGTGGGTGAGGGGATCGGGGATTGTTATTGACACTGTTTATTTTCTGTGGGTGAGGGGTCGGGGATTGTTATTGACACTGTTTATTTTCTGTGGGTGAAGTGTCTGGGATTGTTATTGACACTGTTTATTTTCTGTGGGTGAGGGGATCGGGGATTGTTATTGACACTGTTTATTTTCTGTGGGTGAGGGATCGGGGATTGTTATTGACACTGTTTATTTTCTGTGGATGAGGGCATCAGGGATTGTTAATGAAACTGTTTATTTTCTGTGGGAGAGTGGATCGGGGATTGTTATTGACACTGTTTATTTTCTGTGGGTGAGGGGATCGGGGATTGTTATTGACACTGTTTATTTTCTGTGGATGAGGGCATCAGGGATTGTTAATGAAACTGTTTATTTTCTGTGGGAGAGTGGATCGGGGATTGTTATTGACACTGTTTATTTTCTTGGTGAGAGGATCGGGGATTGTTATTGACACTGTTTATTTTCTGTGGGTGAGGGATCGGGGATTGTTATTGACACTGTTTATTTTCTGTGGGTGAGGGATCGGGGATTGTTATTGACACTGTTTATTTTCTGTGGGTGAGGGTATCGGGGATTGTTATTGACACTGTTTATTTTCGGTGTCTGAGTTGATCAAGGATTGTTTTTGACACTGTTTATTTTCACAGGCTGAGTAGATCCGGGATTGTTATTGTCACTGTTTATTTTCTCTGGGTGAGGTGTCGGCGATTGTTATTGACACTGTTAATTTTCACAGGGTGAGTGGATCGGCGATTGTTATTGACACTGTTTATTTTCTGTAGTTGAGGTGTACGAGGATTCAGATTGAATCTGTTCATTTTCTGTGAGTGAATGGTCTGGGATTGTTATTTACAATGTTTCTATTCTATGGGTGAGGGGAACGGGGATTGTTATTGACACTGTTTATTTTCTGTGGGAGAGTGGATAGGGGATTGTTATTTAAACTGTTTATTTTCTGTGGGTGAGGGGATCAGGGATTGTTATTGACACTGTTTATTTTCTGTGGGTGAGGGGATCAGGGATTGTTATTGACACTGTTTATTTTCTGTGGGAGAGTGGATAGGGGATTGTTATTTAAACTGTTTATTTTCTGTGGGTGAGGGGATCAGGGATTGTTATTGACACTGTTTATTTTCTGTGCGTGAGGGGATCAGGGATTGTTATTGACACTGTTTATTTTCTCTGGGTGAGGGTAGCGGTGATTCTTATTGACATTTTATTTTCTGTGGGAGAGGGGATCCGGGATTGTTATTGACATTTTGCTTTCTGTGGGTGAGGGGAGAGGGTACTGTAAATGACACTGTTTATTTTCTTTTTGTGAGGGTTTGGGCATGTTATTGACACTGTTTTTTATGGGTGAAGGGTTGGCAATTGTTATTGACACTGTTTATTTTCTGTGGGTGCGGGATCGGGGATTGTTATTGACACTGTTTATTTTCTGTGGGAGAGTGGATAGGGGATTGTTATTTAAACTTTTTATTTTCTTTGGGTGAGGGGATCAGGGATTGTTATTGACACTGTTTATTTTCTCTGGGTGAGGGTAGCGGTGATTCTTATTGACATTTTATTTTCTGTGGGAGAGGGGATCCGGGATTGTTATTGACATTTTGCTTTCTGTGGGTGAGGGGAGAGGGTATTGTAAATGACCCTGTTTATTTTCTTTTTGTGAGGGTTTGGACATGTTATTGACACTGTTTAATTTTTTATGGGTGAAGGGTCGGCAATTGTTATTGACACAGTTTATTTTCTGTGTCTGAGTGGATCGATAATTGTTATTTTCTTTGTGGGCGGGGATCGGGGATTGATATAGACGCTGTTTATTTTCTATATGTGAGGGATCGGGGATTGTTGTTGACTGTTTCTTTTCTGAGGGTCAGGGGAGTGGGTATTGTAAATTACCCTGTTAATTTTCTGTTTGTGAGGGGGTTGGACATGTTATTGACACTGTTTATATTCTATGTGTGAAGGGTCTCTGGGATTGTTATAGACACTGTTTATTTTTTGTGGGTGAGGGTGTCGGCGATTGTTATTGACACTGTTTATATTCTGTGTCTGAGTGGATCGGGGATTGTTATTGACACTGTTTATTTTCTGTGTCTGAGTGGATCGAGGATTGTTATTGACTCTGTTTATTTACTGTTCGTGAGGCGGTTGGACCTGTTATTGGCACAGTTTATATTCTATGGGTGATGGGTCGGCGATTGTTGTTGACACTGTTTATTTTCGGTGTCTGAGTTGATCGAGGATTGTTTTTGACACTGTTTATTTTCACAGGGTGAGTGGATCGGGGATTGTTATTGACACTTTTTATTTTCACAGGTCGAGGTGTCGGAGATTGTTATTGACATGGTTTATTTTCTGTAGTTGAGGTGTACGAGGATTGAGATTGACTCTGTTCATTTTCTGTGGGTGAAGGGTCTGGGATTGTTATTGACACTGTTTATTTTCTGTAGTGAGTGGTCGGCGACTGTTATTGAAACTGTTTATTTTCTGTGGGTGAGGGTATCGGGGATTGTTATTGACACTATTTATTTTCGGTGTCTGAGTTGATCGAGGATTGTGTTTGACACTGTTTATTTTCACAGAGTGAGAAGATCGGGTATTGTTATTGACACTGTTTATTTTCTGTGGGTGAGGTGTCGGCTATTGTTATTGACACTGTTTATTTTCTGTGGGTGAGGTGTCGGCTATTGTTATTGACACTGTTTATTTTCTCTGGGTGAGGTGTACGAGGATTGAGATTGACTCTGTTCATTTTCTGTGAGTGAATGGTCTGGGATTGTTATTTACAATATTTCTATTCTGTGGGTGAGGGTATCGGGGATTGTTATTGACACTGTTTATTTTCGGTGTCTGAGTTGATCAAGGATTGTTTTTGACACTGTTTATTTTCACAGGCTGAGTAGATCCGGGATTGTTATTGTCACTGTTTATTTTCTCTGGGTGAGGTGTCGGCGATTGTTATTGACACTGTTTATTTTCACAGGGTGAGTGGATCGGCGATTGTTATTGACACGGTTTATTTTCTGTAGTTGAGGTGTACGAGGATTGAGATTGAATCTGTTCATTTTCTGTGAGTGAATGGTCTGGGATTGTTATTTACAATGTTTCTATTCTATGGGTGAGGGGAACGGGGATTGTTATTGACACTGTTTATTTTCTGTGGGAGAGTGGATAGGGGATTGTTATTGAAACTGTTTATTTTCTGTGGGTGAGGGGATCAGGGATTGTTATTGACACTGTTTATTTTCTCTGGGTGAGGGTAGCGGTGATTCTTATTGACATTTTATTTTCTGTGGGAGAGGGGATCCGGGATTGTTATTGACATTTTGCTTTCTGTGGGTGAGGGGAGAGGGTACTGTAAATGACACTGTTTATTTTCTTTTTGTGAGGGTTTGGACATGTTATTGACACGGTTTATTTTTTATGGGTGAAGTGTCGGCAATTGTTATTGACACAGTTTATTTTCTGTGTCTGAGTGGATCGATAATTGTTATTAACAGTGTTTATTTTCTTTGTGGGCGGGGATCGGGGATTGATATAGACGCTGTTTATTTTCTATATGTGAGGGATCGGGGATTGTTGTTGACTGTTTCTTTTCTGTGGGTGAGGGGAGAGGGTACTGTAAATGACACTGTTTATTTTCTTTTTGTGAGGGTTTGGGCATGTTATTGACACTGTTTTTTATGGGTGAAGGGTTGGCAATTGTTATTGACACTGTTTATTTTCTGTGGGTGCGGGATCGGGGATTGTTATTGACACTGTTTATTTTCTGTGGGAGAGTGGATAGGGGATTGTTATTTAAACTGTTTATTTTCTTTGGGTGAGGGGATCAGGGATTGTTATTGACACTGTTTATTTTCTCTGGGTGAGGGTAGCGGTGATTTTTATTGACATTTTATTTTCTGTGGGAGAGGGGATCCGGGATTGTTATTGACATTTTGCTTTCTGTGGGTGAGGGGAGAGGGTATTGTAAATGACCCTGTTTATTTTCTTTTTGTGAGGGTTTGGACATGTTATTGACACTGTTTATTTTTTATGGGTGAAGGGTCGGCAATTGTTATTGACACAGTTTATTTTCTGTGTCTGAGTGGATCGATAATTGTTATTTTCTTTGTGGGCGGGGATCGGGGATTGATATAGACGCTGTTTATTTTCTATATGTGAGGGATCGGGGATTGTTGTTGACTGTTTCTTTTCTGAGGGTCAGGGGAGTGGGTATTGTAAATTACCCTGTTAATTTTCTGTTTGTGAGGGGGTTGGACATGTTATTGACACTGTTTATATTCTATGTGTGAAGGGTCTCTGGGATTGTTATAGACACTGTTTATTTTTTGTGGGTGAGGGTGTCGGCGATTGTTATTGACACTGTTTATATTCTGTGTCTGAGTGGATCGGGGATTGTTATTGACACTGTTTATTTTCTGTGTCTGAGTGGATCGAGGATTGTTATTGACTCTGTTTATTTACTGTTCGTGAGGCGGTTGGACCTTTTATTGGCACAGTTTATATTCTATGGGTGATGGGTCGGCGATTGTTGTTGACACTGTTTATTTTCGGTGTCTGAGTTGATCGAGGATTGTTTTTGACACTGTTTATTTTCACAGGGTGAGTGGATCGGGGATTGTTATTGACACTTTTTATTTTCACAGGTCGAGGTGTCGGAGATTGTTATTGACATGGTTTATTTTCTGTAGTTGAGGTGTACGAGGATTGAGATTGACTCTGTTCATTTTCTGTGGATGAAGGGTCTGGGATTGTTATTGACACTGTTTATTTTCTGTAGTGAGTGGTCGGCGACTGTTATTGAAACTGTTTATTTTCTGTGGGTGAGGGTATCGGGGATTGTTATTGACACTATTTATTTTCGGTGTCTGAGTTGATCGAGGATTGTGTTTGACACTGTTTATTTTCACAGAGTGAGAAGATCGGGGATTGTTATTGACACTGTTTATTTTCTGTGGGTGAGGTGTCGGCTATTGTTATTGACACTGTTTATTTTCTGTAGTTGAGGTGTACGAGGATTGAGATTGACTCTGTTCATTTTCTGTGAGTGAATGGTCTGGGATTGTTATTTACAATATTTCTATTCTGTGGGTGAGGGTATCGGGGATTGTTATTGACACTGTTTATTTTCGGTGTCTGAGTTGATCAAGGATTGTTTTTGACACTGTTTATTTTCACAGGCTGAGTAGATCCGGGATTGTTATTGTCACTGTTTATTTTCTCTGGGTGAGGTGTCGGCGATTGTTATTGACACTGTTTATTTTCACAGGGTGAGTGGATCGGCGATTGTTATTGACACTGTTTATTTTCTGTAGTTGAGGTGTACGAGGATTGAGATTGAATCTGTTCATTTTCTGTGAGTGAATGGTCTGGGATTGTTATTTACAATGTTTCTATTCTATGGGTGAGGGGAACGGGGATTGTTATTGACACTGTTTATTTTCTGTGGGAGAGTGGATAGGGGATTGTTATTGAAACTGTTTATTTTCTGTGGGTGAGGGGATCAGGGATTGTTATTGACACTGTTTATTTTCTCTGGGTGAGGGTAGCGGTGATTCTTATTGACATTTTATTTTCTGTGGGAGAGGGGATCCGGGATTGTTATTGACATTTTGCTTTCTGTGGGTGAGGGGAGAGGGTACTGTAAATGACACTGTTTATTTTCTTTTTGTGAGGGTTTGGACATGTTATTGACACGGTTTATTTTTTATGGGTGAAGTGTCGGCAATTGTTATTGACACAGTTTATTTTCTGTGTCTGAGTGGATCGATAATTGTTATTAACAGTGTTTATTTTCTTTGTGGGCGGGGATCGGGGATTGATATAGACGCTGTTTATTTTCTATATGTGAGGGATCGGGGATTGTTGTTGACTGTTTCTTTTCTGTGGGTGAGGGGAGTGGGTATTGTAAATTACCCTGTTAATTTTCTGTATGTGAGGGGTCGGGGATTGTTATTGACACTGTTTATTTTCTATATGTGAGGGATCGGGGATTGTTGTTGACTGTTTCTTTTCTGTGGGTGAGGGGAGTGGGTATTGTAAATTACCCTGTTAATTTTCTGTATGTGAGGGGTCGGGGATTGTTATTGACACTGTTTATTTTCTGTGTCTGAGTGGGTCGAGGATTGTTATTGACACTGTTTATTTTCTGTGGGTGAGGGATCGGGGATTGTTATTGACACTGTTTATTTTCTGTATGTGAGGGATCGGGGATTGTTTTTGACTGTTTCTTTTCTGTGGGTGAGGGGAGACGGTATTGTAAATTACCTTTTTTTCTGTTTTTGAGGGGGTTGGACATGTTATTGACTCTGTTTATTTTTTATGGGTGAAGGGACGGCGATTGTTATTGACATTGTTTATTTTCCGTGGGTGAGGGATCGGGGATTGCTATTGACATTTTTTATTTTCTGTGGGTGTGGGGTCGGAGATTGTTATTGACACTGTTTATATTCTGTGTCTGAGTGGATCAAGGATTGTTATTGTCACTGTTTATTTTCTGTGGGTGAGGTGTCGGTGATTGTTATTGACACTGTTTATTTTCTGTAGTTGAGGTGTACGAGGATTGAGATTGACTCTGTTCATTTTCTGTGGGTGAAGGGTCTGGGATTGTTATTGACACTGTTTATTTTCTGTGGGTGAGGGTATCGGGGATTGTTATTGACACTGTTTATTTTCGGTGTCTGAGTTGATCGAGGATTGTTTTTGACACTGTTTATTTTCACAGAGTGAGAAGATCGGGGATTGTTATTGACACTGTTTATTTTCTCTGGGTGAGGTGCACGAGGATTGAGATTGACTCTGTTCATTTTCTGTGAGTGAATGGTCTGGGATTGTTATTTACAATGTTTCTATTCTGTGGGTGAGGGTATCGGGGATTGTTATTGACACTGTTTATTTTCGGTGTCTGAGTTGATCAAGGATTGTTTTTGACACTGTTTATTTTCACAGGGTGAGTAGATCCGGGATTGTTATTGTCACTGTTTATTTTCTCTGGGTGAGGTGTCGGCGATTGTTATTGACACTGTTTATTTTCACAGGGTGAGTGGATCGGCGATTGTTATTGACACTGTTTATTTTCTGTAGTTGAGGTGTACGAGGATTGAGATTGAATCTGTTCATTTTCTGTGAGTGAATGGTCTGGGATTGTTATTTACAATGTTTATTTTCTGAAGGTGTGTGGTAGGGGGATTGTTATTGACACTGTTTATTTTCTGTGGATGAGGGCATCAGGGATTGTTAATGAAACTGTTTATTTTCTGTGGGAGAGTGGATCGGGGATTGTTATTGACACTGTTTATTTTCTGTGGGAGATTGGATCAAGGATTGTTATTGAGACTGTTTATTTTCTGTGGGTGAGGGATCGGGGATTGTTATTGACAGTGTTTATTTTCTGTGGATGAGGGCATCAGGGATTGTTAATGAAACTGTTTATTTTCTGTGGGAGAGTGGATCGGGGATTGTTATTGACACTGTTTATTTTCTGTGGGAGAGGGGATCAAGGATTGTTATTGACACTGTTTATTTTCTGTGGGTGAGGGGATCGGGGATTGTTATTGACACTGTTTATTTTCTGTGGGTGAGGGGATCGGGGATTGTTATTGACACTGTTTATTTTCTGTGGGTGAAGGGTCTGGGATTGTTATTGACACTGTTTATTTTCTGTGGGTGAGGGGATCGGGGATTGTTATTGACACTGTTTATTTTCTGTGGGTGAGGGGTCGGGGATTGTTATTGACACTGTTTATTTTCTGTGGGTGAAGTGTCTGGGATTGTTATTGACACTGTTTATTTTCTGTGGGTGAGGGGATGGGGGATTGTTATTGACACTGTTTATTTTCTGTGGGTGAGGGATCGGGGATTGTTATTGACACTGTTTATTTTCTGTGGATGAGGGCATCAGGGATTGTTAATGAAACTGTTTATTTTCTGTGGGAGAGTGGATCGGGGATTGTTATTGACACTGTTTATTTTCTGTGGGTGAGGGGATCGGGGATTGTTATTGACACTGTTTATTTTCTGTGGGTGAGGGGATCGGGGATTGTTATTGACACTGTTTATTTTCTGTGGGAGAGTGGATAGGGGATTGTTATTTAAACTGTTTATTTTCTTTGGGTGAGGGGATCAGGGATTGTTATTGACACTGTTTATTTTCTCTGGGTGAGGGTAGCGGTGATTTTTATTGACATTTTATTTTCTGTGGGAGAGGGGATCCGGGATTGTTATTGACATTTTGCTTTCTGTGGGTGAGGGGAGAGGGTATTGTAAATGACCCTGTTTATTTTCTTTTTGTGAGGGTTTGGACATGTTATTGACACTGTTTATTTTTTATGGGTGAAGGGTCGGCAATTGTTATTGACACAGTTTATTTTCTGTGTCTGAGTGGATCGATAATTGTTATTTTCTTTGTGGGCGGGGATCGGGGATTGATATAGACGCTGTTTATTTTCTATATGTGAGGGATCGGGGATTGTTGTTGACTGTTTCTTTTCTGAGGGTCAGGGGAGTGGGTATTGTAAATTACCCTGTTAATTTTCTGTTTGTGAGGGGGTTGGACATGTTATTGACACTGTTTATATTCTATGTGTGAAGGGTCTCTGGGATTGTTATAGACACTGTTTATTTTTTGTGGGTGAGGGGATCGGGGATTGTTATTGACACTGTTTATTTTCTGTGTCTGAGTGGATCGGGGATTGTTATTGACACTGTTTATTTTCTGTGTCTGAGTGGATCGAGGATTGTTATTGACTCTGTTTATTTACTGTTCGTGAGGCGGTTGGACCTTTTATTGGCACAGTTTATATTCTATGGGTGATGGGTCGGCGATTGTTGTTGACACTGTTTATTTTCGGTGTCTGAGTTGATCGAGGATTGTTTTTGACACTGTTTATTTTCACAGGGTGAGTGGATCGGGGATTGTTATTGACACTTTTTATTTTCACAGGTCGAGGTGTCGGAGATTGTTATTGACATGGTTTATTTTCTGTAGTTGAGGTGTACGAGGATTGAGATTGACTCTGTTCATTTTCTGTGGATGAAGGGTCTGGGATTGTTATTGACACTGTTTATTTTCTGTAGTGAGTGGTCGGCGACTGTTATTGAAACTGTTTATTTTCTGTGGGTGAGGGTATCGGGGATTGTTATTGACACTATTTATTTTCGGTGTCTGAGTTGATCGAGGATTGTGTTTGACACTGTTTATTTTCACAGAGTGAGAAGATCGGGGATTGTTATTGACACTGTTTATTTTCTGTGGGTGAGGTGTCGGCTATTGTTATTGACACTGTTTATTTTCTGTAGTTGAGGTGTACGAGGATTGAGATTGACTCTGTTCATTTTCTGTGAGTGAATGGTCTGGGATTGTTATTTACAATATTTCTATTCTGTGGGTGAGGGTATCGGGGATTGTTATTGACACTGTTTATTTTCGGTGTCTGAGTTGATCAAGGATTGTTTTTGACACTGTTTATTTTCACAGGCTGAGTAGATCCGGGATTGTTATTGTCACTGTTTATTTTCTCTGGGTGAGGTGTCGGCGATTGTTATTGACACTGTTTATTTTCACAGGGTGAGTGGATCGGCGATTGTTATTGACACTGTTTATTTTCTGTAGTTGAGGTGTACGAGGATTGAGATTGAATCTGTTCATTTTCTGTGAGTGAATGGTCTGGGATTGTTATTTACAATGTTTCTATTCTATGGGTGAGGGGAACGGGGATTGTTATTGACACTGTTTATTTTCTGTGGGAGAGTGGATAGGGGATTGTTATTGAAACTGTTTATTTTCTGTGGGTGAGGGGATCAGGGATTGTTATTGACACTGTTTATTTTCTCTGGGTGAGGGTAGCGGTGATTCTTATTGACATTTTATTTTCTGTGGGAGAGGGGATCCGGGATTGTTATTGACATTTTGCTTTCTGTGGGTGAGGGGAGAGGGTACTGTAAATGACACTGTTTATTTTCTTTTTGTGAGGGTTTGGACATGTTATTGACACGGTTTATTTTTTATGGGTGAAGTGTCGGCAATTGTTATTGACACAGTTTATTTTCTGTGTCTGAGTGGATCGATAATTGTTATTAACAGTGTTTATTTTCTTTGTGGGCGGGGATCGGGGATTGATATAGACGCTGTTTATTTTCTATATGTGAGGGATCGGGGATTGTTGTTGACTGTTTCTTTTCTGTGGGTGAGGGGAGTGGGTATTGTAAATTACCCTGTTAATTTTCTGTATGTGAGGGGTCGGGGATTGTTATTGACACTGTTTATTTTCTATATGTGAGGGATCGGGGATTGTTGTTGACTGTTTCTTTTCTGTGGGTGAGGGGAGTGGGTATTGTAAATTACCCTGTTAATTTTCTGTATGTGAGGGGTCGGGGATTGTTATTGACACTGTTTATTTTCTGTGTCTGAGTGGGTCGAGGATTGTTATTGACACTGTTTATTTTCTGTGGGTGAGGGATCGGGGATTGTTATTGACACTGTTTATTTTCTGTATGTGAGGGATCGGGGATTGTTTTTGACTGTTTCTTTTCTGTGGGTGAGGGGAGACGGTATTGTAAATTACCTTTTTTTCTGTTTTTGAGGGGGTTGGACATGTTATTGACTCTGTTTATTTTTTATGGGTGAAGGGACGGCGATTGTTATTGACATTGTTTATTTTCCGTGGGTGAGGGATCGGGGATTGCTATTGACATTTTTTATTTTCTGTGGGTGTGGGGTCGGAGATTGTTATTGACACTGTTTATATTCTGTGTCTGAGTGGATCAAGGATTGTTATTGTCACTGTTTATTTTCTGTGGGTGAGGTGTCGGTGATTGTTATTGACACTGTTTATTTTCTGTAGTTGAGGTGTACGAGGATTGAGATTGACTCTGTTCATTTTCTGTGGGTGAAGGGTCTGGGATTGTTATTGACACTGTTTATTTTCTGTGGGTGAGGGTATCGGGGATTGTTATTGACACTGTTTATTTTCGGTGTCTGAGTTGATCGAGGATTGTTTTTGACACTGTTTATTTTCACAGAGTGAGAAGATCGGGGATTGTTATTGACACTGTTTATTTTCTCTGGGTGAGGTGCACGAGGATTGAGATTGACTCTGTTCATTTTCTGTGAGTGAATGGTCTGGGATTGTTATTTACAATGTTTCTATTCTGTGGGTGAGGGTATCGGGGATTGTTATTGACACTGTTTATTTTCGGTGTCTGAGTTGATCAAGGATTGTTTTTGACACTGTTTATTTTCACAGGGTGAGTAGATCCGGGATTGTTATTGTCACTGTTTATTTTCTCTGGGTGAGGTGTCGGCGATTGTTATTGACACTGTTTATTTTCACAGGGTGAGTGGATCGGCGATTGTTATTGACACTGTTTATTTTCTGTAGTTGAGGTGTACGAGGATTGAGATTGAATCTGTTCATTTTCTGTGAGTGAATGGTCTGGGATTGTTATTTACAATGTTTATTTTCTGAAGGTGTGTGGTAGGGGGATTGTTATTGACACTGTTTATTTTCTGTGGATGAGGGCATCAGGGATTGTTAATGAAACTGTTTATTTTCTGTGGGAGAGTGGATCGGGGATTGTTATTGACACTGTTTATTTTCTGTGGGAGATGGGATCAAGGATTGTTATTGACACTGTTTATTTTCTGTGGGTGAGGGATCGGGGATTGTTATTGACAGTGTTTATTTTCTGTGGATGAGGGCATCAGGGATTGTTAATGAAACTGTTTATTTTCTGTGGGAGAGTGGATCGGGGATTGTTATTGACACTGTTTATTTTCTGTGGGAGAGGGGATCAAGGATTGTTATTGACACTGTTTATTTTCTGTGGGTGAGGGGATCGGGGATTGTTATTGACACTGTTTATTTTCTGTGGGTGAGGGGATCGGGGATTGTTATTGACACTGTTTATTTTCTGTGGGTGAAGGGTCTGGGATTGTTATTGACACTGTTTATTTTCTGTGGGTGAGGGGATCGGGGATTGTTATTGACACTGTTTATTTTCTGTGGGTGAGGGGTCGGGGATTGTTATTGACACTGTTTATTTTCTGTGGGTGAAGTGTCTGGGATTGTTATTGACACTGTTTATTTTCTGTGGGTGAGGGGATGGGGGATTGTTATTGACACTGTTTATTTTCTGTGGGTGAGGGATCGGGGATTGTTATTGACACTGTTTATTTTCTGTGGATGAGGGCATCAGGGATTGTTAATGAAACTGTTTATTTTCTGTGGGAGAGTGGATCGGGGATTGTTATTGACACTGTTTATTTTCTGTGGGTGAGGGGATCGGGGATTGTTATTGACACTGTTTATTTTCTGTGGATGAGGGCATCAGGGATTGTTAATGAAACTGTTTATTTTCTGTGGGAGAGTGGATCGGGGATTGTTATTGACACTGTTTATTTTCTGTGGGTGAGAGGATCGGGGATTGTTATTGACACTGTTTATTTTCTGTGGGTGAGGGATCGGGGATTGTTATTGACACTGTTTATTTTCTGTGGGTGAGGGATCGGGGATTGTTATTGACACTGTTTATTTTCTGTGGGTGAGGGTATCGGGGATTGTTATTGACACTGTTTATTTTCGGTGTCTGAGTTGATCAAGGATTGTTTTTGACACTGTTTATTTTCACAGGCTGAGTAGATCCAGGATTGTTATTGTCACTGTTTATTTTCTCTGGGTGAGGTGTCGGCGATTGTTATTGACACTGTTAATTTTCACAGGGTGAGTGGATCGGCGATTGTTATTGACACTGTTTATTTTCTGTAGTTGAGGTGTACGAGGATTGAGATTGAATCTGTTCATTTTCTGTGAGTGAATGGTCTGGGATTGTTATTTACAATGTTTCTATTCTATGGGTGAGGGGAACGGGGATTGTTCTTGACACTGTTTATTTTCTGTGGGAGAGTGGATAGGGGATTGTTATTTAAACTGTTTATTTTCTGTGGGTGAGGGGATCAGGGATTGTTATTGACACTGTTTATTTTCTGTGGGTGAGGGGATCAGGGATTGTTATTGACACTGTTTATTTTCTCTGGGTGAGGGTAGCGGTGATTCTTATTGACATTTTATTTTCTGTGGGAGAGGGGATCCGGGATTGTTATTGACATTTTGCTTTCTGTGGGTGAGGGGAGAGGGTACTGTAAATGACACTGTTTATTTTCTTTTTGTGAGGGTTTGGGCATGTTATTGACACTGTTTTTTATGGGTGAAGGGTTGGCAATTGTTATTGACACTGTTTATTTTCTGTGGGTGCGGGATCGGGGATTGTTATTGACACTGTTTATTTTCTGTGGGAGAGTGGATAGGGGATTGTTATTTAAACTGTTTATTTTCTTTGGGTGAGGTGATCAGGGATTTTTATTGACACTGTTTATTTTCTCTGGGTGAGGGTAGCGGTGATTTTTATTGACATTTTATTTTCTGTGGGAGAGGGGATCCGGGATTGTTATTGACATTTTGCTTTCTGTGGGTGAGGGGAGAGGGTATTGTAAATGACCCTGTTTATTTTCTTTTTGTGAGGGTTTGGACATGTTATTGACACTGTTTATTTTTTATGGGTGAAGGGTCGGCAATTGTTATTGACACAGTTTATTTTCTGTGTCTGAGTGGATCGATAATTGTTATTTTCTTTGTGGGCGGGGATCGGGGATTGATATAGACGCTGTTTATTTTCTATATGTGAGGGATCGGGGATTGTTGTTGACTGTTTCTTTTCTGAGGGTCAGGGGAGTGGGTATTGTAAATTACCCTGTTAATTTTCTGTTTGTGAGGGGGTTGGACATGTTATTGACACTGTTTATATTCTATGTGTGAAGGGTCTCTGGGATTGTTATAGACACTGTTTATTTTTTGTGGGTGAGGGTGTCGGCGATTGTTATTGACACTGTTTATATTCTGTGTCTGAGTGGATCGGGGATTGTTATTGACACTGTTTATTTTCTGTGGGTTGGGGGATCGGGGATTGTTATTGACACTGTTTATTTTCTGTGGGTGAGGGGATCGGGGATTGTTGTTGACACTGTTTATTTTCTGTGTCTGAGTGGATCGAGGATTGTTATTGACTGTTTATTTACTGTTCGTGAGGCGGTTGGACCTGTTATTGGCACAGTTTATATTCTATGGGTGATGGGTCGGCGATTGTTGTTGACACTGTTTATTTTCGGTGTCTGAGTTGATCGAGGATTGTTTTTGACACTGTTTATTTTCACAGGGTGAGTGGATCGGGGATTGTTATTGACACTTTTTATTTTCACAGGTCGAGGTGTCGGAGATTGTTATTGACATGGTTTATTTTCTGTAGTTGAGGTGTACGAGGATTGAGATTGACTCTGTTCATTTTCTGTGGGTGAAGGGTCTGGGATTGTTATTGACACTGTTTATTTTCTGTAGTGAGTGGTCGGCGACTGTTATTGAAACTGTTTATTTTCTGTGGGTGAGGGTATCGGGGATTGTTATTGACACTATTTATTTTCGGTGTCTGAGTTGATCGAGGATTGTGTTTGACACTGTTTATTTTCACAGAGTGAGAAGATCGGGGATTGTTATTGACACTGTTTATTTTCTGTGGGTGAGGTGTCGGCTATTGTTATTGACACTGTTTATTTTCTGTAGTTGAGGTGTACGAGGATTGAGATTGAATCTGTTCATTTTCTGTGAGTGAATGGTCTGGGATTGTTATTTACAATGTTTCTATTCTATGGGTGAGGGGAACGGGGATTGTTATTGACACTGTTTATTTTCTGTGGGAGAGTGGATAGGGGATTGTTATTGAAACTGTTTATTTTCTGTGGGTGAGGGGATCAGGGATTGTTATTGACACTGTTTATTTTCTCTGGGTGAGGGTAGCGGTGATTCTTATTGACATTTTATTTTCTGTGGGAGAGGGGATCCGGGATTGTTATTGACATTTTGCTTTCTGTGGGTGAGGGGAGAGGGTACTGTAAATGACACTGTTTATTTTCTTTTTGTGAGGGTTTGGACATGTTATTGACACTGTTTATTTTTTATGGGTGAAGGGTCGGCAATTGTTATTGACACAGTTTATTTTCTGTGTCTGAGTGGATCGATAATTGTTATTAACAGTGTTTATTTTCTTTGTGGGCGGGGATCGGGGATTGATATAGACGCTGTTTATTTTCTATATGTGAGGGATCGGGGATTGTTGTTGACTGTTTCTTTTCTGTGGGTGAGGGGAGTGGGTATTGTAAATTACCCTGTTAATTTTCTGTATGTGAGGGGTCGGGGATTGTTATTGACACTGTTTATTTTCTGTGTCTGAGTGGATCGAGGATTGTTATTGACACTGTTTATTTTCTGTGGGTGAGGGATCGGGGATTGTTATTGACACAGTTTATTTTCTGTGGGTGAGTGGATCGGGGATTGTTATTGACACTGTTTATTTTCTGTGGGTGAGGGAACGGGGATTGTTATTGATACTGTTTATTTTCTGTGGGTGAGGGATCGGGGATTGTTATTGACACTGTTTATTTTCTGTGGGTGAGGGATCGGGGATTGTTATTGACACTGTTTATTTTCTGTATGTGAGGGATCGGGGATTGTTTTTGACTGTTTCTTTTCTGTGGGTGAGGGGAGACGGTATTGTAAATTACCTTTTTTTCTGTTTTTGAGGGGGTTGGACATGTTATTGACTCTGTTTATTTTTTATGGGTGAAGGGACGGCGATTGTTATTGACATTGTTTATTTTCCGTGGGTGAGGGATCGGGGATTGCTATTGACATTTTTTATTTTCTGTGGGTGTGGGGTCGGAGATTGTTATTGACACTGTTTATATTCTGTGTCTGAGTGGATCAAGGATTGTTATTCACATTGTTTATTTTCTGTGTCTGATGGGATCTGGGATTGTTATTGACCCTGTTTATTTTCTGTGTCTGAGTGGAACGGGGATTGTTATTGACACTGTTTATTTTTTTCTGTGTCTGAGTGAATCGAGGATTGTTATTGACATTGTTTATTTTCTGTGTCTGAGTGGATCGAGGATTGTTATTGGCACTGTTTATTTTCTGTGTCTGAGTGGATCGCGAATTGTTATTAACCGTGTTTATTTTCTTTGTGTGAGGGGATCGGGGATTGATATTGACACTGTTTATTTTCTGTATGTGAGTGGTCGGGGATTGTTTTTGACTGTTTCTTTTCTGTGGGTCAGGGGAGTGGGTATTGTAAATTACCCTGTTTAGTTTCTGTTTGTGAGGGGGTTGGACATGTTATTGACACTGTTTATATTCTATGTGTGAAGGGTCTCTGGGATTGTTATAGACACTGTTTATTTTCTGTGGGTGAGGGTGTCGGCGATTGTTATTGACACTGTTTATTTTCTGTGTCTGAGTGGATCGGGGATTGTTATTGACACTGTTTATTTTCTGTGTCTGAGTGGATCGAGGATTGTTATTGACTCTGTTTATTTACTGTTCGTGAGGCGGTTGGACCTGTTATTGGCACAGTTTATATTCTATGGGTGAAGGGTCGGCGATTGTTGTTGACACTGTTTATTTTCGGTGTCTGAGTTGATCGAGGATTGTTATTGACACTGTTTATTTTCTGTGGGTGAGGGGAACGGGGATTGTTATTGACACTGTTTATTTTCTGTGGGTGAGAGGAACGGGGATTGTTATTGACACTGTTTATTTTCTGTGGGTGAGGGAACGGGGATTGTTATTGACACTGTTTATTTTCTGTGGGTGAGGTGTATGAGGATTGAGATTGACTCTGTTCATTTCCTGTGGGTGAAGGGTCTGGGATTGTTATTTACAATGTTTCTATTCTGTGGGTGAGGGTATCGGGGATTGTTACTGACACTGTTTATTTTCGGTGTCTGAGTTGATCAAGGATTGTTTTTGACACTGTTTATTTTCACAGGCTGAGTAGATCCGGGATTGTTATTGTCACTGTTTATTTTCTCTGGGTGAGGTGTCGGCGATTGTTATTGACACTGTTTATTTTCTGTAGTTGTGGTGTACGAGGATTGAGATTGAATCTGTTCATTTTCTGTGAGTGAATGGTCTGGGATTGTTATTTACAATGTTTCTATTCTATGGGTGAGGGGAACGGGGATTGTTATTGACACTGTTTATTTTCTGTGGGAGAGTGGATAGGGGATTGTTATTTAAACTGTTTATTTTCTGTGGGTGAGGGGATCAGGGATTGTTATTGACACTGTTTATTTTCTGTGGGTGAGGGGATCAGGGATTGTTATTGACACTGTTTATTTTCTCTGGGTGAGGGTAGCGGTGATTCTTATTGACATTTTATTTTCTGTGGGAGAGGGGATCCGGGATTGTTATTGACATTTTGCTTTCTGTGGGTGAGGGGAGAGGGTACTGTAAATGACACTGTTTATTTTCTTTTTGTGAGGGTTTGGGCATGTTATTGACACTGTTTTTTATGGGTGAAGGGTTGGCAATTGTTATTGACACTGTTTATTTTCTGTGGGTGCGGGATCGGGGATTGTTATTGACACTGTTTATTTTCTGTGGGAGAGTGGATAGGGGATTGTTATTTAAACTGTTTATTTTCTTTGGGTGAGGGGATCAGGGATTGTTATTGACACTGTTTATTTTCTCTGGGTGAGGGTAGCGGTGATTCTTATTGACATTTTATTTTCTGTGGGAGAGGGGATCCGGGATTGTTATTGACATTTTGCTTTCTGTGGGTGAGGGGAGAGGGTATTGTAAATGACCCTGTTTATTTTCTTTTTGTGAGGGTTTGGACATGTTATTGACACTGTTTATTTTTTATGGGTGAAGGGTCAGCAATTGTTATTGACACAGTTTATTTTCTGTGTCTGAGTGGATCGATAATTGTTATTTTCTTTGTGGGCGGGGATCGGGGATTGATATAGACGCTGTTTATTTTCTATATGTGAGGGATCGGGGATTGTTGTTGACTGTTTCTTTTCTGTGGGTCAGGGGAGTGGGTATTGTAAATTACCCTGTTAATTTTCTGTTTGTGAGGGGGTTGGACATGTTATTGACACTGTTTATATTCTATGTGTGAAGGGTCTCTGGGATTGTTATAGACACTGTTTATTTTTTGTGGGTGAGGGTGTCGGCGATTGTTATTGACACTGTTTATATTCTGTGTCTGAGTGGATCGGGGATTGTTATTGACACTGTTTATTTTCTGTGTCTGAGTGGATCGAGGATTGTTATTGACTCTGTTTATTTACTGTTCGTGAGGCGGTTGGACCTGTTATTGGCACAGTTTATATTCTATGGGTGAAGGGTCGGCGATTGTTGTTGACACTGTTTATTTTCGGTGTCTGAGTTGATCGAGGATTGTTTTTGACACTGTTTATTTTCACAGGGTGAGTGGATCGGGGATTGTTATTGACACTTTTTATTTTCACAGGTCGAGGTGTCGGAGATTGTTATTGACATGGTTTATTTTCTGTAGTTGAGGTGTACGAGGATTGAGATTGACTCTGTTCATTTTCTGTGGGTGAAGGGTCTGGGATTGTTATTGACACTGTTTATTTTCTGTAGTGAGTGGTCGGCGACTGTTATTGACACTGTTTATTTTCTGTGGGTGAGGGGATCGGGGATTGTTATTGACACTGTTTATTTTCTTTGTGTGAGGCAAACGGGGATTGTTATTGACACTGTTTATTTTCTGTGGGTGAGGGATCGGGGATTGTTATTGACACTGTTTATTTTCGGTGTCTGAGTTGATCGAGGATTGTGTTTGACACTGTTTATTTTCACAGAGTGAGAAGATCGGGGATTGTTATTGACACTGTTTATTTTCTGTGGGTGAGGTGTCGGCTATTGTTATTGACACTGTTTATTTTCTGTAGTTGAGGTGTACGAGGATTGAGATTGACTCTGTTCATTTTCTGTGAGTGAATGGTCTGGGATTGTTATTTACAATATTTCTATTCTGTGGGTGAGGGTATCGGGGATTGTTATTGACACTGTTTATTTTCGGTGTCTGAGTTGATCAAGGATTGTTTTTGCCACTGTTTATTTTCACAGGCTGAGTAGATCCGGGATTGTTATTGTCACTGTTTATTTTCTCTGGGTGAGGTGTCGGCGATTGTTATTGACACTGTTTATTTTCACAGGGTGAGTGGATCGGCGATTGTTATTGACACTGTTTATTTTCTGTAGTTGAGGTGTACGAGGATTGAGATTGAATCTGTTCATTTTCTGTGAGTGAATGGTCTGGGATTGTTATTTACAATGTTTCTATTCTATGGGTGAGGGGAACGGGGATTGTTATTGACACTGTTTATTTTCTGTGGGAGAGTGGATAGGGGATTGTTATTGAAACTGTTTATTTTCTGTGGGTGAGGGGATCAGGGATTGTTATTGACACTGTTTATTTTCTCTGGGTGAGGGTAGCGGTGATTCTTATTGACATTTTATTTTCTGTGGGAGAGGGGATCCGGGATTGTTATTGACATTTTGCTTTCTGTGGGTGAGGGGAGAGGGTACTGTAAATGACACTGTTTATTTTCTTTTTGTGAGGGTTTGGACATGTTATTGACACTGTTTATTTTTTATGGGTGAAGGGTCGGCAATTGTTATTGACACAGTTTATTTTCTGTGTCTGAGTGGATCGATAATTGTTATTAACAGTGTTTATTTTCTTTGTGGGCGGGGATCGGGGATTGATATAGACGCTGTTTATTTTCTATATGTGAGGGATCGGGGATTGTTGTTGACTGTTTCTTTTCTGTGGGTGAGGGGAGTGGGTATTGTAAATTACCCTGTTAATTTTCTGTATGTGATGGGTCGGGGATTGTTATTGACACTGTTTATTTTCTGTGTCTGAGTGGATCGAGGATTGTTATTGACACTGTTTATTTTCTGTGGGTGAGGGATCGGGGATTGTTATTGACACTGTTTATTTTCTGTATGTGAGGGATCGGGGATTGTTTTTGACTGTTTCTTTTCTGTGGGTGAGGGGAGACGGTATTGTAAATTACCTTTTTTTCTGTTTTTGAGGGGGTTGGACATGTTATTGACTCTGTTTATTTTTTATGGGTGAAGGGACGGCGATTGTTATTGACATTGTTTATTTTCCGTGGGTGAGGGATCGGGGATTGCTATTGACATTTTTTATTTTCTGTGGGTGTGGGGTCGGAGATTGTTATTGACACTGTTTATATTCTGTGTCTGAGTGGATCAAGGATTGTTATTCACATTGTTTATTTTCTGTGTCTGATGGGATCTGGGATTGTTATTGACCCTGTTTATTTTCTGTGTCTGAGTAGAACGGGGATTGTTATTGACACTGTTTATTTTTTTCTGTGTCTGAGTGAATCGAGGATTGTTATTGACATTGTTTATTTTCTGTGTCTGAGTGGATCGAGGATTGTTATTGGCACTGTTTATTTTCTGTGTCTGAGTGGATCGCGAATTGTTATTAACCGTGTTTATTTTCTTTGTGTGAGGGGATCGGGGATTGATATTGACACTGTTTATTTTCTGTATGTGAGTGGTCGGGGATTGTTTTTGACTGTTTCTTTTCTGTGGGTGAGTGGAGTGGGTATTGTAATTTACCCTGTTTATTTTCTGTTTGTGAGGGCGTTGGACATGTTATTGACACTGTTTATATTCTATGTGTGAAGGATCTCTGGGATTGTTATGGACACAGTTTATATTCTATGGGTGAAGGGTCGGCGATTGTTGTTGACACCGTTTATTTTCGGTGTCTGAGTTGATCGAGGATTGTTTTTGACACTGTTTATTTTCACAGGGTGAGTGGATCGGGGATTGTTATTGACACTGTTTATTTTCTGTAGTTGAGGTGTACGAGGATTGAGATTGACTCTGTTCATTTTCTGTGGGTGAAGGGTCTGGGATTGTTATTGACACTGTTTATTTTCTGTAGTGAGTAGTCGGCGACTGTTATTGAAACTGTTTAATTTCTGTGGGTGAGGGTATCGGGGATTGTTACTGACACTGTTTATTTTCTGTGGGTAAGGGGAGTGGGGATTTTTATTGTCACTGTTTATTTCCTTTTGGTGAGGGGATCGGGGATTGTTATTGACTCTGTTCATTTTCTATGGGTGAGGGGAACGGGGATTGTTATTGACACTGTTTATTTTCTGTTTGTGAAGCGGTTGGAGATGTTATTGACACTGTTTTTTTTTCTGTGTGTGATGGAGCGGTTATTCTTATTGATACTGTTTATTTTCTGTGGGAGAGTGGATCGGGGATTGTTATTGACACTGTTTATTTTCTGTGGGTGAGGTGTCGGTGATTGTTATTGACACTGTTTATTTTCTGTAGTTGAGGTGTACGAGGATTGAGATTGAATCTGTTCATTTTCTGTGAGTGAATGGTCTGGGATTGTTATTTACAATGTTTCTATTCTGTGGGTGAGGGGAGCGGGGATTGTTATTGACACTGTTTATTTTCTGTTTGTGAGGGGGTTGGACTTGTTATTGTCACTGCTTATATTCTATGGGTGAAGGGTCGGGGATGATATTGACTGTTTATTTTCTGACTCTGAGTGGATCAAGGATTGTTATTGGCACTTTTTATTTTCTTTGTGTGAGGTTAACGGGGATAGATATTGACACTGTTTATTTTCTGTGAGTGAGGGGTCTGGGATTGTTATTGACAGTGTTTATTTTCTGTGGGTGTGTGATAGGGGGATTGTTATTGACACTGTTTATTTTCTGTGGATGAGGGGAGAGGGTATTGTAAATGACACTGTTTATTTTCTATGGGTGAAGGGTCGGTGATTGTTGTTGACACTGCTTATTTTCGGTGTCTGAGTTGATCGAGGATTGTTTTTGACACTGTTTATTTTCTGTGGGTGAGGGAACGGGGATTGTTATTGACACTGTTTATTTTCTGTAGTTGAGGTGTATGAGGATTGAGATTGACTCTGTTCATTTCCTGTGGGTGAAGGGTCTGGGATTGTTATTGACACAGTTTATTTTCTGTAGTGAGTGGTCGGCGACTGTTATTGAAACTGTTTATTTTCTTTGGGTGAGGGTATCGGGGATTGTTATTGACACTGTTTATTTTCGGTGTCTGAGTTGATCGAGGATTGTTTTTGACACTGTTTATTTTCACAGAGTGAGTAGATCGGGGATTGTTATTGTCACTGTTTATTTTCTGTGGGTGAGGTGTCGGCTATTGTTATTGACACTGTTTATTTTCTGAAGTTGAGGTGTACGAGGATTGAGATTGACTCTGTTCATTTTCTGTGAGTTAATGGTCTGGGATTGTTATTTACAATGTTTCTATTCTGTGGGTGAGGGTATCGGGCATTGTTATTGACACTGTTTATTTTCGGTGTCTGAGTTGATCAAGGATTGTTTTTGAAACTGTTTATTTTCACAGGGTGAGTAGATCGGGGATTGTTATTGTCACTGTTTATTTTCTCTGGGTGAGGTGTCGGTGATTGTTATTGACACTGTTTATTTTCACAGGGTGAGTGGATCGGGGATTGTTTTTGACACTGTTTATTTTCACAGGGTGAGTGGATCGGGGATTGTTATTGACACTGTTTATTTTCTGTAGTTGAGGTGTACGAGGATTGAGATTGAATCTGTTCATTTTCTGTGAGTGAATGGTCTGGGATTGTTATTTACAATGTTTCTATTCTATGGGTGAGGGGAACGGGGATTGTTATTGACACTGTTTATTTTCTGTGGGAGAGTGGATATGGGATTGTTATTGAAATTGTATTTTCTGTGGGTGAGGGGATCAGGGATTGTTATTGACACTGTTTATTTTCTCTGGGTGAGGGTAGCGGTGATTCTTATTGACATTTTATTTTCTGTGGGAGAGGGGATCCGGGATTGTTATTGACATTTTGCTTTCTGTGGGTGAGGGGAGAGGGTATTGTAAATGACACTGTTTATTTTCTTTTTGTGAGGGTTTGGGCATGTTATTGACACTTTTTTTTATGGGTGAAGGGTCAGCAATTGTTATTGACACTGTTTATTTTCTGTGGGTGCGGGATCGGGGAGTGTTATTGACACTGTTTATTTTCAGTGTCTGAGTGGATCAGGGATTGTTATTGACACTGTTTATTTTCTGTGGGTGAGTGGATCAGGGATTGTTATTGACACTGTTTATTTTCAGTGTCTGAGTGGATCAGGGATTGTTATTGACACTGTTTATTTTCCGTGGGTGAGGGGATCGGGGATTGTTATTGACACTGTTTATTTTCTGTGGGTGAGTGGATCGGGGATTGTTATTGACACTGTTTATTTTCTGTGGGTGAGGGATCGGGGATTGTTATTGACACTGTTTATTTTCTGTGTCTGATAGGATCCAGGATTATAATTGACGCTGTTTATTTTCTGTGTCTGAGTGGATCGATAATTGTTATTAACAGTGTTTATTTTCTTTGTGGGAGGGGATCGGGGTTTGATATAGACGCTGTTTATTTTCTATATGTGAGGGATCGGGGATTGTTGTTGACTGTTTCTTTTCTGTGGGTGAGGGGAGTGGGTCTTGTAAATTACCCTGTTAATTTTCTGTTTGTGAGGGGTTTGACATGTTATTGACACTGTTTCTTTTTATGTGTGAAGGGTCGGGGATTGTTATTGTCACTGTTTATTTTCTGTGGGTGAGGGATCAGGGATTGTTATTGACACTGTTTATTTTCTGTGGGTGAGGGAGCGGGGATTGTTATTGACACTGTTTATTTTCTGTGGGTGAGGGATCGGGGATTGTTATTGACACTGTTTATTTTCAGTGTCTGAGTTGATCGAGGATTGTTTTTGACACTGTTTATTTTCACAGGTTTAGTAGATCGGGGATTGTTATTGACACTGTTTATTTTCTGTGGGAGAGTGGATCGGGGATTGTTATTGTCACTGTTTATTTTCTCTGGGTGAGGTGTCGGCGATTGTTATTGACACTGTTTATTTTCTGTAGTTGAGGTGTACGAGGATTGAGATTGACTCTGTTCATTTTCTGTGAGTGAATGGTCTGGGATTGTTATTTACAATGTGTATTTTCTGTGTGTGAGGGGAGTGGGGATTGTTATTGACACTGTTTATTTTCTGTTTGTGAGGGGGTTGGACTTGTTATTGTCACTGCTTATATTCTATGGGTGAAGGGTCGGGGATTGTTATTGACACAGTTTATTTTCTGTCTCTGAGTGGATCAAGGATTGTTATTGGCACTTTTTATTTTCTTTGTGTGAGGTTAACGGGGATTATTATTGATACTGTTTATTTTCTGTGGTTGAGTGAATCGAGGATTGTTATTGACACTGTTTGTTTTCTGTGTCTGAGTGGATCGCAAATTGTTATTAACCGTGTTTATTTTCTTTGTGTGAGGTGATCGGGGATTGATATTGACACTGTTTATTTTCTGTGGGTGAGGGGTCGGGGATTGTTTTTGACACTGTTTATTTTCTGTTTCTGAGTTGATCGAGGATTGTTATTGACACTGTTTATTTTCTCTGGGTGAGGTGTCGGCTATTGTTATTGACACTGTTTATTTTCTGTTGTTGAGGTGTATGAGGATTGAGATTGACTCTGTTCATTTTCTGTGAGTGAATGGTCTGGGATTGTTATTTACAATGTTTCTATTCTGTGGGTGAGGGGAGCGGAGAGTGTTATTGACACTGTTTATTTTCTGTGGCTGAGGGGATCGGGGATTGTTATTGACACTGTTTATTTTCTGTGTCTGAGTGGATTGAGGATTCTTATTGACACTGTTTATTTTCTGTGTCTGAGTGGATCGCGAATTGTTATTAACCGTGTTTATTTTCTTTGTGTGAGGGGAACGGGGATTGATATTGACACTGTTTATTTTCTGTATGTGAGGGGTCGGGGATTGTTATTGACACTGTTTATTTTCTGTGGTTGAGTGGATCGGGGATTGTTATTGACACTGTTTATTTTCTGTGTCGGAGTGGATCGAGGATTGTTATTGACACTGTTTATTTTCTGTGTATGAGGGGATCGGGGATTGTTATTGACACTGTTTATTTTCTGTGGGTGAGGGGATCGGGGATTGTTATTGACACTGTTTATTTTCTGTGGGTGAGGGGATCGGGGATTGTTATTGACACTGTTTATTTTCTTTGTGTGAGGCAAACGGGGATTGTTATTGACACTGTTTATTTTCTGTGGGTGAGGGATCGGGGATTGTTATTGACACTGTTTATTTTCTGTGTCTGATAGGATCCAGGATTATAATTGACGCTGTTTATTTTCTGTGTCTGAGTGGATCGATAATTGTTATTAACAGTGTTTATTTTCTTTGTGGGAGGGGATCGGGGTTTGATATAGACGCTGTTTATTTTCTATATGTGAGGGATCGGGGATTGTTGTTGACTGTTTCTTTTCTGTGGGTGAGGGGAGTGGGTCTTGTAAATTACCCTGTTAATTTTCTGTTTGTGAGGGGGTTTGACATGTTATTGACACTGTTTCATTTTATGTGTGAAGGGTCGGGGATTGTTATTGTCACTGTTTATTTTCTGTGGGTGAGGGATCAGGGATTGTTATTGACACTGTTTATTTTCTGTGTCTGCGTTGAATTTGGATTTTTATTTACATTGTTTATTTTCAGTGTCTGAGTTGATCGAGGATTGTTTTTGACACTGTTTATTTTCACAGGTTTAGTAGATCGGGGATTGTTATTGACACTGTTTATTTTCTGTGGGAGAGTGGATCGGGGATTGTTATTGTCACTGTTTATTTTCTCTGGGTGAGGTGTCGGCGATTGTTATTGTCACTGTTTATTTTCTGTGGGTGAGGTGTCGGCGATTGTTATTGACACTGTTTATTTTCTGTAGTTGAGGTGTACGAGGATTGAGATTGACTCTGTTCATTTTCTGTGAGTGAATGGTCTGGGATTGTTGTTTACAATGTGTATTTTCTGTGTGTGAGGGGAGTGGGGATTGTTATTGACACTGTTTATTTTCTGTTTGTGAGGGGGTTGGACTTGTTATTGTCACTGCTTATATTCTATGGGTGAAGGGTCGGGGATTGTTATTGACACAGTTTATTTTCTGACTCTGAGTGGATCAAGGATTGTTATTGGCACTTTTTATTTTCTTTGTGTGAGGTTAACGGGGATTATTATTGATACTGTTTATTTTCTGTGGTTGAGTGAATCGAGGATTGTTATTGACACTGTTTGTTTTCTGTGTCTGAGTGGATCGCGAATTGTTATTAACCGTGTTTATTTTCTTTGTGTGAGGTGATCGGGGATTGATATTGACACTGTTTATTTTCTGTGGGTGAGGGGTCGGGGATTGTTTTTGACTGTTTCTTTTCTGTTTGTGTGGGGGTTGTACATGTTATTCATACTGTTTATTATTATGGGTGAAGGGTCGGCGATTGTTATTGACACTGTTTATTTTCTGTTTCTGAGTTGATCGAGGATTGTTATTGACACTGTTTATTTTCTCTGGGTGAGGTGTCGGCTATTGTTATTGACACTGTTTATTTTCTGTTGTTGAGGTGTATGAGGATTGAGATTGACTCTGTTCATTTTCTGTGAGTGAATGGTCTGGGATTGTTATTTACAATGTTTCTATTCTGTGGGTGAGGGGAGCGGAGAGTGTTATTGACACTGTTTATTTTCTGTGGCTGAGGGGATCGGGGATTGTTATTGACACTGTTTATTTTCTGTGTCTGAGTGGATTGAGGATTCTTATTGACACTGTTTATTTTCTGTGTCTGAGTGGATCGCGAATTGTTATTAACCGTGTTTATTTTCTTTGTGTGAGGGGAACGGGGATTGATATTGACACTGTTTATTTTCTGTATGTGAGGGGTCGGGGATTGTTATTGACACTGTTTATTTTCTGTGGGTGAGTGGATCGGGGATTGTTATTGACACTGTTTATTTTCTGTGTCGGAGTGGATCGAGGATTGTTATTGACACTGTTTATTTTCTGTGTATGAGGGGATCGGGGATTGTTATTGACACTGTTTATTTTCTGTGGGTGAGGGGATCGGGGATTGTTATTGACACTGTTTATTTTCTGTGGGTGAGGGGATCGGGGATTGTTATTGACACTGTTTATTTTCTTTGTGTGAGGCAAACGGGGATTGTTATTGACACTGTTTATTTTCTGTGGGTGAGGGATCGGGGATTGTTATTGACACTGTTTATTTTCTGTGTCTGATAGGATCCAGGATTATAATTGACGCTGTTTATTTTCTGTGTCTGAGTGGATCGATAATTGTTATTAACAGTGTTTATTTTCTTTGTGGGAGGGGATCGGGGTTTGATATAGACGCTGTTTATTTTCTATATGTGAGGGATCGGGGATTGTTGTTGACTGTTTCTTTTCTGTGGGTGAGGGGAGTGGGTCTTGTAAATTACCCTGTTAATTTTCTGTTTGTGAGGGGGTTTGACATGTTATTGACACTGTTTCATTTTATGTGTGAAGGGTCGGGGATTGTTATTGTCACTGTTTATTTTCTGTGGGTGAGGGATCAGGGATTGTTATTGACACTGTTTATTTTCTGTGTCTGCGTTGAATTTGGATTTTTATTTACATTGTTTATTTTCAGTGTCTGAGTTGATCGAGGATTGTTTTTGACACTGTTTATTTTCACAGGTTTAGTAGATCGGGGATTGTTATTGACACTGTTTATTTTCTGTGGGAGAGTGGATCGGGGATTGTTATTGTCACTGTTTATTTTCTCTGGGTGAGGTGTCGGCGATTGTTATTGACACTGTTTATTTTCTGTAGTTGAGGTGTACGAGGATTGAGATTGACTCTGTTCATTTTCTGTGAGTGAATGGTCTGGGATTGTTGTTTACAATGTGTATTTTCTGTGTGTGAGGGGAGTGGGGATTGTTATTGACACTGTTTATTTTCTGTTTGTGAGGGGGTTGGACTTGTTATTGTCACTGCTTATATTCTATGGGTGAAGGGTCGGGGATTGTTATTGACACAGTTTATTTTCTGACTCTGAGTGGATCAAGGATTGTTATTGGCACTTTTTATTTTCTTTGTGTGAGGTTAACGGGGATTATTATTGATACTGTTTATTTTCTGTGGTTGAGTGAATCGAGGATTGTTATTGACACTGTTTGTTTTCTGTGTCTGAGTGGATCGCGAATTGTTATTAACCGTGTTTATTTTCTTTGTGTGAGGTGATCGGGGATTGATATTGACACTGTTTATTTTCTGTGGGTGAGGGGTCGGGGATTGTTTTTGACTGTTTCTTTTCTGTTTGTGTGGGGGTTGTACATGTTATTCATACTGTTTATTATTATGGGTGAAGGGTCGGCGATTGTTATTGACACTGTTTATTTTCTGTTTCTGAGTTGATCGAGGATTGTTATTGACACTGTTTATTTTCTCTGGGTGAGGTGTCGGCTATTGTTATTGACACTGTTTATTTTCTGTTGTTGAGGTGTATGAGGATTGAGATTGACTCTGTTCATTTTCTGTGAGTGAATGGTCTGGGATTGTTATTTACAATGTTTCTATTCTGTGGGTGAGGGGAGCGGAGAGTGTTATTGACACTGTTTATTTTCTGTGGCTGAGGGGATCGGGGATTGTTATTGACACTGTTTATTTTCTGTGTCTGAGTGGATTGAGGATTCTTATTGACACTGTTTATTTTCTGTGTCTGAGTGGATCGCGAATTGTTATTAACCGTGTTTATTTTCTTTGTGTGAGGGGAACGGGGATTGATATTGACACTGTTTATTTTCTGTATGTGAGGGGTCGGGGATTGTTATTGACACTGTTTATTTTCTGTGGGTGAGTGGATCGGGGATTGTTATTGACACTGTTTATTTTCTGTGTCGGAGTGGATCGAGGATTGTTATTGACACTGTTTATTTTCTGTGTATGAGGGGATCGGGGATTGTTATTGACACTGTTTATTTTCTGTGGGTGAGGGGATCGGGGATTGTTATTGACACTGTTTATTTTCTGTGGGTGAGGGGATCGGGGATTGTTATTGACACTGTTTATTTTCTTTGTGTGAGGCAAACGGGGATTGTTATTGACACTGTTTATTTTCTGTGGGTGAGGGATCGGGGATTGTTATTGACACTGTTTATTTTCTGTGTCTGATAGGATCCAGGATTATAATTGACGCTGTTTATTTTCTGTGTCTGAGTGGATCGATAATTGTTATTAACAGTGTTTATTTTCTTTGTGGGAGGGGATCGGGGTTTGATATAGACGCTGTTTATTTTCTATATGTGAGGGATCGGGGATTGTTGTTGACTGTTTCTTTTCTGTGGGTGAGGGGAGTGGGTCTTGTAAATTACCCTGTTAATTTTCTGTTTGTGAGGGGGTTTGACATGTTATTGACACTGTTTCTTTTTATGTGTGAAGGGTCGGGGATTGTTATTGTCACTGTTTATTTTCTGTGGGTGAGGGATCAGGGATTGTTATTGACACTGTTTATTTTCTGTGTCTGCGTTGAATTTGGATTTTTATTTACATTGTTTATTTTCAGTGTCTGAGTTGATCGAGGATTGTTTTTGACACTGTTTATTTTCACAGGTTTAGTAGATCGGGGATTGTTATTGACACTGTTTATTTTCTGTGGGAGAGTGGATCGGGGATTGTTATTGTCACTGTTTATTTTCTGTGGGTGAGGGATCAGGGATTGTTATTGACACTGTTTATTTTCTGTGGGTGATGGATCTGGGATTGTTATTGACACTGTTTATTTTCTGTGGGTGAGTGGAACGGGGATTGTTATTGACACTGTTTATTTTCTGTGGGTGAGAGGATCGGGGATTGTTATTGACACTGTTTATTTTCTGTGTCTGAGTGGATCGAGGATTGTTATTGACACTGTTTATTTTCTGTGGGTGCGGGATCGGGGAGTGTTATTGACACTGTTTATTTTCAGTGTCTGAGTGGATCAGGGATTGTTATTGACACTGTTTATTTTCTGTGGGTGAGTGGATCAGGGATTGTTATTGACACTGTTTATTTTCAGTGTCTGAGTGGATCAGGGATTGTTATTGACACTGTTTATTTTCCGTGGGTGAGGGGATCGGGGATTGTTATTGACACTGTTTATTTTCTGTGGGTGAGTGGATCGGGGATTGTTATTGACACTGTTTATTTTCTGTGGGTGAGGGATCGGGGATTGTTATTGACACTGTTTATTTTCTGTGTCTGATAGGATCCAGGATTATAATTGACGCTGTTTATTTTCTGTGTCTGAGTGGATCGATAATTGTTATTAACAGTGTTTATTTTCTTTGTGGGAGGGGATCGGGGTTTGATATAGACGCTGTTTATTTTCTATATGTGAGGGATCGGGGATTGTTGTTGACTGTTTCTTTTCTGTGGGTGAGGGGAGTGGGTCTTGTAAATTACCCTGTTAATTTTCTGTTTGTGAGGGGTTTGACATGTTATTGACACTGTTTCTTTTTATGTGTGAAGGGTCGGGGATTGTTATTGTCACTGTTTATTTTCTGTGGGTGAGGGATCAGGGATTGTTATTGACACTGTTTATTTTCTGTGGGTGAGGGAGCGGGGATTGTTATTGACACTGTTTATTTTCTGTGGGTGAGGGATCGGGGATTGTTATTGACACTGTTTATTTTCAGTGTCTGAGTTGATCGAGGATTGTTTTTGACACTGTTTATTTTCACAGGTTTAGTAGATCGGGGATTGTTATTGACACTGTTTATTTTCTGTGGGAGAGTGGATCGGGGATTGTTATTGTCACTGTTTATTTTCTCTGGGTGAGGTGTCGGCGATTGTTATTGACACTGTTTATTTTCTGTAGTTGAGGTGTACGAGGATTGAGATTGACTCTGTTCATTTTCTGTGAGTGAATGGTCTGGGATTGTTATTTACAATGTGTATTTTCTGTGTGTGAGGGGAGTGGGGATTGTTATTGACACTGTTTATTTTCTGTTTGTGAGGGGGTTGGACTTGTTATTGTCACTGCTTATATTCTATGGGTGAAGGGTCGGGGATTGTTATTGACACAGTTTATTTTCTGTCTCTGAGTGGATCAAGGATTGTTATTGGCACTTTTTATTTTCTTTGTGTGAGGTTAACGGGGATTATTATTGATACTGTTTATTTTCTGTGGTTGAGTGAATCGAGGATTGTTATTGACACTGTTTGTTTTCTGTGTCTGAGTGGATCGCAAATTGTTATTAACCGTGTTTATTTTCTTTGTGTGAGGTGATCGGGGATTGATATTGACACTGTTTATTTTCTGTGGGTGAGGGGTCGGGGATTGTTTTTGACACTGTTTATTTTCTGTTTCTGAGTTGATCGAGGATTGTTATTGACACTGTTTATTTTCTCTGGGTGAGGTGTCGGCTATTGTTATTGACACTGTTTATTTTCTGTTGTTGAGGTGTATGAGGATTGAGATTGACTCTGTTCATTTTCTGTGAGTGAATGGTCTGGGATTGTTATTTACAATGTTTCTATTCTGTGGGTGAGGGGAGCGGAGAGTGTTATTGACACTGTTTATTTTCTGTGGCTGAGGGGATCGGGGATTGTTATTGACACTGTTTATTTTCTGTGTCTGAGTGGATTGAGGATTCTTATTGACACTGTTTATTTTCTGTGTCTGAGTGGATCGCGAATTGTTATTAACCGTGTTTATTTTCTTTGTGTGAGGGGAACGGGGATTGATATTGACACTGTTTATTTTCTGTATGTGAGGGGTCGGGGATTGTTATTGACACTGTTTATTTTCTGTGGTTGAGTGGATCGGGGATTGTTATTGACACTGTTTATTTTCTGTGTCGGAGTGGATCGAGGATTGTTATTGACACTGTTTATTTTCTGTGTATGAGGGGATCGGGGATTGTTATTGACACTGTTTATTTTCTGTGGGTGAGGGGATCGGGGATTGTTATTGACACTGTTTATTTTCTGTGGGTGAGGGGATCGGGGATTGTTATTGACACTGTTTATTTTCTTTGTGTGAGGCAAACGGGGATTGTTATTGACACTGTTTATTTTCTGTGGGTGAGGGATCGGGGATTGTTATTGACACTGTTTATTTTCTGTGTCTGATAGGATCCAGGATTATAATTGACGCTGTTTATTTTCTGTGTCTGAGTGGATCGATAATTGTTATTAACAGTGTTTATTTTCTTTGTGGGAGGGGATCGGGGTTTGATATAGACGCTGTTTATTTTCTATATGTGAGGGATCGGGGATTGTTGTTGACTGTTTCTTTTCTGTGGGTGAGGGGAGTGGGTCTTGTAAATTACCCTGTTAATTTTCTGTTTGTGAGGGGGTTTGACATGTTATTGACACTGTTTCATTTTATGTGTGAAGGGTCGGGGATTGTTATTGTCACTGTTTATTTTCTGTGGGTGAGGGATCAGGGATTGTTATTGACACTGTTTATTTTCTGTGTCTGCGTTGAATTTGGATTTTTATTTACATTGTTTATTTTCAGTGTCTGAGTTGATCGAGGATTGTTTTTGACACTGTTTATTTTCACAGGTTTAGTAGATCGGGGATTGTTATTGACACTGTTTATTTTCTGTGGGAGAGTGGATCGGGGATTGTTATTGTCACTGTTTATTTTCTCTGGGTGAGGTGTCGGCGATTGTTATTGACACTGTTTATTTTCTGTAGTTGAGGTGTACGAGGATTGAGATTGACTCTGTTCATTTTCTGTGAGTGAATGGTCTGGGATTGTTGTTTACAATGTGTATTTTCTGTGTGTGAGGGGAGTGGGGATTGTTATTGACACTGTTTATTTTCTGTTTGTGAGGTGGTTGGACTTGTTATTGTCACTGCTTATATTCTATGGGTGAAGGGTCGGGGATTGTTATTGACACAGTTTATTTTCTGTCTCTGAGTGGATCAAGGATTGTTATTGGCACTTTTTATTTTCTTTGTGTGAGGTTAACGGGGATTATTATTGATACTGTTTATTTTCTGTGGTTGAGTGAATCGAGGATTGTTATTGACACTGTTTGTTTTCTGTGTCTGAGTGGATCGCGAATTGTTATTAACCGTGTTTATTTTCTTTGTGTGAGGTGATCGGGGATTGATATTGACACTGTTTATTTTCTGTGGGTGAGGGGTCGGGGATTGTTTTTGACTGTTTCTTTTCTGTTTGTGTGGGGGTTGTACATGTTATTCATACTGTTTATTATTATGGGTGAAGGGTCGGCGATTGTTATTGACACTGTTTATTTTCTGTTTCTGAGTTGATCGAGGATTGTTATTGACACTGTTTATTTTCTCTGGGTGAGGTGTCGGCTATTGTTATTGACACTGTTTATTTTCTGTTGTTGAGGTGTATGAGGATTGAGATTGACTCTGTTCATTTTCTGTGAGTGAATGGTCTGGGATTGTTATTTACAATGTTTCTATTCTGTGGGTGAGGGGAGCGGAGAGTGTTATTGACACTGTTTATTTTCTGTGGGTGAGGGGATCGGGGATTGTTATTGACACTGTTTATTTTCTTTGTGTGAGGCAAACGGGGATTGTTATTGACACTGTTTATTTTCTGTGGGTGAGGGATCGGGGATTGTTATTGACACTGTTTATTTTCTGTGTCTGAGTTGATCGAGGATTGTGTTTGACACTGTTTATTTTCACAGAGTGAGAAGATCGGGGATTGTTATTGACACTGTTTATTTTCTGTGGGTGAGGTGTCGGCTATTGTTATTGACACTGTTTATTTTCTGTAGTTGAGGTGTACGAGGATTGAGATTGACTCTGTTCATTTTCTGTGAGTGAATGGTCTGGGATTGTTATTTACAATATTTCTATTCTGTGGGTGAGGGTATCGGGGATTGTTATTGACACTGTTTATTTTCGGTGTCTGAGTTGATCAAGGATTGTTTTTGCCACTGTTTATTTTCACAGGCTGAGTAGATCCGGGATTGTTATTGTCACTGTTTATTTTCTCTGGGTGAGGTGTCGGCGATTGTTATTGACACTGTTTATTTTCACAGGGTGAGTGGATCGGCGATTGTTATTGACACTGTTTATTTTCTGTAGTTGAGGTGTACGAGGATTGAGATTGAATCTGTTCATTTTCTGTGAGTGAATGGTCTGGGATTGTTATTTACAATGTTTCTATTCTATGGGTGAGGGGAACGGGGATTGTTATTGACACTGTTTATTTTCTGTGGGAGAGTGGATAGGGGATTGTTATTGAAACTGTTTATTTTCTGTGGGTGAGGGGATCAGGGATTGTTATTGACACTGTTTATTTTCTCTGGGTGAGGGTAGCGGTGATTCTTATTGACATTTTATTTTCTGTGGGAGAGGGGATCCGGGATTGTTATTGACATTTTGCTTTCTGTGGGTGAGGGGAGAGGGTACTGTAAATGACACTGTTTATTTTCTTTTTGTGAGGGTTTGGACATGTTATTGACACTGTTTATTTTTTATGGGTGAAGGGTCGGCAATTGTTATTGACACAGTTTATTTTCTGTGTCTGAGTGGATCGATAATTGTTATTAACAGTGTTTATTTTCTTTGTGGGCGGGGATCGGGGATTGATATAGACGCTGTTTATTTTCTATATGTGAGGGATCGGGGATTGTTGTTGACTGTTTCTTTTCTGTGGGTGAGGGGAGTGGGTATTGTAAATTACCCTGTTAATTTTCTGTATGTGATGGGTCGGGGATTGTTATTGACACTGTTTATTTTCTGTGTCTGAGTGGATCGAGGATTGTTATTGACACTGTTTATTTTCTGTGGGTGAGGGATCGGGGATTGTTATTGACACTGTTTATTTTCTGTATGTGAGGGATCGGGGATTGTTTTTGACTGTTTCTTTTCTGTGGGTGAGGGGAGACGGTATTGTAAATTACCTTTTTTTCTGTTTTTGAGGGGGTTGGACATGTTATTGACTCTGTTTATTTTTTATGGGTGAAGGGACGGCGATTGTTATTGACATTGTTTATTTTCCGTGGGTGAGGGATCGGGGATTGCTATTGACATTTTTTATTTTCTGTGGGTGTGGGGTCGGAGATTGTTATTGACACTGTTTATATTCTGTGTCTGAGTGGATCAAGGATTGTTATTCACATTGTTTATTTTCTGTGTCTGATGGGATCTGGGATTGTTATTGACCCTGTTTATTTTCTGTGTCTGAGTAGAACGGGGATTGTTATTGACACTGTTTATTTTTTTCTGTGTCTGAGTGAATCGAGGATTGTTATTGACATTGTTTATTTTCTGTGTCTGAGTGGATCGAGGATTGTTATTGGCACTGTTTATTTTCTGTGTCTGAGTGGATCGCGAATTGTTATTAACCGTGTTTATTTTCTTTGTGTGAGGGGATCGGGGATTGATATTGACACTGTTTATTTTCTGTATGTGAGTGGTCGGGGATTGTTTTTGACTGTTTCTTTTCTGTGGGTGAGTGGAGTGGGTATTGTAATTTACCCTGTTTATTTTCTGTTTGTGAGGGCGTTGGACATGTTATTGACACTGTTTATATTCTATGTGTGAAGGATCTCTGGGATTGTTATGGACACAGTTTATATTCTATGGGTGAAGGGTCGGCGATTGTTGTTGACACCGTTTATTTTCGGTGTCTGAGTTGATCGAGGATTGTTTTTGACACTGTTTATTTTCACAGGGTGAGTGGATCGGGGATTGTTATTGACACTGTTTATTTTCTGTAGTTGAGGTGTACGAGGATTGAGATTGACTCTGTTCATTTTCTGTGGGTGAAGGGTCTGGGATTGTTATTGACACTGTTTATTTTCTGTAGTGAGTAGTCGGCGACTGTTATTGAAACTGTTTAATTTCTGTGGGTGAGGGTATCGGGGATTGTTACTGACACTGTTTATTTTCTGTGGGTAAGGGGAGTGGGGATTTTTATTGACACTGTTTATTTCCTTTTGGTGAGGGGATCGGGGATTGTTATTGACTCTGTTCATTTTCTATGGGTGAGGGGAACGGGGATTGTTATTGACACTGTTTATTTTCTGTTTGTGTAGCGGTTGGAGATGTTATTGACACTGTTTTTTTTTCTGTGTGTGATGGAGCGGTTATTCTTATTGATACTGTTTATTTTCTGTGGGAGAGTGGATCGGGGATTGTTATTGACACTGTTTATTTTCTGTGGGTGAGGTGTCGGTGATTGTTATTGACACTGTTTATTTTCTGTAGTTGAGGTGTACGAGGATTGAGATTGAATCTGTTCATTTTCTGTGAGTGAATGGTCTGGGATTGTTATTTACAATGTTTCTATTCTGTGGGTGAGGGGAGCGGGGATTGTTATTGACACTGTTTATTTTCTGTTTGTGAGGGGGTTGGACTTGTTATTGTCACTGCTTATATTCTATGGGTGAAGGGTCGGGGATGATATTGACTGTTTATTTTCTGACTCTGAGTGGATCAAGGATTGTTATTGGCACTTTTTATTTTCTTTGTGTGAGGTTAACGGGGATAGATATTGACACTGTTTATTTTCTGTGAGTGAGGGGTCTGGGATTGTTATTGACAGTGTTTATTTTCTGTGGGTGTGTGATAGGGGGATTGTTATTGACACTGTTTATTTTCTGTGGATGAGGGGAGAGGGTATTGTAAATGACACTGTTTATTTTCTATGGGTGAAGGGTCGGTGATTGTTGTTGACACTGCTTATTTTCGGTGTCTGAGTTGATCGAGGATTGTTTTTGACACTGTTTATTTTCTGTGGGTGAGGGAACGGGGATTGTTATTGACACTGTTTATTTTCTGTAGTTGAGGTGTATGAGGATTGAGATTGACTCTGTTCATTTCCTGTGGGTGAAGGGTCTGGGATTGTTATTGACACAGTTTATTTTCTGTAGTGAGTGGTCGGCGACTGTTATTGAAACTGTTTATTTTCTTTGGGTGAGGGTATCGGGGATTGTTATTGACACTGTTTATTTTCGGTGTCTGAGTTGATCGAGGATTGTTTTTGACACTGTTTATTTTCACAGAGTGAGTAGATCGGGGATTGTTATTGTCACTGTTTATTTTCTGTGGGTGAGGTGTCGGCTATTGTTATTGACACTGTTTATTTTCTGAAGTTGAGGTGTACGAGGATTGAGATTGACTCTGTTCATTTTCTGTGAGTTAATGGTCTGGGATTGTTATTTACAATGTTTCTATTCTGTGGGTGAGGGTATCGGGCATTGTTATTGACACTGTTTATTTTCGGTGTCTGAGTTGATCAAGGATTGTTTTTGAAACTGTTTATTTTCACAGGGTGAGTAGATCGGGGATTGTTATTGTCACTGTTTATTTTCTCTGGGTGAGGTGTCGGTGATTGTTATTGACACTGTTTATTTTCACAGGGTGAGTGGATCGGGGATTGTTTTTGACACTGTTTATTTTCACAGGGTGAGTGGATCGGGGATTGTTATTGACACTGTTTATTTTCTGTAGTTGAGGTGTACGAGGATTGAGATTGAATCTGTTCATTTTCTGTGAGTGAATGGTCTGGGATTGTTATTTACAATGTTTCTATTCTATGGGTGAGGGGAACGGGGATTGTTATTGACACTGTTTATTTTCTGTGGGAGAGTGGATATGGGATTGTTATTGAAATTGTATTTTCTGTGGGTGAGGGGATCAGGGATTGTTATTGACACTGTTTATTTTCTCTGGGTGAGGGTAGCGGTGATTCTTATTGACATTTTATTTTCTGTGGGAGAGGGGATCCGGGATTGTTATTGACATTTTGCTTTCTGTGGGTGAGGGGAGAGGGTATTGTAAATGACACTGTTTATTTTCTTTTTGTGAGGGTTTGGGCATGTTATTGACACTTTTTTTTATGGGTGAAGGGTCAGCAATTGTTATTGACACTGTTTATTTTCTGTGGGTGCGGGATCGGGGAGTGTTATTGACACTGTTTATTTTCAGTGTCTGAGTGGATCAGGGATTGTTATTGACACTGTTTATTTTCTGTGGGTGAGTGGATCAGGGATTGTTATTGACACTGTTTATTTTCAGTGTCTGAGTGGATCAGGGATTGTTATTGACACTGTTTATTTTCCGTGGGTGAGGGGATCGGGGATTGTTATTGACACTGTTTATTTTCTGTGGGTGAGTGGATCGGGGATTGTTATTGACACTGTTTATTTTCTGTGGGTGAGGGATCGGGGATTGTTATTGACACTGTTTATTTTCTGTGTCTGATAGGATCCAGGATTATAATTGACGCTGTTTATTTTCTGTGTCTGAGTGGATCGATAATTGTTATTAACAGTGTTTATTTTCTTTGTGGGAGGGGATCGGGGTTTGATATAGACGCTGTTTATTTTCTATATGTGAGGGATCGGGGATTGTTGTTGACTGTTTCTTTTCTGTGGGTGAGGGGAGTGGGTCTTGTAAATTACCCTGTTAATTTTCTGTTTGTGAGGGGGTTTGACATGTTATTGACACTGTTTCTTTTTATGTGTGAAGGGTCGGGGATTGTTATTGTCACTGTTTATTTTCTGTGGGTGAGGGATCAGGGATTGTTATTGACACTGTTTATTTTCTGTGTCTGCGTTGAATTTGGATTTTTATTTACATTGTTTATTTTCAGTGTCTGAGTTGATCGAGGATTGTTTTTGACACTGTTTATTTTCACAGGTTTAGTAGATCGGGGATTGTTATTGACACTGTTTATTTTCTGTGGGAGAGTGGATCGGGGATTGTTATTGTCACTGTTTATTTTCTCTGGGTGAGGTGTCGGCGATTGTTATTGACACTGTTTATTTTCTGTAGTTGAGGTGTACGAGGATTGAGATTGACTCTGTTCATTTTCTGTGAGTGAATGGTCTGGGATTGTTATTTACAATGTGTATTTTCTGTGTGTGAGGGGAGTGGGGATTGTTATTGACACTGTTTATTTTCTGTTTGTGAGGGGGTTGGACTTGTTATTGTCACTGCTTATATTCTATGGGTGAAGGGTCGGGGATTGTTATTGACACAGTTTATTTTCTGTCTCTGAGTGGATCAAGGATTGTTATTGGCACTTTTTATTTTCTTTGTGTGAGGTTAACGGGGATTATTATTGATACTGTTTATTTTCTGTGGTTGAGTGAATCGAGGATTGTTATTGACACTGTTTGCTTTCTGTGTCTGAGTGGATCGCGAATTGTTATTAACCGTGTTTATTTTCTTTGTGTGAGGTGATCGGGGATTGTTATTGACACTGTTTATTTTCTGTTTCTGAGTTGATCGAGGATTGTTATTGACACTGTTTATTTTCTCTGGGTGAGGTGTCGGCTATTGTTATTGACACTGTTTATTTTCTGTTGTTGAGGTGTATGAGGATTGAGATTGACTCTGTTCATTTTCTGTGAGTGAATGGTCTGGGATTGTTATTTACAATGTTTCTATTCTGTGGGTGAGGGGAGCGGAGAGTGTTATTGACACTGTTTATTTTCTGTGGCTGAGGGGATCGGGGATTGTTATTGACACTGTTTATTTTCTGTGTCTGAGTGGATTGAGGATTCTTATTGACACTGTTTATTTTCTGTGTCTGAGTGGATCGCGAATTGTTATTAACCGTGTTTATTTTCTTTGTGTGAGGGGAACGGGGATTGATATTGACACTGTTTATTTTCTGTATGTGAGGGGTCGGGGATTGTTATTGACACTGTTTATTTTCTGTGGTTGAGTGGATCGGGGATTGTTATTGACACTGTTTATTTTCTGTGTCGGAGTGGATCGAGGATTGTTATTGACACTGTTTATTTTCTGTGTATGAGGGGATCGGGGATTGTTATTGACACTGTTTATTTTCTGTGGGTGAGGGGATCGGGGATTGTTATTGACACTGTTTATTTTCTGTGGGTGAGGGGATCGGGGATTGTTATTGACACTGTTTATTTTCTTTGTGTGAGGCAAACGGGGATTGTTATTGACACTGTTTATTTTCTGTGGGTGAGGGATCGGGGATTGTTATTGACACTGTTTATTTTCTGTGTCTGATAGGATCCAGGATTATAATTGACGCTGTTTATTTTCTGTGTCTGAGTGGATCGATAATTGTTATTAACAGTGTTTATTTTCTTTGTGGGAGGGGATCGGGGTTTGATATAGACGCTGTTTATTTTCTATATGTGAGGGATCGGGGATTGTTGTTGACTGTTTCTTTTCTGTGGGTGAGGGGAGTGGGTCTTGTAAATTACCCTGTTAATTTTCTGTTTGTGAGGGGGTTTGACATGTTATTGACACTGTTTCATTTTATGTGTGAAGGGTCGGGGATTGTTATTGTCACTGTTTATTTTCTGTGGGTGAGGGATCAGGGATTGTTATTGACACTGTTTATTTTCTGTGTCTGCGTTGAATTTGGATTTTTATTTACATTGTTTATTTTCAGTGTCTGAGTTGATCGAGGATTGTTTTTGACACTGTTTATTTTCACAGGTTTAGTAGATCGGGGATTGTTATTGACACTGTTTATTTTCTGTGGGAGAGTGGATCGGGGATTGTTATTGTCACTGTTTATTTTCTCTGGGTGAGGTGTCGGCGATTGTTATTGACACTGTTTATTTTCTGTAGTTGAGGTGTACGAGGATTGAGATTGACTCTGTTCATTTTCTGTGAGTGAATGGTCTGGGATTGTTGTTTACAATGTGTATTTTCTGTGTGTGAGGGGAGTGGGGATTGTTATTGACACTGTTTATTTTCTGTTTGTGAGGGGGTTGGACTTGTTATTGTCACTGCTTATATTCTATGGGTGAAGGGTCGGGGATTGTTATTGACACAGTTTATTTTCTGACTCTGAGTGGATCAAGGATTGTTATTGGCACTTTTTATTTTCTTTGTGTGAGGTTAACGGGGATTATTATTGATACTGTTTATTTTCTGTGGTTGAGTGAATCGAGGATTGTTATTGACACTGTTTGTTTTCTGTGTCTGAGTGGATCGCGAATTGTTATTAACCGTGTTTATTTTCTTTGTGTGAGGTGATCGGGGATTGATATTGACACTGTTTATTTTCTGTGGGTGAGGGGTCGGGGATTGTTTTTGACTGTTTCTTTTCTGTTTGTGTGGGGGTTGTACATGTTATTCATACTGTTTATTATTATGGGTGAAGGGTCGGCGATTGTTATTGACACTGTTTATTTTCTGTTTCTGAGTTGATCGAGGATTGTTATTGACACTGTTTATTTTCTCTGGGTGAGGTGTCGGCTATTGTTATTGACACTGTTTATTTTCTGTTGTTGAGGTGTATGAGGATTGAGATTGACTCTGTTCATTTTCTGTGAGTGAATGGTCTGGGATTGTTATTTACAATGTTTCTATTCTGTGGGTGAGGGGAGCGGAGAGTGTTATTGACACTGTTTATTTTCTGTGGCTGAGGGGATCGGGGATTGTTATTGACACTGTTTATTTTCTGTGTCTGAGTGGATTGAGGATTCTTATTGACACTGTTTATTTTCTGTGTCTGAGTGGATCGCGAATTGTTATTAACCGTGTTTATTTTCTTTGTGTGAGGGGAACGGGGATTGATATTGACACTGTTTATTTTCTGTATGTGAGGGGTCGGGGATTGTTATTGACACTGTTTATTTTCTGTGGGTGAGTGGATCGGGGATTGTTATTGACACTGTTTATTTTCTGTGTCGGAGTGGATCGAGGATTGTTATTGACACTGTTTATTTTCTGTGTATGAGGGGATCGGGGATTGTTATTGACACTGTTTATTTTCTGTGGGTGAGGGGATCGGGGATTGTTATTGACACTGTTTATTTTCTGTGGGTGAGGGGATCGGGGATTGTTATTGACACTGTTTATTTTCTTTGTGTGAGGCAAACGGGGATTGTTATTGACACTGTTTATTTTCTGTGGGTGAGGGATCGGGGATTGTTATTGACACTGTTTATTTTCTGTGTCTGATAGGATCCAGGATTATAATTGACGCTGTTTATTTTCTGTGTCTGAGTGGATCGATAATTGTTATTAACAGTGTTTATTTTCTTTGTGGGAGGGGATCGGGGTTTGATATAGACGCTGTTTATTTTCTATATGTGAGGGATCGGGGATTGTTGTTGACTGTTTCTTTTCTGTGGGTGAGGGGAGTGGGTCTTGTAAATTACCCTGTTAATTTTCTGTTTGTGAGGGGGTTTGACATGTTATTGACACTGTTTCTTTTTATGTGTGAAGGGTCGGGGATTGTTATTGTCACTGTTTATTTTCTGTGGGTGAGGGATCAGGGATTGTTATTGACACTGTTTATTTTCTGTGTCTGCGTTGAATTTGGATTTTTATTTACATTGTTTATTTTCAGTGTCTGAGTTGATCGAGGATTGTTTTTGACACTGTTTATTTTCACAGGTTTAGTAGATCGGGGATTGTTATTGACACTGTTTATTTTCTGTGGGAGAGTGGATCGGGGATTGTTATTGTCACTGTTTATTTTCTCTGGGTGAGGTGTCGGCGATTGTTATTGACACTGTTTATTTTCTGTAGTTGAGGTGTACGAGGATTGAGATTGACTCTGTTCATTTTCTGTGAGTGAATGGTCTGGGATTGTTGTTTACAATGTGTATTTTCTGTGTGTGAGGGGAGTGGGGATTGTTATTGACACTGTTTATTTTCTGTTTGTGAGGGGGTTGGACTTGTTATTGTCACTGCTTATATTCTATGGGTGAAGGGTCGGGGATTGTTATTGACACAGTTTATTTTCTGTCTCTGAGTGGATCAAGGATTGTTATTGGCACTTTTTATTTTCTTTGTGTGAGGTTAACGGGGATTATTATTGATACTGTTTATTTTCTGTGGTTGAGTGAATCGAGGATTGTTATTGACACTGTTTGTTTTCTGTGTCTGAGTGGATCGCGAATTGTTATTAACCGTGTTTATTTTCTTTGTGTGAGGTGATCGGGGATTGATATTGACACTGTTTATTTTCTGTGGGTGAGGGGTCGGGGATTGTTTTTGACTGTTTCTTTTCTGTTTGTGTGGGGGTTGTACATGTTATTCATACTGTTTATTATTATGGGTGAAGGGTCGGCGATTGTTATTGACACTGTTTATTTTCTGTTTCTGAGTTGATCGAGGATTGTTATTGACACTGTTTATTTTCTCTGGGTGAGGTGTCGGCTATTGTTATTGACACTGTTTATTTTCTGTAGTTGAGGTGTATGAGGATTGAGATTGACTCTGTTCATTTTCTGTGAGTGAATGGTCTGGGATTGTTATTTACAATGTTTCTATTCTGTGGGTGAGGGGAGCGGAGAGTGTTATTGACACTGTTTATTTTCTGTGGCTGAGGGGATCGGGGATTGTTATTGACACTGTTTATTTTCTGTGTCTGAGTGGATTGAGGATTCTTATTGACACTGTTTATTTTCTGTGTCTGAGTGGATCGCGAATTGTTATTAACCGTGTTTATTTTCTTTGTGTGAGGGGAACGGGGATTGATATTGACACTGTTTATTTTCTGTATGTGAGGGGTCGGGGATTGTTATTGACACTGTTTATTTTCTGTGGATGAGTGGATCGGGGATTGTTATTGACACTGTTTATTTTCTGTGTCGGAGTGGATCGAGGATTGTTATTGACACTGTTTATTTTCTGTGTATGAGGGGATCGGGGATTGTTATTGACACTGTTTATTTTCTGTGGGTGAGGGGATCGGGGATTGTTATTGACACTGTTTATTTTCTGTGGGTGAGAGGATCGGGGATTGTTATTGACACTGTTTATTTTCTGTGGGTGAGGGGATCGGGGATTGTTATTGACACTGTTTATTTTCTGTGGGTGAGGGGATCGGGGATTGTTATTGACACTGTTTATTTTCTGTGGGTGAGTGGATCGGGGATTGTTATTGACACTGTTTATTTTCTTTGTGTGAGGCAAACGGGGATTGTTATTGACACTGTTTATTTTCTGTGGGTGAGGGATCGGGGATTGTTATTGACACTGTTTATTTTCTGTGTCTGATAGGATCCAGGATTATAATTGACGCTGTTTATTTTCTGTGTCTGAGTGGATCGATAATTGTTATTAACAGTGTTTATTTTCTTTGTGGGAGGGGATCGGGGTTTGATATAGACGCTGTTTATTTTCTATATGTGAGGGATCGGGGATTGTTGTTGACTGTTTCTTTTCTGTGGGTGAGGGGAGTGGGTCTTGTAAATTACCCTGTTAATTTTCTGTTTGTGAGGGGGTTTGACATGTTATTGACACTGTTTCTTTTTATGTGTGAAGGGTCGGGGATTGTTATTGACACTGTTTATTTTCTGTGTCTGCGTTGAATTTGGATTTTTATTTACATTGTTTATTTTCAGTGTCTGAGTTGATCGAGGATTGTTATTGACACTGTTTATTTTCTGTGGGTGAGGGATCGGGGATTGTTATTGACACTGTTTATTTTCTGTGGGTGAGGGGATCGGGGATTGTTATTGACACTGTTTATTTTCTATGGGTGAGGGGTCGGGGATTGTTATTGACACTGTTTATTTTCTGTGGGAGAGTGGATCGGGGATTGTTATTGTCACTGTTTATTTTCTCTGGGTGAGGTGTCGGCGATTGTTATTGACACTGTTTATTTTCTGTAGTTGAGGTGTACGAGGATTGAGATTGACTCTGTTCATTTTCTGTGAGTGAATGGTCTGGGATTGTTGTTTACAATGTGTATTTTCTGTGTGTGAGGGGAGTGGGGATTGTTATTGACACTGTTTATTTTCTGTTTGTGAGGTGGTTGGACTTGTTATTGTCACTGCTTATATTCTATGGGTGAAGGGTCGGGGATTGTTATTGACACAGTTTATTTTCTGTCTCTGAGTGGATCAAGGATTGTTATTGGCACTTTTTATTTTCTTTGTGTGAGGTTAACGGGGATTATTATTGATACTGTTTATTTTCTGTGGTTGAGTGAATCGAGGATTGTTATTGACACTGTTTGTTTTCTGTGTCTGAGTGGATCGCGAATTGTTATTAACCGTGTTTATTTTCTTTGTGTGAGGTGATCGGGGATTGATATTGACACTGTTTATTTTCTGTGGGTGAGGGGTCGGGGATTGTTTTTGACTGTTTCTTTTCTGTTTGTGTGGGGGTTGTACATGTTATTCATACTGTTTATTATTATGGGTGAAGGGTCGGCGATTGTTATTGACACTGTTTATTTTCTGTTTCTGAGTTGATCGAGGATTGTTATTTACAATGTTTCTATTCTATGGGTGAGGGGAGCGGAGAGTGTTATTGACACTGTTTATTTTCTGTGGGTGAGGGGATCGGGGATTGTTATTGACACTGTTTATTTTCTGTGGGTGAGGGGATCGGGGATTGTTATTTACAATGTTTCTATTCTGTGGGTGAGGGGAGCGGAGAGTGTTATTGACACTGTTTATTTTCTGTGGGTGAGGGGATCGGGGATTGTTATTGACACTGTTTATTTTCTGTGGGTGAGGGGATCGGGGATTGTTATTTACAATGTTTCTATTCTGTGGGTGAGGGGAGCGGAGAGTGTTATTGACACTGTTTATTTTCTGTGGGTGAGGGGATCGGGGATTGTTATTGACACTGTTTATTTTCTGTGGGTGAGGGGATCGGGGATTGTTATTGACACTGTTTATTTTCTTTGTGTGAGGCAAACGGGGATTGTTATTGACACTGTTTATTTTCTGTGGGTGAGGGATCGGGGATTGTTATTGACACTGTTTATTTTCTGTGTCTGATAGGATCCAGGATTATAATTGACGCTGTTTATTTTCTGTGTCTGAGTGGATCGATAATTGTTATTAACAGTGTTTATTTTCTTTGTGGGAGGGGATCGGGGTTTGATATAGACGCTGTTTATTTTCTATATGTGAGGGATCGGGGATTGTTGTTGACTGTTTCTTTTCTGTGGGTGAGGGGAGTGGGTCTTGTAAATTACCCTGTTAATTTTCTGTTTGTGAGGGGGTTTGACATGTTATTGACACTGTTTCTTTTTATGTGTGAAGGGTCAGGGATTGTTATTGTCACTGTTTATTTTCTGTGGGTGAGGGATCAGGGATTGTTATTGACACTGTTTATTTTCTGTGTCTGCGTTGAATTTGGATTTTTATTTACATTGTTTATTTTCAGTGTCTGAGTTGATCGAGGATTGTTTTTGACACTGTTTATTTTCACAGGTTTAGTAGATCGGGGATTGTTATTGACACTGTTTATTTTCTGTGGGAGAGTGGATCGGGGATTGTTATTGTCACTGTTTATTTTCTCTGGGTGAGGTGTCGGCGATTGTTATTGACACTGTTTATTTTCTGTAGTTGAGGTGTACGAGGATTGAGATTGACTCTGTTCATTTTCTGTGAGTGAATGGTCTGGGATTGTTGTTTACAATGTGTATTTTCTGTGTGTGAGGGGAGTGGGGATTGTTATTGACACTGTTTATTTTCTGTTTGTGAGGGGGTTGGACTTGTTATTGTCACTGCTTATATTCTATGGGTGAAGGGTCGGGGATTGTTATTGACACAGTTTATTTTCTGTCTCTGAGTGGATCAAGGATTGTTATTGGCACTTTTTATTTTCTTTGTGTGAGGTTAACGGGGATTATTATTGATACTGTTTATTTTCTGTGGTTGAGTGAATCGAGGATTGTTATTGACACTGTTTGTTTTCTGTGTCTGAGTGGATCGCGAATTGTTATTAACCGTGTTTATTTTCTTTGTGTGAGGTGATCGGGGATTGATATTGACACTGTTTATTTTCTGTGGGTGAGGGGTCGGGGATTGTTTTTGACTGTTTCTTTTCTGTTTGTGTGGGGGTTGTACATGTTATTCATACTGTTTATTATTATGGGTGAAGGGTCGGCGATTGTTATTGACACTGTTTATTTTCTGTTTCTGAGTTGATCGAGGATTGTTATTGACACTGTTTATTTTCTCTGGGTGAGGTGTCGGCTATTGTTATTGACACTGTTTATTTTCTGTTGTTGAGGTGTATGAGGTTTGAGATTGACTCTGTTCATTTTCTGTGAGTGAATGGTCTGGGATTGTTATTTACAATGTTTCTATTCTGTGGGTGAGGGGAGCGGAGAGTGTTATTGACACTGTTTATTTTCTGTGGCTGAGGGGATCGGGGATTGTTATTGACACTGTTTATTTTCTGTGTCTGAGTGGATTGAGGATTCTTATTGACACTGTTTATTTTCTGTGTCTGAGTGTATCGCGAATTGTTATTAACCGTGTTTATTTTCTTTGTGTGAGGGGAACGGGGATTGATATTGACACTGTTTATTTTCTGTATGTGAGGGGTCGGGGATTGTTATTGACACTGTTTATTTTCTGTGGGTGAGTGGATCGGGGATTGTTATTGACACTGTTTATTTTCTGTGTCGGAGTGGATCGAGGATTGTTATTGACACTGTTTATTTTCTGTGTATGAGGGGATCGGGGATTGTTATTGACACTGTTTATTTTCTGTGGGTGAGGGGATCGGGGATTGTTATTGACACTGTTTATTTTCTGTGGGTGAGGGGATCGGGGATTGTTATTGACACTGTTTATTTTCTTTGTGTGAGGCAAACGGGGATTGTTATTGACACTGTTTATTTTCTGTATGTGAGGGATCGGGGATTGTTTTTGACTGTTTCTTTTCTGTGGGTGAGTGGATCGGGGATTGCTATTGACATTTTTTATTTTCTGTGGGTGAGGGGATCGGAGATTGTTATTGACACTGTTTATATTCTGTGTCTGAGTGGATCAAGGATTGTTATTCACATTGTTTATTTTCTGTGACTGATGGGATCTGGGATTGTTATTGACCCTGTTTATTTTCTGTGTCTGAGTAGAACGGGGATTGTTATTGACACTGTTTATTTTTTTCTGTGTCTGAGTGAATCGAGGATTGTTATTGACACTGTTTATTTTCTGTGTCTGAGTGGATCGAGGATTGTTATTGGCACTGTTTATTTTCTGTGTCTGAGTGGATCGCGAATTGTTATTAACCGTGTTTATTTTCTTTGTGTGAGGGGATCGGGGATTGATATTGACACTGTTTATTTTCTGTATGTGAGTGGTCGGGGATTGTTTTTGACTGTTTCTTTTCTGTGGGTCAGGGGAGTGGGTATTGTAAATTACCCTGTTTAGTTTCTGTTTGTGAGGGGGTTGGACATGTTATTGACACTGTTTATATTCTATGTGTGAAGGGTCTCTGGGATTGTTATAGACACAGTTTATATTCTATGGGTGAAGGGTCGGCGATTGTTGTTGACACCGTTTATTTTCTGTGTCTGAGTTGATCGAGGATTGAGATTGACTCTGTTCATTTTCTGTGGGTGAAGGGTCTGGGATTGTTATTGACACTGTTTATTTTCTGTAGTGAGTGGTCGGCGACTGTTATTGAAACTGTTTAATTTCTGTGGGTGAGGGTATCGGGGATTGTTACTGACACTGTTTATTTTCTGTGGGTAAGGGGAGTGGGGAATTTTATTGACACTGTTTATTTCCTTTTGCTGAGGGGATCGGGGATTGTTATTGACTCTGTTTATTTTCTATGGGTGTGGGGAACGGGGATTGTTATTGACACTGTTTATTTTCTGTTTGTGAAGTGGTTGGAGATGTTATTGACACTGTTTATTTTCTGTGTGTGATGGAGCGGTTATTCTTATTGATACTGTTTATTTTCTGTGGGAGAGTGGATCGGGGATTGTTATTGACACTGTTTATTTTCTGTGGGTGAAGGGTCTGGGATTGTTATTGACACTGTTTATTTTCTGTAGTGAGTGGTCGGCGACTGTTATTGAAACTGTTTAATTTCTGTGGGTGAGGGTATCGGGGATTGTTATTGACACTGTTTATTTTCTGTAGTGAGTGGTCGGCGACTGTTATTGAAACTGTTTAATTTCTGTGGGTGAGGGTATCGGGGATTGTTATTGACACTGTTTATTTTCGGTGTCTGAGTTGATCAAGGATTGTTTTTGACACTGTTTATTTTCACAGGGTGAGTAGATCGGGGATGTTATTGACACTGTTTATTTTCTCTGGGTGAGGTGTCGGCTATTGTTATTGACACTGTTTATTTGCTGTAGTTGAGGTGTACGAGGATTGAGATTGAATCTGTTCATTTTCTGTGAGTGAATGGTCTGGGATTGTTATTTACAATGTTTCTATTCTGTGGGTGAGGGGAGCGGGGATTGTTATTGACAATGTCTATTTTCTGTGGGTGAGGGGAGCGGGGATTGTTATTGACACTGTTTATTTTCTGTTTGTGAGGGGGTTGGACTTGTTATTGTCACTGCTTATATTCTATGGGTGAAGGGTCGGGGATGATATTGACTGTTTATTTTCTGACTCTGAGTGGATCAAGGATTGTTATTGGCACTTTTTATTTTCTTTGTGTGAGGTTAACGGGGATAGATATTGACACTGTTTATTTTCTGTGAGTGAGGGGTCTGGGATTGTTATTGACACTGTTTATTTTCTGTGGGTGAGGGGATCTGGGATTGTTATTGACACTGTTTATTTTCTGTGGGTGAGGGGATCGGGGATTGTTATTGACACTGTTTATTTTCTTTGGGTGAGGGGATCGGGGATTGTTATTGACTGTTTATTTTCTCTGGGTGAGAGTAGCAGTGATTCTTATTGACATTTTATTTTCTGTGGGAGAGGGGATCAGGGATTGTTATTGACATTTTGCTTTCTGTGGGTGAGGGGAGAGGGTACTGTAAATGACACTGTTTATTTTCTGTGAGTGAGGGGTCTGGGATTGTTATTGACACTGTTTATTTTCTGTGGGTGAGGGGATCTGGGATTGTTATTGACACTGTTTATTTTCTTTGTGTGAGGGGATCGGGGATTGTTATTGACACTGTTTATTTTCTGTGGGTGAGGGGATCTGGGATTGTTATTGACACTGTTTATTTTCTGTGGGTGAGGGGATCGGGGATTGTTATTGACACTGTTTATTTTCTCTGGGTGAGGGTAGCGGTGATTCTTATTGACATTTTATTTTCTGTGGGAGAGGGGATCAGGGAGTGTTATTGACATTTTGCTTTCTGTGGGTGAGGGGAGAGGGTACTGTAAATGACACTGTTTATTTTCTTTTTGTGAGGGTTTGGACATGTTATTGACACTGTTTATTTTTTATGGGTGAAGGGTCGGCAATTGTTATTGACACAGTTTATTTTCTGTGTCTGAGTGGATCGATAATTGTTATTAACAGTGTTTATTTTCTTTATGGGAGGGGATCGGGGATTGATATAGACGCTGTTTATTTTCTATATGTGAGGGATCGGGGATTGTTGTTGACTGTTTCTTTTCTGTGGGTCAGGGGAGTGGGTATTGTAAATTACGCTGTTAATTTTCTGTTTGTGAGGGGGTTGGACATGTTATTGACACTGTTTATATTCTATGTGTGAAGGGTCTCTGGGATTGTTATAGACTCTGTTTATTTTCTGTGGGTGAGGGTGTCGGCGATTGTTATTGACACTGTTTATTTTCTGTGTCTGAGTGGATCGAGGATTGTTATTGACTCTGTTTATTTACTGTTCGTGAGGCGGTTGGACCTGTTATTGGCACAGTTTATATTCTATGGGTGAAGGGTCGGCGATTGTTGTTGACACTGTTTATTTTCGGTGTCTGAGTTGATCGAGGATTGTTTTTGACATGGTTTATTTTCTGTAGTTGAGGTGTACGAGGATTGAGATTGACTCTGTTCATTTCCTGTGGGTGAAGGGTCTGGGATTGTTATTGACACTGTTTATTTTCTGTAGTGAGTGGTCGGCGACTGTTATTGACACTGTTTATATTCGGTGTCTGAGTTGATCGAGGATTGTTTTTGACACTGTTTATTTTCACAGAGTGAGTAGATCGGGGGTTGTTATTGACACTGTTTATTTTCTGTGGGTGAGGTGTCGGCTATTGTTATTGACACTGTTTATTTTCTGTAGTTGAGGTGTACGAGGATTGAGATTGAATCTGTTCATTTTCTGTGAGTGATTGGTCTGGGATTGTTATTTACAATGTTTCTATTCTGTGGGTGAGGGTATCGGGGATTGTTATTGACACTGTTTATTTTCGGTGTCTGAGTTGATCAAGGATTGTTTTTGACACTGTTTATTTTTACAGGGTGAGTAGATCGGGGATGTTATTGACACTGTTTATTTTCTCTGGGTGAGGTGTCGGCTATTGTTATTGACACTGTTTATTTTCTGTGGGTGAGGGATCGGGGATTGTTATTGACACTGTTTATTTTCTGTGGGTGAGGGATAGGGGATTGTTATTGACACTGTTTATTTTCTGTGGGTGAGGGATCGGGGATTGTTATTGACACTGTTTATTTTCTGTGGGAGAGGGGATAGGCGATTGTTATTGACACTGTTTATTTTCTGTGGGTGAGGGATAGGGGATTGTTATTGACACTGTTTATTTTCTCTGGGTGAGGGTAGCGGTGATTCTTATTGACATTTTATTTTCTGTGGGAGAGGGGATCCGGGATTGTTATTGACATTTTGCTTTCTGTGGGTGAGGGGAGAGGGTACTGTAGATGACACTGTTTATTTTCTTTTTGTGAGGGTTTGGGCATGTTATTGACACTGTTTTTTATGGGTGAAGGGTTGGCAATCGTTATTGACACTGTTTATTTTCTGTGTCTGAGTGGATCAGGGATTGTTATTGACACTGTTTATTTTCTGTGTCTGATAGGATCCAGGATTATAATTGACACTGTTTATTTTCTGTGTCTGAGTGGATCGATAATTGTTATTAACAGTGTTTATTTTCTTTGTCTGAGTTGAATTTGGATTTTTATTGACATTGTTTATTTTCAGTGTCTGAGTTGATCGAGGATTGTTTTTGACACTGTTTATTTTCACAGGTTTAGTAGATCGGGGATTGTTATTGACACTGTTTATTTTCTGTGGGTGAGGTGTCGGCGATTGTTATTGACACTGTTTATTTTCTGTAGTTGAGGTGTACGAGGATTGTGATTGACTCTGTTCATTTTCTGTGAGTGAATGGTCTGGGATTGTTATTTACAATGTGTATTTTCTGTGGGTGAGGGGAGTGGGGATTGTTATTGACATTGTTTATTTTCTGTCTCTGAGTGGATCAAGGATTGTTATTGGCACTTTTTATTTTCTTTGTGTGAGGTTAACGAGGATTGTTATTGACACTGTTTATTTTCTGTGGGTGAGGGGATCAGGGATTGTTAGTGACACTGCTTATTTTCTTTGTGTGAGGGGATCGGGGATTGTTATTGACACTGTTTATTTTCTGTGGGTGAGCGGTCGGGGATTGTTTTTGACTGTTTCTTTTCTGTGGGTGAGGGGACTGTTATTGACACTATTTATTTTCTGTGTCTGAGTGGATCGGGGATTGTTATTGACACTGTTTATTTTCTCTGGGTGAGGGTAACGGTGATTCTTATTGACACTGTTTATTTTCTGTGGGAGAGGGGATCGGGGATTGTTATTGACTGTTTATTTTCTGTTTGTGTGGGGGTTGTACATGTTATTCGTACTGTTTATTATTCTGGGTGAAGGGTCGGCGATTGTTATTGAAACTGTTTATTTTCTGTAGTTGAGGTGTATGAGGATTGAGATTGACTCTGTTCATTTTCTGTGAGTGAATGGTCTGGGATTGTTATTTACAATGTTTCTATTCTCTGGGTGAGGGGAGCGGAGATTGTTATTGACACTGTTTATTTTCTGTGGCTGAGGGGATCGGGGATTGTTATTGACACTGTTTATTTTCTGTGTCTGAGTGGATTGAGGATTGTTATTGACACTGTTTATTTTCTGTGTCTGAGTGGATCGCGAATTGTTATTAACCGTGTTTATTTTCTTTGTGTGAGAGGAACGGGGATTGATATTGACACTGTTTATTTTCTGTATGTGAGGGGTCGGGGATTGTTATTGACACTGTTTATTTTCTGTGTCGGAGTGGATCGAGGATTGTTATTGACACTGTTTATTTTCTTTGTGTGAGGGGAACAGGGATTGATTTTGACACTGTTTATTTTCTATATGTGAGGGATCGGGGATTGTTTTTGACTGTTTCTTTTCTGTGGGTGAGGGGAGAGGCTATTGTAAATTACCTTTTTTTCTGTTTTTGAGGGGGTTGGACATGTTATTGACTCTGTTTATTATTTATTGGTGAAGGGACGGCGATTGTTATTGACACTGTTTATTTTCTATGGGTGAGGGGATCGGGGATTGTTATTGACACTGTTTATTTTCTGTGGGAGAGGGGATCGGGGATTGTTATTGACACTGTTTATTTTCTGTGGGTGAGGGGATCGGGGATTGTTATTGACACTGTTTATTTTCTGTGGGTGAGGGATCGGGGATTGCTATTGACATTTTTTATTTTCTGTGGGTGAGGGGATCGGAGATTGTTATTGACACTGTTTATATTCTGTGTCTGAGTGGATCAAGGATTGTTATTCACATTGTTTATTTTCTGTGACTGATGGGATCTGGGATTGTTATTGACCCTGTTTATTTTCTGTGTCTGAGTAGAACGGGGATTGTTATTGACACTGTTTATTTTTTTCTGTGTCTGAGTGAATCGAGGATTGTTATTGACACTGTTTATTTTCTGTGTCTGAGTGGATCGAGGATTGTTATTGGCACTGTTTATTTTCTGTGTCTGAGTGGATCGCGAATTGTTATTAACCGTGTTTATTTTCTTTGTGTGAGGGGATCGGGGATTGTTATTGACACTGTTTATTTTCTGTATGTGAGGGATCGGGGATTGTTTTTGACTGTTTCTTTTCTCTGGGTGAGTGGAGTGGGTATTGTAACTTACCCTGTTTATTTTCTGTTTGTGAGGGGGTTGGACATGTTATTGACACTGTTTATTTTCTGTAGTGAGTGGTCGGTGACTGTTATTGAAACGTTTATTTTCTGTGGGTGAGGGTATCGGGGATTGTTATTGACACTGTTTATTTTCGGTGTCTGAATTGATCGAGGATTGTTTTTGACACTGTTTATTTTCTGTGGGTGAGGTGTCGGCTATTGTTATTGACACTGTTTATTTTCTGTAGTTGAGGTGTACGAGGATTGAGATTGACTCTGTTCATTTTCTGTGAGTGATTGGTCTGGGATTGTTATTTACAATGTTTCTATTCTGTGGGTGAGGGTATCGGGGATTGTTATTGACACTGTTTATTTTCGGTGTCTGAGTTGATCAAGGATTGTTTTTGACACTGTTTATTTTTACAGGGTGAGTAGATCGGGGATGTTATTGACACTGTTTATTTTCTCTGGGTGAGGTGTCGGCTATTGTTATTGACACTGTTTATTTTCTGTGGGTGAGGGATCGGGGATTGTTATTGACACTGTTTATTTTCTGTGGGTGAGGGATAGGGGATTGTTATTGACACTGTTTATTTTCTGTGGGTGAGGGATCGGGGATTGTTATTGACACTGTTTATTTTCTGTGGGAGAGGGGATAGGCGATTGTTATTGACACTGTTTATTTTCTGTGGGTGAGGGATAGGGGATTGTTATTGACACTGTTTATTTTCTCTGGGTGAGGGTAGCGGTGATTCTTATTGACATTTTATTTTCTGTGGGAGAGGGGATCCGGGATTGTTATTGACATTTTGCTTTCTGTGGGTGAGTGGATCGGGGATTGTTATTGACACTGTTTATTTTCACAGAGTGAGTGGATCGGGGATTGTTATTGACACTGTTTATTTTCACAGGGTGAGTAGATCCGGGATTGTTATTGTCACTGTTTATTTTCTCTGGGTGAGGTGTCGGCGATTGTTATTGACACTGTTTATTTTCTGTAGTTGAAGTGTACGAGGATTGAGATTGAATCTGTTCATTTTCTGTGAGTGAATGGTCTGGGATTGTTATTTACAATGTTTCTATTCTATGGGTGAGGGGAACGGGGATTGTTATTGACACTGTTTATTTTCTGTGGGAGAGTGGATAGGGGATTGTTATTGAAACTGTATTTTCTGTGGGAGAGGGGATCAGGGATTGTTATTGACACTGTTTATTTTCTGTCTAGAGTGGATCGGGGATTGTTATTGAAACTGTATTTTCTGTGGGTGAGGGGATCAGGGATTGTTATTGACACTGTTTATTTTCTCTGGGTGTGGGTAGCGGTGATTCTTATTGACATTTTATTTTCTGTGGGAGAGGGGATCCGGGATTGTTATTGACATTTTGCTTTCTGTGGGTGAGGGGAGAGGGTACTGTAAATGACACTGTTTATTTTCTTTTTGTGAGGGTTTGGGCATGTTATTGACACTGTTTTTTATGGGTGAAGGGTCGGCAATTGTTATTGACACTGTTTATTTTCTGTGGGTGAGGGGATCGGGGATTGTTATTGACACTGTTTATTTTCGATGGGTGAGGGATCGGGGATTGTTATTGACACTGTTTATTTTCTGTGGGTGAGTGGATCGGGGATTGTTATTGACACTGTTTATTTTCTGTGGGTGAGGGATCGGGGATTGTTATTGACACTGTTTATTTTCTGTGTCTGAGTGGATCGGGGATTGTTATTGACACTGTTTATTTTCGATGGGTGAGGGATCGGGGATTGTTATTGACACTGTTTATTTTCTGTGGGTGAGTGGATCGGGGATTGTTATTGACACTGTTTATTTTCTGTGGGTGAGGGATCGGGGATTGTTATTGACACTGTTTATTTTCTGTGTCTGAGTGGATCGGGGATTGTTATTGACACTGTTTATTTTCAGTGTCTGAGTGGATCAGGGATTGTTATTGACACTGTTTATTTTCAGTGTCTGAGGGGATCGGGGATTGTTGTTGACTGTTTCTTTTCTGTGGGTGAGGGGAGTGGGTCTTGTAAATTACCCTGTTAATTTTCTGTTTGTGAGGGGGTTTGACATTTTATTGACACTGTTTCTTTTTATGTGTGAAGGGTCGGCGATTGTTATTCACACTGTTTATTTTCTGTGTCTGAGTTGATCGAGGATTGTTTTTGACACTGTTTATTTTCACAGAGTGAGTAGATCGGGAATTGTTATTGACACTGTTTATTTTCGATGGGTGAGGGGACCGGGGATTGTTATTGACACTGTTTATTTTCTGTGGGTGAGGTGTTGGCTATTGTTATTGACACTGTTTATTTTCTGTAGTTGAGGTGTACGAGGATTGAGATTGACTGTTCATTTTCTGTGAGTGAATGGTCTGGGATTGTTATTTACAATGTTTCTATTCTGTGGGTGAGGGTATCGGGGATTGTTATTGACACTGTTTATTTTCGGTGTCTGAGTTGATCAAGGATTGTTTTTGACACTGTTTATATTCACAGGGTGAGTAGATCGGGGATTGTTATTGTCACTGTTTATTTTCTCTGGGTGAGGTGTCGGCGATTGTTATTGACACTGTTTATTTTCTGTAGTTGAGGTGTACGAGGATTGAGATTGAATCTGTTCATTTTCTGTGAGTGAATGGTCTGGGATTGTTATTTACAATGTTTCTATTCTATGGGTGAGGGGAACGGGGATTGTTATTGACACTGTTTATTTTCTGTGGGAGAGTGGATAGGGGATTGTTATTGAAACTGTATTTTCTGTGGGTGAGGGGATCAGGGATTGTTATTGACACTGTTTATTTTCTGTCTAGAGTGGATCGGGGATTGTTATTGAAACTGTATTTTCTGTGGGTGAGGGGATCAGGGATTGTTATTGACACTGTTTATTTTCTGTCTAGAGTGGATCGGGGATTGTTATTGAAACTGTATTTTCTGTGGGTGAGGGGATCAGGGATTGTTATTGACACTGTTTATTTTCTGTCTAGAGTGGATCGGGGATTGTTATTGAAACTGTATTTTCTGTGGGTGAGGGGATCAGGGATTGTTATTGACACTGTTTATTTTCTGTAGTTGAAGTGTACGAGGATTGAGATTGAATCTGTTCATTTTCTGTGAGTGAATGGTCTGGGATTGTTATTTACAATGTTTCTATTCTATGGGTGAGGGGAACGGGGATTGTTATTGACACTGTTTATTTTCTGTGGGAGAGTGGATAGGGGATTGTTATTGAAACTGTATTTTCTGTGGGTGAGGGGATCAGGGATTGTTATTGACACTGTTTATTTTCTGTCTAGAGTGGATCGGGGATTGTTATTGAAACTGTATTTTCTGTGGGTGAGGGGATCAGGGATTGTTATTGACACTGTTTATTTTCTGTCTAGAGTGGATCGGGGATTGTTATTGAAACTGTATTTTCTTTTTGTGAGGGTTTGGGCATGTTATTGACACTGTTTTTTATGGGTGAAGGGTCGGCAATTGTTATTGACACTGTTTATTTTCTGTGGGTTAAGGGATCGGGGATTGTTATTGACACTGTTTATTTTCGATGGGTGAGGGATCGGGGATTGTTATTGACACTGTTTATTTTCTGTGGGTGAGTGGATCGGGGATTGTTATTGACACTGTTTATTTTCGATGGGTGAGGGATCGGGGATTGTTATTGACACTGTTTATTTTCTGTGTCTGAGTGGATCGGGGATTGTTATTGACACTGTTTATTTTCGATGGGTGAGGGATCGGGGATTGTTATTGACACTGTTTATTTTCTGTGGGTGAGTGGATCGGGGATTGTTATTGACACTGTTTATTTTCTGTGGGTGAGGGATCGGGGATTGTTATTGACACTGTTTATTTTCTGTGTCTGAGTGGATCGGGGATTGTTATTGACACTGTTTATTTTCAGTGTCTGAGTGGATCAGGGATTGTTATTGACACTGTTTATTTTCAGTGTCTGAGGGGATCGGGGATTGTTGTTGACTGTTTCTTTTCTGTGGGTGAGGGGAGTGGGTCTTGTAAATTACCCTGTTAATTTTCTGTTTGTGAGGGGGTTTGACATTTTATTGACACTGTTTCTTTTTATGTGTGAAGGGTCGGCGATTGTTATTGACACTGTTTATTTTCTGTGTCTGAGTTGAATTTGGATTTTTATTGACACTGTTTATTTTCAGTGTCTGAGTTGATCGAGGATTGTTTTTGACACTGTTTATTTTCACAGGTTTAGTAGATCGGGGATTGTTATTGACACTGTTTATTTTCTGTGGGTGAGGTGTCGGCGATTGTTATTGACACTGTTTATTTTCTGTAGTTGAGGTGTACGAGGATTGTGATTGACTCTGTTCATTTTCTGTGAGTGAATGGTCTGGGATTGTTATTTACAATGTGTATTTTCTGTGGGTGAGGGGAGTGGGGATTGTTATTGACATTGTTTATTTTCTGTCTCTGAGTGGATCAAGGATTGTTATTGGCACTTTTTATTTTCTTTGTGTTAGGTTAACGGGGATTATTATTGATACTGTTTATTTTCTGTGTGTGAGGGGAACGGGGATTGTTATTGACACTGTTTATTTTCTGTGGGTGAGGGTCTCTGGGATTGTTATGGACACTGTTTATTTTCTGTGTCTGAGTTGAATTAGGATAGTTATTGACACAGTTTATTTTCTGTGGGTGAGGGTGTCGGCGATTGTTATTGACACTGATTATTTTCTGTGTCTGAGTTGATCGAGGATTGTTATTGACTGTTTATTTACTGTTTGTGAGGGGGTTGGACATGTTATTGGCACAGTTTATATTCTATGGGTGAAGGGTCGGCGATTGTTATTGACACTGTTTATTTTTGGTGTCTAAGTTGATCGAGGATTGTTTTTGACACTGTTTATTTTCACAGGGTGAGTGGATCGGGGATTGTTATTGACATCTTTTATTTTATGTGGGTGAGGTGTCGGCTATTGTTATTGACACGGTTTATTTTCTGTAGTTGTGGTGTATGAGGATTGAGATTGACTCTGTTCAATTTCTGTGAGTGAATGGTCTGGGATTGTTATTTACAATGTTTCTATTCTGTGGGTGAGGGGAGCGGAGATTGTTATTGACACTGTTTATTTTCTGTGGCTGAGGGGATCGGGGATTGTTATTGACACTATTTATTTTCAGTGTCCGAGTGGATCGGGGATTGTTATTGACACTGTTTATTTTCTGTGGGAGAGGGATCAGGGATTGTTATTGACACTGTTTGTTTTCTGTGTGTGAGGTTATCGGCGATTGTTATTGACACTGTTTATTTTCTGTGGGTGAGTGGATCGGGGATTGTTATTGACACTGTTTATTTTCTGTGGCTGAGTGGATCGATAATTGTTATTAACAGTGTTTATTTTCTTTGTGGGAGGGGATCTGGGATTGATATAGTTACACTTTATTTTCTATATGTGAGGGATCGGGGATTGTTTTTGACTGTTTCTTTTCTCTGGGTGAGTGTAGTGGGTATTGTAATTTACCCTGTTTATTTTCTGTTTGTGAGGGCGTTGGACATGTTATTGACACTGTTTATTTTTTATGTGTGAAGGGTCGGCAATTGTTATTGACACTGTTTATTTTCTGTGGGTGAGGGTCTCTGGGATTGTTATAGACACTGTTTATTTTCTGTGTCTGAGTTGAATTAGGATATTTATTGACACAGTTTATTTTTTATGGGTGAAGGGTTGGCGATTGTTATTGACACTGTTTATTTCCTTTTGGTGAGGGGATCGGGGATTGTTATTGAAACTGTTTATTTTCTGTGGGTGAGATGGATCGGGGATTGTTATTGACACTTTTTATTTTCTGTGGGTGAGGGTGTCGGCGATTGTTATTGACACTGTTTATTTTCTGTGGGTGAGGGATCGGGGATTGTTATTGACACTGTTTATTTTCTGTGTCTGAGTGGATCGAGGATTGTTATTGAATGTTTATTTTCTGTTTGTGTGGGGGTTGGAAATGTTATACACACTGTTTATTATTATGGGTAAAGGGTCGGCGATTGTTATTGACACTGTTTATTTTCTGTCTCTGAGTGGATCAAGGATTGTTATTGGCACTTTTTATTTTCTTTGTGTGAGGTTAACGGGGATTATTATTGACACTGTTTATTTTCTGTGGGTGAGTGGATCGGGGATTGTTATTGACACTGTTTATTTTCTGTGGGTGAGGGATCGGGGATTGTTATTGACACTGTTTATTTTCTGTGTCTGAGTGGATCGGGGATTGTTATTGACACTGTTTATTTTCGATGGGTGAGGGATCGGGGATTGTTATTGACACTGTTTATTTTCTGTGGGTGAGTGGATCGGGGATTGTTATTGACACTGTTTATTTTCTGTGGGTGAGGGATCGGGGATTGTTATTGACACTGTTTATTTTCTGTGTCTGAGTGGATCGGGGATTGTTATTGACACTGTTTATTTTCAGTGTCTGAGTGGATCAGGGATTGTTATTGACACTGTTTATTTTCAGTGTCTGAGGGGATCGGGGATTGTTGTTGACTGTTTCTTTTCTGTGGGTGAGGGGAGTGGGTCTTGTAAATTACCCTGTTAATTTTCTGTTTGTGAGGGGGTTTGACATTTTATTGACACTGTTTCTTTTTATGTGTGAAGGGTCGGCGATTGTTATTGACACTGTTTATTTTCTGTGTCTGAGTTGAATTTGGATTTTTATTGACACTGTTTATTTTCAGTGTCTGAGTTGATCGAGGATTGTTTTTGACACTGTTTATTTTCACAGGTTTAGTAGATCGGGGATTGTTATTGACACTGTTTATTTTCTGTGGGTGAGGTGTCGGCGATTGTTATTGACACTGTTTATTTTCTGTAGTTGAGGTGTACGAGGATTGTGATTGACTCTGTTCATTTTCTGTGAGTGAATGGTCTGGGATTGTTATTTACAATGTGTATTTTCTGTGGGTGAGGGGAGTGGGGATTGTTATTGACATTGTTTATTTTCTGTCTCTGAGTGGATCAAGGATTGTTATTGGCACTTTTTATTTTCTTTGTGTTAGGTTAACGGGGATTATTATTGATACTGTTTATTTTCTGTGTGTGAGGGGAACGGGGATTGTTATTGACACTGTTTATTTTCTGTGGGTGAGGGTCTCTGGGATTGTTATGGACACTGTTTATTTTCTGTGTCTGAGTTGAATTAGGATAGTTATTGACACAGTTTATTTTCTGTGGGTGAGGGTGTCGGCGATTGTTATTGACACTGATTATTTTCTGTGTCTGAGTTGATCGAGGATTGTTATTGACTGTTTATTTACTGTTTGTGAGGGGGTTGGACATGTTATTGGCACAGTTTATATTCTATGGGTGAAGGGTCGGCGATTGTTATTGACACTGTTTATTTTTGGTGTCTAAGTTGATCGAGGATTGTTTTTGACACTGTTTATTTTCACAGGGTGAGTGGATCGGGGATTGTTATTGACATCTTTTATTTTATGTGGGTGAGGTGTCGGCTATTGTTATTGACACGGTTTATTTTCTGTAGTTGTGGTGTATGAGGATTGAGATTGACTCTGTTCAATTTCTGTGAGTGAATGGTCTGGGATTGTTATTTACAATGTTTCTATTCTGTGGGTGAGGGGAGCGGAGATTGTTATTGACACTGTTTATTTTCTGTGGCTGAGGGGATCGGGGATTGTTATTGACACTATTTATTTTCAGTGTCCGAGTGGATCGGGGATTGTTATTGACACTGTTTATTTTCTGTGGGAGAGGGATCAGGGATTGTTATTGACACTGTTTGTTTTCTGTGTGTGAGGTTATCGGCGATTGTTATTGACACTGTTTATTTTCTGTGGGTGAGTGGATCGGGGATTGTTATTGACACTGTTTATTTTCTGTGGCTGAGTGGATCGATAATTGTTATTAACAGTGTTTATTTTCTTTGTGGGAGGGGATCTGGGATTGATATAGTTACACTTTATTTTCTATATGTGAGGGATCGGGGATTGTTTTTGACTGTTTCTTTTCTCTGGGTGAGTGTAGTGGGTATTGTAATTTACCCTGTTTATTTTCTGTTTGTGAGGGCGTTGGACATGTTATTGACACTGTTTATTTTTTATGTGTGAAGGGTCGGCAATTGTTATTGACTGTTTATTTTCTGTGGGTGAGGGTCTCTGGGATTGTTATAGACACTGTTTATTTTCTGTGTCTGAGTTGAATTAGGATATTTATTGACACAGTTTATTTTTTATGGGTGAAGGGTTGGCGATTGTTATTGACACTGTTTATTTCCTTTTGGTGAGGGGATCGGGGATTGTTATTGAAACTGTTTATTTTCTGTGGGTGAGATGGATCGGGGATTGTTATTGACACTTTTTATTTTCTGTGGGTGAGGGTGTCGGCGATTGTTATTGACACTGTTTATTTTCTGTGTCTGAGTGGATCGAGGATTGTTATTGAATGTTTATTTTCTGTTTGTGTGGGGGTTGGAAATGTTATACACACTGTTTATTATTATGGGTAAAGGGTCGGCGATTGTTATTGACACTGTTTATTTTCTGTCTCTGAGTGGATCAAGGATTGTTATTGGCACTTTTTATTTTCTTTGTGTGAGGTTAACGGGGATTATTATTGATACTGTTTATTTTCTGTGTGTGAGGGGAACGGGGATTGTTATTGACACTGTTTATTTTCTGTGGGTGAGGGTCTCTGGGATTGTTATAGACACTGTTTATTTTCTGTGTCTGAGTTGATCGAGGATTGTTATTGACTGTTTATTTACTGTTTGTGAGGGGGTTGGACATGTTATTGTCACAGTTTATATTCTATGGGTGAAGGGTCGGCGATTGTTACTGACACTGTTTATTTTCGGTGTCTGAGTTGATCGAGGATTGTTTTTGACACTGTTTATTTTCACAGGGTGAGTGGATCGGGGATTGTTATTGACATCTTTTATTTTCTGTGGGTGAGGTGTCGGCTATTGTTATTGACACTGTTTATTTTCAGTTGTTGAGGTGTACGAGGATTGAGATTGACTCTTTTCATTTTCTGTGAGTGAATGGTCTGGGATTGTTATTTACAATGTTTTCTATTCTGTGGGTGAGTGGATAGGCGATTGTTATTGACATCTTTTATTTTCACAGGGTGAGGTGTCGGCTATTGTTATTGACACTGTTTATTTTCTGTAGTTGAGGTGTACGAGGATTGAGATTGACTCTGTTCATTTCCTGTGAGTGAATGGCCTGGGATTGTTATTTACAATGTTTCTATTCTGTGGGTGAGGTGTCGGCGATTGTTATTGACACTGTTTATTTTCTGTGGGTGAGTGGATCGGGGATTGTTATTGACACTGTTTATTTTCTGTATCTGATAGGATCCAGGATTGTTATTGACATTGTTTATTTTCTGTGGGTGAGTGGATCGAGGATTGTTATTGACACTGTTTATTTTCTGTATCTGATAGGATCCAGGATTGTTATTGACACTGTTTATTTTCTGTGGGTGAGTGGATCGGGGATTGTTATTGACAATGTTTATTTTCTGTGGGTGAGTGGATCGGGGATTGTTATTGACACTGTTTATTTTCTGTATCAGATAGGATCCAGGATTGTTATTGACACTGTTTATTTTCTGTGGGTGAGTGGATCGATAATTGTTATTAACACTGTTTATTTTCTGTGTCTGAGTGGATCCATAATTGTTATTAACAGTGTTTATTTTCTTTGTGGGAGGGGATCTGGGATTGATATAGACACACTTTATTTTCTATATGTGAGGGATCGGGAATTGTTTTTGACTGTTTCTTTTCTCTGGGTGAGTGGAGTGGGTATTGTAACTTACCCTGTTTATTTTCTGTTTGTGAGGGGGTTGGACATGTTATTGACACTGTTTATTTTCTGTGGGTGAGGGACCGGGGATTGTTATTGACACCGTTTATTTTCTGTGGGTGAGGGGATCGGGGATTGTTATTGACACTGTTTATTTTTTATGTGTGAAGGGTCGGCAATTGTTATTGACACTGTTTATTTTTTATGTGTGAAGGGTCGGCAATTTTTATTGACACTGTTTATTTTCTGTGGGTGAGGGTCTCTGGGATTGTTATAGACACTGTTTATTTTCTGTGTCTGAGTTGAATTAGGATAGTTATTGACACAGTTTATTTTTTATGGGTGAAGGGTCGGCGATTGTTATTGACACTGTTTATTTCCTTTTGGTGAGGGGATCGGGGATTGTTATTGACACTGTTTATTTTCTGTAGTTGAAGTGTACGAGGATTGAGATTGAATCTGTTCATTTTCTGTGAGTGAATGGTCTGGGATTGTTATTTACAATGTTTCTATTCTATGGGTGAGGGGAACGGGGATTGTTATTGACACTGTTTATTTTCTGTGGGAGAGTGGATAGGGGATTGTTATTGAAACTGTATTTTCTGTGGGTGAGGGGATCAGGGATTGTTATTGACACTGTTTATTTTCTGTCTAGAGTGGATCGGGGATTGTTATTGAAACTGTATTTTCTGTGGGTGAGGGGATCAGGGATTGTTATTGACACTGTTTATTTTCTCTGGGTGAGGGTAGCGGTGATTCTTATTGACATTTTATTTTCTGTGGGAGAGGGGATCCGGGATTGTTATTGACATTTTGCTTTCTGTGGGTGAGGGTAGAGGGTACTGTAAATGACACTGTTTATTTTCTTTTTGTGAGGGTTTGGGCATGTTATTGACACTGTTTTTTATGGGTGAAGGGTCGGCAATTGTTATTGACACTGTTTATTTTCTGTGGGTGAGGGGATCGGGGATTGTTATTGACACTGTTTATTTTCGATGGGTGAGGGATCGGGGATTGTTATTGACACTGTTTATTTTCTGTGGGTGAGTGGATCGGGGATTGTTATTGACACTGTTTATTTTCTGTGGGTGAGGGATCGGGGATTGTTATTGACACTGTTTATTTTCTGTGTCTGAGTGGATCGGGGATTGTTATTGACACTGTTTATTTTCGATGGGTGAGGGATCGGGGATTGTTATTGACACTGTTTATTTTCTGTGGGTGAGTGGATCGGGGATTGTTATTGACACTGTTTATTTTCTGTGGGTGAGGGATCGGGGATTGTTATTGACACTGTTTATTTTCTGTGTCTGAGTGGATCGGGGATTGTTATTGACACTGTTTATTTTCAGTGTCTGAGTGGATCAGGGATTGTTATTGACACTGTTTATTTTCAGTGTCTGAGGGGATCGGGGATTGTTGTTGACTGTTTCTTTTCTGTGGGTGAGGGGAGTGGGTCTTGTAAATTACCCTGTTAATTTTCTGTTTGTGAGGGGGTTTGACATTTTATTGACACTGTTTCTTTTTATGTGTGAAGGGTCGGCGATTGTTATTGACACTGTTTATTTTCTGTGTCTGAGTTGAATTTGGATTTTTATTGACACTGTTTATTTTCAGTGTCTGAGTTGATCGAGGATTGTTTTTGACACTGTTTATTTTCACAGGTTTAGTAGATCGGGGATTGTTATTGACACTGTTTATTTTCTGTGGGTGAGGTGTCGGCGATTGTTATTGACACTGTTTATTTTCTGTAGTTGAGGTGTACGAGGATTGTGATTGACTCTGTTCATTTTCTGTGAGTGAATGGTCTGGGATTGTTATTTACAATGTGTATTTTCTGTGGGTGAGGGGAGTGGGGATTGTTATTGACATTGTTTATTTTCTGTCTCTGAGTGGATCAAGGATTGTTATTGGCACTTTTTATTTTCTTTGTGTTAGGTTAACGGGGATTATTATTGATACTGTTTATTTTCTGTGTGTGAGGGGAACGGGGATTGTTATTGACACTGTTTATTTTCTGTGGGTGAGGGTCTCTGGGATTGTTATGGACACTGTTTATTTTCTGTGTCTGAGTTGAATTAGGATAGTTATTGACACAGTTTATTTTCTGTGGGTGAGGGTGTCGGCGATTGTTATTGACACTGTTTATTTTCTGTGTCTGAGTTGATCGAGGATTGTTATTGACTGTTTATTTACTGTTTGTGAGGGGGTTGGACATGTTATTGGCACAGTTTATATTCTATGGGTGAAGGGTCGGCGATTGTTATTGACACTGTTTATTTTTGGTGTCTAAGTTGATCGAGGATTGTTTTTGACACTGTTTATTTTCAGTGTCTGAGGGGATCGGGGATTGTTGTTGACACTGTTTATTTTCAGTGTCTGAGGGGATCGGGGATTGTTGTTGACTGTTTCTTTTCTGTGGGTGAGGGGAGTGGGTCTTGTAAATTACCCTGTTAATTTTCTGTTTGTGAGGGGGTTTGACATTTTATTGACACTGTTTCTTTTTATGTGTGAAGGGTCGGCGATTGTTATTGACACTGTTTATTTTCTGTGTCTGAGTTGAATTTGGATTTTTATTGACACTGTTTATTTTCAGTGTCTGAGTTGATCGAGGATTGTTTTTGACACTGTTTATTTTCACAGGTTTAGTAGATCGGGGATTGTTATTGACACTGTTTATTTTCTGTGGGTGAGGTGTCGGCGATTGTTATTGACACTGTTTATTTTCTGTAGTTGAGGTGTACGAGGATTGTGATTGACTCTGTTCATTTTCTGTGAGTGAATGGTCTGGGATTGTTATTTACAATGTGTATTTTCTGTGGGTGAGGGGAGTGGGGATTGTTATTGACATTGTTTATTTTCTGTCTCTGAGTGGATCAAGGATTGTTATTGGCACTTTTTATTTTCTTTGTGTTAGGTTAACGGGGATTATTATTGATACTGTTTATTTTCTGTGTGTGAGGGGAACGGGGATTGTTATTGACACTGTTTATTTTCTGTGGGTGAGGGTCTCTGGGATTGTTATGGACACTGTTTATTTTCTGTGTCTGAGTTGAATTAGGATAGTTATTGACACAGTTTATTTTCTGTGGGTGAGGGTGTCGGCGATTGTTATTGACACTGATTATTTTCTGTGTCTGAGTTGATCGAGGATTGTTATTGACTGTTTATTTACTGTTTGTGAGGGGGTTGGACATGTTATTGGCACAGTTTATATTCTATGGGTGAAGGGTCGGCGATTGTTATTGACACTGTTTATTTTTGGTGTCTAAGTTGATCGAGGATTGTTTTTGACACTGTTTATTTTCACAGGGTGAGTGGATCGGGGATTGTTATTGACATCTTTTATTTTATGTGGGTGAGGTGTCGGCTATTGTTATTGACACGGTTTATTTTCTGTAGTTGTGGTGTATGAGGATTGAGATTGACTCTGTTCAATTTCTGTGAGTGAATGGTCTGGGATTGTTATTTACAATGTTTCTATTCTGTGGGTGAGGGGAGCGGAGATTGTTATTGACACTGTTTATTTTCTGTGGCTGAGGGGATCGGGGATTGTTATTGACACTATTTATTTTCAGTGTCCGAGTGGATCGGGGATTGTTATTGACACTGTTTATTTTCTGTGGGAGAGGGATCAGGGATTGTTATTGACACTGTTTGTTTTCTGTGTGTGAGGTTATCGGCGATTGTTATTGACACTGTTTATTTTCTGTGGGTGAGTGGATCGGGGATTGTTATTGACACTGTTTATTTTCTGTGGCTGAGTGGATCGATAATTGTTATTAACAGTGTTTATTTTCTTTGTGGGAGGGGATCTGGGATTGATATAGTTACACTTTATTTTCTATATGTGAGGGATCGGGGATTGTTTTTGACTGTTTCTTTTCTCTGGGTGAGTGTAGTGGGTATTGTAATTTACCCTGTTTATTTTCTGTTTGTGAGGGCGTTGGACATGTTATTGACACTGTTTATTTTTTATGTGTGAAGGGTCGGCAATTGTTATTGACTGTTTATTTTCTGTGGGTGAGGGTCTCTGGGATTGTTATAGACTCTGTTTATTTTCTGTGTCTGAGTTGAATTAGGATATTTATTGACACAGTTTATTTTTTATGGGTGAAGGGTTGGCGATTGTTATTGACACTGTTTATTTCCTTTTGGTGAGGGGATCGGGGATTGTTATTGAAACTGTTTATTTTCTGTGGGTGAGATGGATCGGGGATTGTTATTGACACTTTTTATTTTCTGTGGGTGAGGGTGTCGGCGATTGTTATTGACACTGTTTATTTTCTGTGTCTGAGTGGATCGAGGATTGTTATTGAATGTTTATTTTCTGTTTGTGTGGGGGTTGGAAATGTTATACACACTGTTTATTATTATGGGTAAAGGGTCGGCGATTGTTATTGACACTGTTTATTTTCTGTCTCTGAGTGGATCAAGGATTGTTATTGGCACTTTTTATTTTCTTTGTGTGAGGTTAACGGGGATTATTATTGATACTGTTTATTTTCTGTGTGTGAGGGGAACGGGGATTGTTATTGACACTGTTTATTTTCTGTGGGTGAGGGTCTCTGGGATTGTTATAGACACTGATTATTTTCTGTGTCTGAGTTGATCGAGGATTGTTATTGACTGTTTATTTACTGTTTGTGAGGGGGTTGGACATGTTATTGTCACAGTTTATATTCTATGGGTGAAGGGTCGGCGATTGTTACTGACACTGTTTATTTTCGGTGTCTGAGTTGATCGAGGATTGTTTTTGACACTGTTTATTTTCACAGGGTGAGTGGATCGGGGATTGTTATTGACATCTTTTATTTTCTGTGGGTGAGGTGTCGGCTATTGTTATTGACACTGTTTATTTTCAGTTGTTGAGGTGTACGAGGATTGAGATTGACTCTTTTCATTTTCTGTGAGTGAATGGTCTGGGATTGTTATTTACAATGTTTTCTATTCTGTGGGTGAGTGGATAGGCGATTGTTATTGACATCTTTTATTTTCACAGGGTGAGGTGTCGGCTATTGTTATTGACACTGTTTATTTTCTGTAGTTGAGGTGTACGAGGATTGAGATTGACTCTGTTCATTTCCTGTGAGTGAATGGCCTGGGATTGTTATTTACAATGTTTCTATTCTGTGGGTGAGGTGTCGGCGATTGTTATTGACACTGTTTATTTTCTGTGGGTGAGTGGATCGGGGATTGTTATTGACACTGTTTATTTTCTGTATCTGATAGGATCCAGGATTGTTATTGACATTGTTTATTTTCTGTGGGTGAGTGGATCGAGGATTGTTATTGACACTGTTTATTTTCTGTATCTGATAGGATCCAGGATTGTTATTGACACTGTTTATTTTCTGTGGGTGAGTGGATCGGGGATTGTTATTGACAATGTTTATTTTCTGTGGGTGAGTGGATCGGGGATTGTTATTGACACTGTTTATTTTCTGTATCAGATAGGATCCAGGATTGTTATTGACACTGTTTATTTTCTGTGGGTGAGTGGATCGATAATTGTTATTAACACTGTTTATTTTCTGTGTCTGAGTGGATCCATAATTGTTATTAACAGTGTTTATTTTCTTTGTGGGAGGGGATCTGGGATTGATATAGACACACTTTATTTTCTATATGTGAGGGATCGGGAATTGTTTTTGACTGTTTCTTTTCTCTGGGTGAGTGGAGTGGGTATTGTAACTTACCCTGTTTATTTTCTGTTTGTGAGGGGGTTGGACATGTTATTGACACTGTTTATTTTCTGTGGGTGAGGGACCGGGGATTGTTATTGACACCGTTTATTTTCTGTGGGTGAGGGGATCGGGGATTGTTATTGACACTGTTTATTTTTTATGTGTGAAGGGTCGGCAATTGTTATTGACACTGTTTATTTTTTATGTGTGAAGGGTCGGCAATTTTTATTGACACTGTTTATTTTCTGTGGGTGAGGGTCTCTGGGATTGTTATAGACACTGTTTATTTTCTGTGTCTGAGTTGAATTAGGATAGTTATTGACACAGTTTATTTTTTATGGGTGAAGGGTCGGCGATTGTTATTGACACTGTTTATTTCCTTTTGGTGAGGGGATCGGGGATTGTTATTGACACTGTTTATTTTCTGTAGTTGAAGTGTACGAGGATTGAGATTGAATCTGTTCATTTTCTGTGAGTGAATGGTCTGGGATTGTTATTTACAATGTTTCTATTCTATGGGTGAGGGGAACGGGGATTGTTATTGACACTGTTTATTTTCTGTGGGAGAGTGGATAGGGGATTGTTATTGAAACTGTATTTTCTGTGGGTGAGGGGATCAGGGATTGTTATTGACACTGTTTATTTTCTGTCTAGAGTGGATCGGGGATTGTTATTGAAACTGTATTTTCTGTGGGTGAGGGGATCAGGGATTGTTATTGACACTGTTTATTTTCTCTGGGTGAGGGTAGCGGTGATTCTTATTGTCATTTTATTTTCTGTGGGAGAGGGGATCCGGGATTGTTATTGACATTTTGCTTTCTGTGGGTGAGGGTAGAGGGTACTGTAAATGACACTGTTTATTTTCTTTTTGTGAGGGTTTGGGCATGTTATTGACACTGTTTTTTATGGGTGAAGGGTCGGCAATTGTTATTGACACTGTTTATTTTCTGTGGGTGAGGGGATCGGGGATTGTTATTGACACTGTTTATTTTCGATGGGTGAGGGATCGGGGATTGTTATTGACACTGTTTATTTTCTGTGGGTGAGTGGATCGGGGATTGTTATTGACACTGTTTATTTTCTGTGGGTGAGGGATCGGGGATTGTTATTGACACTGTTTATTTTCTGTGTCTGAGTGGATCGGGGATTGTTATTGACACTGTTTATTTTCGATGGGTGAGGGATCGGGGATTGTTATTGACACTGTTTATTTTCTGTGGGTGAGTGGATCGGGGATTGTTATTGACACTGTTTATTTTCTGTGGGTGAGGGATCGGGGATTGTTATTGACACTGTTTATTTTCTGTGTCTGAGTGGATCGGGGATTGTTATTGACACTGTTTATTTTCAGTGTCTGAGTGGATCAGGGATTGTTATTGACACTGTTTATTTTCAGTGTCTGAGGGGATCGGGGATTGTTGTTGACTGTTTCTTTTCTGTGGGTGAGGGGAGTGGGTCTTGTAAATTACCCTGTTAATTTTCTGTTTGTGAGGGGGTTTGACATTTTATTGACACTGTTTCTTTTTATGTGTGAAGGGTCGGCGATTGTTATTGACACTGTTTATTTTCTGTGTCTGAGTTGAATTTGGATTTTTATTGACACTGTTTATTTTCAGTGTCTGAGTTGATCGAGGATTGTTTTTGACACTGTTTATTTTCACAGGTTTAGTAGATCGGGGATTGTTATTGACACTGTTTATTTTCTGTGGGTGAGGTGTCGGCGATTGTTATTGACACTGTTTATTTTCTGTAGTTGAGGTGTACGAGGATTGTGATTGACTCTGTTCATTTTCTGTGAGTGAATGGTCTGGGATTGTTATTTACAATGTGTATTTTCTGTGGGTGAGGGGAGTGGGGATTGTTATTGACATTGTTTATTTTCTGTCTCTGAGTGGATCAAGGATTGTTATTGGCACTTTTTATTTTCTTTGTGTTAGGTTAACGGGGATTATTATTGATACTGTTTATTTTCTGTGTGTGAGGGGAACGGGGATTGTTATTGACACTGTTTATTTTCTGTGGGTGAGGGTCTCTGGGATTGTTATGGACACTGTTTATTTTCTGTGTCTGAGTTGAATTAGGATAGTTATTGACACAGTTTATTTTCTGTGGGTGAGGGTGTCGGCGATTGTTATTGACACTGTTTATTTTCTGTGTCTGAGTTGATCGAGGATTGTTATTGACTGTTTATTTACTGTTTGTGAGGGGGTTGGACATGTTATTGGCACAGTTTATATTCTATGGGTGAAGGGTCGGCGATTGTTATTGACACTGTTTATTTTTGGTGTCTAAGTTGATCGAGGATTGTTTTTGACACTGTTTATTTTCACAGGGTGAGTGGATCGGGGATTGTTATTGACATCTTTTATTTTATGTGGGTGAGGTGTCGGCTATTGTTATTGACACGGTTTATTTTCTGTAGTTGTGGTGTATGAGGATTGAGATTGACTCTGTTCAATTTCTGTGAGTGAATGGTCTGGGATTGTTATTTACAATGTTTCTATTCTGTGGGTGAGGGGAGCGGAGATTGTTATTGACACTGTTTATTTTCTGTGGCTGAGGGGATCGGGGATTGTTATTGACACTATTTATTTTCAGTGTCCGAGTGGATCGGGGATTGTTATTGACACTGTTTATTTTCTGTGGGAGAGGGATCAGGGATTGTTATTGACACTGTTTGTTTTCTGTGTGTGAGGTTATCGGCGATTGTTATTGACACTGTTTATTTTCTGTGGGTGAGTGGATCGGGGATTGTTATTGACACTGTTTATTTTCTGTGGCTGAGTGGATCGATAATTGTTATTAACAGTGTTTATTTTCTTTGTGGGAGGGGATCTGGGATTGATATAGATACACTTTATTTTCTATATGTGAGGGATCGGGGATTGTTTTTGACTGTTTCTTTTCTCTGGGTGAGTGTAGTGGGTATTGTAATTTACCCTGTTTATTTTCTGTTTGTGAGGGCGTTGGACATGTTATTGACACTGTTTATTTTTTATGTGTGAAGGGTCGGCAATTGTTATTGACACTGTTTATTTTCTGTGGGTGAGGGTCTCTGGGATTGTTATAGACACTGTTTATTTTCTGTGTCTGAGTTGAATTAGGATATTTATTGACACAGTTTATTTTTTATGGGTGAAGGGTTGGCGATTGTTATTGACACTGTTTATTTCCTTTTGGTGAGGGGATCGGGGATTGTTATTGAAACTGTTTATTTTCTGTGGGTGAGATGGATCGGGGATTGTTATTGACACTTTTTATTTTCTGTGGGTGAGGGTGTCGGCGATTGTTATTGACACTGTTTATTTTCTGTGTCTGAGTGGATCGAGGATTGTTATTGAATGTTTATTTTCTGTTTGTGTGGGGGTTGGAAATGTTATACACACTGTTTATTATTATGGGTAAAGGGTCGGCGATTGTTATTGACACTGTTTATTTTCTGTCTCTGAGTGGATCAAGGATTGTTATTGGCACTTTTTATTTTCTTTGTGTGAGGTTAACGGGGATTATTATTGATACTGTTTATTTTCTGTGTGTGAGGGGAACGGGGATTGTTATTGACACTGTTTATTTTCTGTGGGTGAGGGTCTCTGGGATTGTTATAGACACTGTTTATTTTCTGTGTCTGAGTTGATCGAGGATTGTTATTGACTGTTTATTTACTGTTTGTGAGGGGGTTGGACATGTTATTGGCACAGTTTATATTCTATGGGTGAAGGGTCGGCGATTGTTACTGACACTGTTTATTTTCGGTGTCTGAGTTGATCGAGGATTGTTTTTGACACTGTTTATTTTCACAGGGTGAGTGGATCGGGGATTGTTATTGACATCTTTTATTTTCTGTGGGTGAGGTGTCGGCTATTGTTATTGACACTGTTTATTTTCAGTTGTTGAGGTGTACGAGGATTGAGATTGACTCTTTTCATTTTCTGTGAGTGAATGGTCTGGGATTGTTATTTACAATGTTTTCTATTCTGTGGGTGAGTGGATAGGCGATTGTTATTGACATCTTTTATTTTCACAGGGTGAGGTGTCGGCTATTGTTATTGACACTGTTTATTTTCTGTAGTTGAGGTGTACGAGGATTGAGATTGACTCTGTTCATTTCCTGTGAGTGAATGGTCTGGGATTGTTATTTACAATGTTTCTATTCTGTGGGTGAGGTGTCGGCGATTGTTATTGACACTGTTTATTTTCTGTGGGTGAGTGGATCGGGGATTGTTATTGACACTGTTTATTTTCTGTGGGTGAGTGGATCGGGGATTGTTATTGACACTGTTTATTTTCTGTATCTGATAGGATCCAGGATTGTTATTGACATTGTTTATTTTCTGTGGGTGAGTGGATCGAGGATTGTTATTGACACTGTTTATTATCTGTATCTGATAGGATCCAGGATTGTTATTGACACTGTTTATTTTCTGTGGGTGAGTGGATCGGGGATTGTTATTGACAATGTTTATTTTCTGTGGGTGAGTGGATCGGGGATTGTTATTGACACTGTTTATTTTCTGTATCAGATAGGATCCAGGATTGTTATTGACACTGTTTATTTTCTGTGGGTGAGTGGATCGATAATTGTTATTAACACTGTTTATTTTCTGTGTCTGAGTGGATCCATAATTGTTATTAACAGTGTTTATTTTCTTTGTGGGAGGGGATCTGGGATTGATATAGACACACTTTGTTTTCTATATGTGAGGGATCGGGAATTGTTTTGGACTGTTTCTTTTCTCTGGGTGAGTGGAGTGGGTATTGTAACTTACCCTGTTTATTTTCTGTTTGTGAGGGGGTTGGACATGTTATTGACACTGTTTATTTTCTGTGGGTGAGGGACCGGGGATTGTTATTGACACCGTTTATTTTCTGTGGGTGAGGGGATCGGGGATTGTTATTGACACTGTTTATTTTTTATGTGTGAAGGGTCGGCAATTGTTATTGACACTGTTTATTTTTTATGTGTGAAGGGTCGGCAATTGTTATTGACACTGTTTATTTTCTGTGGGTGAGGGTCTCTGGGATTGTTATAGACACTGTTTATTTTCTGTGTCTGAGTTGAATTAGGATAGTTATTGACACAGTTTATTTTTTATGGGTGAAGGGTCGGCGATTGTTATTGACACTGTTTATTTCCTTTTGGTGAGGGGATCGGGGATTGTTATTGAAGCTGTTTATTTTCTGTGGGTGAGGGGATCGGGGATTGTTATTGACACTGTTTATTTTCTGTGGGTGAGGGTGTCGGCGATTGTTATTGACACTGTTTATTTTCTGTGTCTGAGTGGATCGAGGATTGTTATTGACTGTTTATTTGCTGTTTGTGAGGGGGTTGGACATGTTATTGGCACAGTTTATATTCTATGGGTGAAGGGTCGGCGATTGTTATTGACACTGTTTATTTTCTATGGGTGAGGGGATTGGGGATTGTTATTGACACTGTTTATTTCTGTTTGTGAGGGGGTTGGACATGTTATTGGCACAGTTTATATTCTATGGGTGAAGGGTCGGCGATTGTTATTGACACTGTTTATTTTTGGTGTCTGGGTTGATCGAGGATTGTTTTTGACTCTGTTTATTTTCACAGGATGAGTGGATAGGGGATTGTTATTGACATCTTTTATTTTCTGTAGTTGAGGTGTACGAGGATTGAGATTGACTGTTCTTTTTCTGTGGGTGAATGGTCTGGGACTGTTATTTACAATGTTTCTATACTGTGGGTGAGGGGAGCGGGGATTGTTATTGACACTGTTTATTTTGTGTGGGAGAGGGGATCAGGGATTGTTATTGACTGTTTATTTTCTGTTTGTGTGGGGGTTGGACATGTTATTCACACTGTTTATTATTATGGGTAAAGTGTCGGCGATTGTTATTGACACTGTTTATTTTCTGTTTCTGAGTTGATCGAGGATTGTTATTGAAACTGTTTATTTTCTGTGGGTGAGTGGATCGGGGATTGTTATTGACACTGTTTGTTTTCTGTTGGTGAGGGTGTCGGGGATTGTTATTGACACTGTTTATTTTCTGTTTGTGATGGGGTTGGGATTGTTATTGACACTGTTTATTTTCTGAGGGTGAGGGGTTTGGGAAATTTTTTGACTGTTTTCTTAGGGTGAGGGGAGGGGGTATTGTAAATTACACTGTTTATTTCCTTTTTGTGAGAGGTTGGACATGTTATTGATACTGTTTATTTTTTATGGGGGAAGTGTCGGAAATTGTTATTGACACTGTTTATTTTCTGTGGGAGAGGGGATCGGGGATTGTTATTGACACTGTTTATTTTCTGTAGGTGAGGTGTACGAGGATTGAGATTGACACAGTTTCTTTTCTGTGGTTGAGGGGAGCGGGGATTGTTATTGACAATGTGTATTTTCTGTGGGTGAGGGGTCTGTTATTGACACTGTTTATTTTCTCTGGTTGAGGGTTCGGGGATTGTTTTTGACTGTTTCTTTTCTCTGGCTGAGTGGAGAGGGTATTGTATATTACACTGTTTATTTTCTGTTTGTGAGGGGGTTGGACATGTTATTGACACTATTTTTTATGGGTGAAAGGTCGGCGATTGTTATTGACACTGTTAATTTTCTGTGCCTGAGTTGATCGAGGATTGTTATTGACACTGTTTATTTTCTGTGGGTGAAGGGAACGGTGATTGATATCGACACTGTTTATTTTCTGTGGGAGAGGGGATCGGGGATTATTATTGACACTGTTTATTTTCTGTGTGTGAGGGGATCGGTGATTGTTATTGACACTGTTTATTGTCTGTGTCTGAGTGGATCGGGGATTGTTATTAACCATGTTTATTTTCTTTGTGTGAGGGGAATGGGGATTGTTATAGACACTGCTTATTTTCTGTGTCTGAGTTGATCCGGGATTGTTGTTGACACTGTTTATTTTCTGTGGGTGCGGGATCGGGGAGTGTTATTGACACTGTTTATTTTCAGTGTCTGAGTGGATCAGGGATTGTTATTGACACTGTTTATTTTCAGTGTCTGAGTGGATCAGGGATTGTTATTGACACTGTTTATTTTCAATGTCTGAGTGGATCGGGGATTGTTATTGACACTGTTTATTTTCTGTGTCTGATAGGATCCAGGATTATAATTGACACTGTTTATTTTCTGTGTCTGAGTGGATCGATAATTGTTATTAACAGTGTTTATTTTCTTTGTGGGAGGGGATCGGGGTTTGATATAGACGCTGTTTATTTTCTATATGTGAGGGATCGGGGATTGTTGTTGACTGTTTCTTTTCTGTGGGTGAGGGGAGTGGGTCTTGTAAATTACCCTGTTAATTTTCTGTTTGTGAGGGGGTTTGACATTTTATTGACACTGTTTCTTTTTATGTGTGAAGGGTCGGCGATTGTTATTGACACTGTTTATTTTCACAGGGTGAGGTGTCGGCGAATGTTATTGACACTGTTTATTTTCACAGGGTGAGGGTCTCTGGGATTGTTATAGACACTGTTTATTTTCTGTGTCTGAGTTGAATTTGGATTTTTATTGACACTGTTTATTTTCAGTGTCTGAGTTGATCGAGGATTGTTTTTGACACTGTTTATTTTCACAGGTTTAGTAGATCGGGGATTGTTATTGACACTGTTTATTTTCTGTGGGTGAGGTGTCGGCGATTGTTATTGACACTGTTTATTTTCTGTAGTTGAGGTGTACGAGGATTGTGATTGACTCTGTTCATTTTCTGTGAGTGAATGGTCTGGGATTGTTATTTACAATGTGTATTTTCTGTGGGTGAGGAGAGTGGGGATTGTTATTGACACTGTTTATTTTCTGTTTGTGAGGGGGTTGGACTTGTTATTGTCACTGCTTATATTCTATGGGTGAAGGGTCGGGGATTGTTATTGACACAGTTTATTTTCTGTCTCTGAGTGGATCAAGGATTGTTATTGGCTCTTTTTATTTTCTTTGTGTGAGGTTAACGGGGATTATTATTGATACTGTTTATTTTCTGTGTGTGAGGGGAACGGGGATTGTTATTGACACTGTTTATTTTCTATGGGTGAGGGGAACGGGGATTGTTATTGACACTGTTTATTTTCTGTGGGTGAGGGGATCGGGGATTGTTATTGACACTGTTTATTTTCTGTGGGTGAGGGGATCGGGGATTGTTATTGACACTGTTTATTTTCTGTGGGTGAGGGGATCGGGGATTGTTATTGACACTGTTTATTTTCTGTGTGTGAGGGGATCGGGGATTGTTATTGACACTGTTTATTTTCTGTGGGTGAGGGGATCGGGGATTGTTATTGACACTGTTTATTTTCTGTGGGTGAGGGGATCGGGGATTGTTATTGACACTGTTTATTTTCTGTGGGTGAGGGGATCGGGGATTGTTATTGACACTGTTTATTTTCTGTGGGTGAGTGGTTCGGGGATTGCTATTGACACTGTTCATTTTCTGTGGGTGAGGGTGTCGGCGATTGTTATTGACACTGTTTCTTTTCTCTGGCTGAGGGTTCGGGGATTGTTTTTGACTGTTTCTTTTCTCTGGGTGAGTGGAGAGGGTACTGTATATTACACTGTTTATTTTCTGTGTGTGAGGGGATCGGGGATTGTTAGTGACACAGTTTATTTTCTGTGGGTGAGGGATCGGGGATTGTTAGTGACACTGTTTATTTTCTGTGGGTGAGGGATCGGGGATTGTTAGTGACACTGTTTATTTTCTGTGGGTGAGGGGATCGGGGATTGTTAGTGACACTGTTTATTTTCTGTGTGTGAGGGATCGGGGATTGTTATTGACACAGTTTATTTTCTGTGGGTGAGGGATCGGGAATTGTTAGTGACACTGTTTATTTTCTGTGGGTGAGGGGATCGGGGATTGTTAGTGACACTGTTTATTTTCTGTGTGTGAGGGATCGGGGATTGTTATTGACACAGTTTATTTTCTGTGGGTGTGGGATCGGGGATTGTTAGTGACACTGTTTATTTTCTGTGGGTGAGGGGTCGGGGATTGTTTTTGACTCTGTTTCTTTTCTGTGGGTTAGGGGAGAGGGAATTGTAAATGACACATTTTTTTCTGTTTGTGAGGGTGTTGGACATGTTTTTGACAATGTTTATTTTTTATTGTTGAAGGGTCGGCGACTGTTATTGACTGTTTATTTCCTGTAGTTGAGGTGTACGAGGATTGAGATTGACTCTGTTCATTTTCACAGGGTGAGGTGTCGGCGATTGTTATTGACACGGTTTATTTCCTGTAGTTGAGGGGTACGAGGATTGAGATTGACTCTGTTCATTTTCTGTGGGTGAATGGTCTGGGATTGTTATTGACACAGTTTCTTTTCTGTGGTTGAGGGGATCGGGGACTGTTATTGACACTGTTTATTTTCTCTGGCTGAGGATTCGGGGATTGATTTTGACTGTTTCTTTTCTCTGGGTGAGTGGTGAAGGTATTGTATATTACACTGTTTATTTTCTGTTTGTGAGGGGGTTGGACATGTTATTGACACTATTTTTTATGGGTGAAGACTCGGCGAGTGTTATTGTCACTGTTTTCTGTGTCTGAGTTGATCGACGATTGTTATTGACACTGTTTCTTTTCTGTGTGTGAGGGGAGCGGGAATTGTAAATTACACTGTTTATTTTCTTTTTGTGAGTGGGTTGGACATGATATTCACACTGTTTATTTTGTATGGGTGATGGGTCGCCGATTGTTGTTGACACTGTTTATTTTCTGTGGGTGAGGGGACTGTTATTGACTGTTTATTTTCTGTGTCTGAGTGGATTGAGGATTGTTATTGACACTGTTTATTTTCTGTGTCTGAGTTAATCGAGGATTGTTATCGACACAGTTTATTTTCTGTTGGTGAGGGTGTCGGGGATTGTTATTGACACTGTTTATACTCTGTTGGTGAGGTGTACGAGGATTGAGATTGACAATGTTCATTTTCTGTGGGTGAGGTGTCGGCGATTGTTATTGACACTGTTTCTTTTCTGTAGTTGAGGTGTACGAGGATTGAGATTGACACTGTTCATTTTTTGTGGGTGAATGGTCTGGGATTGTTATTCACACCGTTACTTTTTTGTGGTTGACTGGTGCGGGGATTGTTATTGTAATGTGTATTTTCTGTGGGTGAGGGGACTGTTATTGACACTGTTTATTTTCTCAGGCTGAGGGTTCGGGGATTATTATTGACAGTGTTTCTTTTCTGTGGGTGAGGGGAGCGGTTATTCTTATTGACACTGTTTATTTTCTGTGGGAGAGGGTATCAGGGATTGTAATTGATACTGTTTATTTTCTGTCGATGAGGGCAACGGGGATTGTAATTGACACTGTTTATATTCGGTGGGCGTGGGGATCGGGGATTGTTATTGACACTGTTTATTTTCTGTGGGTGAGGGGAACGGGGATTGATATTGACACTGTTTATTTTCTCTGGGAGAGGGGATTGGGGATTGTTATTGACTTTTTGTTTTCTGTGAGTGAGGGGAGAGGGTATTGTAAATGACACTGTTTATTTTCTTTTTGTGAGGGTTAGGACATCTTATTGACACTGTATATTTTTTATGGGTGAAGGGTTGGCAATTGTTATTGACAGTGTTTATTTTCTGTGTCTGAGTTCATCGAGGATTGTTATTGACACTGATTTTTTCTGTGGGTAAGGGTGTCGGGGATTGTTATTGACACTGTTTATTTTCTGTAGGTGAATTGTCTGGGATTGTTATTGACACAGTTTATATTCTGTAGGTGAGGTGTACGAGGATTGAGATTGACAATGTTCATTTTCTGTGGGTGAGCTGTCGGCGATTGTTATTGACACTGTTTAATTTCTGTGGGTGAGGGGATCGGGGATTGTTATTGACACTGTTTATTTTCTGTGGGTGAGAGGAACGGGGATTGTTATTGAAACTGTTTATTTTCTATGGGTGAGGGGAAGGGGGATTGTTATTGACACTGTTTATTTTCTCTGGCTGAGGGTTCGGGGATTGTTATTGACACTGTTTATTTTCTATGGGTGAGGGGATCGGGGATTGTTATTGACACTGTTTATTTTCTATGGGTGAGGGGATCGGGGATTGTTATTGACACTGTTTATTTTCTATGGGTGAGGGGATCGGGGATTGTTATTGACACTGTTTATTTTCGGTGGGTGAGGCGAACGGGGATTGTTAGTGACACTGTTTATATTCTGTAGGTGAGGTGTACGAGGATTGAGATTGACACTGTTTATTTTCTATGGGTGAGGGGATAGGGGATTGTTAGTGACACTGTTTATTTTCTGTGGGTGAGGGATCGGGGATTGTTATTGAAACTGTTTATTTTCTGTGTCTGAGTGGATCGGGGATTGTTATTGACACTGTTTATTTTCTATGGGTGAGGGGATCGGGGATTGTTATTGACACTGTTTATTTTCTATGGGTGAGGGGAACGGGGATTGTTATTGACACTGTTTATTTTCTGTGGGTGAGGGGATCGGGGATTGTTATTGACACTGTTTATTTTCTGTGGGTGAGGGATCGGGGATTGTTATTGACACTGTTTATTTTCTGTGGGTGAGGGATCGGGGATTGTTATTGACACTGTTTATTTTCTATGGGTGAGGGGATCGGGGATTGTTATTGACACTGTTTATTTTCTGTGGGTGAGGGGATCGGGGATTGTTATTGACACTGTTTATTTTCTATGGGTGAGGGGAACGGGGATTGTTATTGACACTGTTTATTTTCTGTGGGTGAGGGATCGGGGATTGTTATTGACACTGTTTATTTTCTATGGGTGAGGGGAACGGGGATTGTAATTGACACTGTTTATTTTCTGTGGGTGAGGGGATCGGGGATTGTTATTGACACTGTTTATTTTCTGTGGGTGAGGGGAACGGGGATTGATATTGACACTGTTTATTTTCTCTGGGAGAGGGGATTGGGGATTGTTATTGACTTTTTGTTTTCTGTGAGTGAGGGGAGAGGGTATTGTAAATGACACTGTTTATTTTCTTTTTGTGAGGGTTAGGACATCTTATTGACACTGTATATTTTTTATGGGTGAAGGGTTGGCAATTGTTATTGACAGTGTTTATTTTCTGTGTCTGAGTTCATCGAGGATTGTTATTGACACTGATTTTTTCTGTGGGTAAGGGTGTCGGGGATTGTTATTGACACTGTTTATTTTCTGTAGGTGAATTGTCTGGGATTGTTATTGACACAGTTTATATTCTGTAGGTGAGGTGTACGAGGATTGAGATTGACAATGTTCATTTTCTGTGGGTGAGGTGTCGGCGATTGTTATTGACACTGTTTATTTTCTGTGGGTGAGGGGATCGGGGATTGTTATTGACACTGTTTATTTTCTGTGGGTGAGAGGAACGGGGATTGTTATTGAAACTGTTTATTTTCTATGGGTGAGGGGAAGGGGGATTGTTATTGACACTGTTTATTTTCTGTGGGTGAGGGTTCGGGGATTGTTATTGAAACTGTTTATTTTCTATGGGTGAGGGGAAGGGGGATTGTTATTGACACTGTTTATTTTCTGTGGGTGAGGGTTCGGGGATTGTTATTGACACTGTTTATTTTCTATGGGTGAGGGGATCGGGGATTGTTATTGACACTGTTTATTTTCGGTGGGTGAGGCGAACGGGGATTGTTAGTGACACTGTTTATATTCTGTAGGTGAGGTGTACGAGGATTGAGATTGACACTGTTTATTTTCTATGGGTGAGGGGATAGGGGATTGTTAGTGACACTGTTTATTTTCTGTGGGTGAGGGATCGGGGATTGTTATTGAAACTGTTTATTTTCTGTGTCTGAGTGGATCGGGGATTGTTATTGACACTGTTTATTTTCTATGGGTGAGGGGATCGGGGATTGTTATTGACACTGTTTATTTTCTATGGGTGAGGGGAACGGGGATTGTTATTGACACTGTTTATTTTCTGTGGGTGAGGGGATCGGGGATTGTTATTGACACTGTTTATTTTCTGTGGGTGAGGGATCGGGGATTGTTATTGACACTGTTTATTTTCTATGGGTGAGGGGAACGGGGATTGTTATTGACACTGTTTATTTTCTGTGGGTGAGGGGATCGGGGATTGTTATTGACACTGTTTATTTTCTGTGGGTGAGGGATCGGGGATTGTTATTGACACTGTTTATTTTCTGTGGGTGAGGGATCGGGGATTGTTATTGACACTGTTTATTTTCTGTGGGTGAGGGATCGGGGATTGTTATTGACACTGTTTATTTTCTATGGGTGAGGGGATCGGGGATTGTTATTGACACTGTTTATTTTCTGTGGGTGAGGGGATCGGGGATTGTTATTGACACTGTTTATTTTCTATGGGTGAGGGGAACGGGGATTGTTATTGACAGTGTTTATTTTCTGTGGGTGAGGGATCGGGGATTGTTATTGACACTGTTTATTTTCTATGGGTGAGGGGAACGGGGATTGTTATTGATACTGTTTATTTTCTGTGGGTGAGGAGATCGGGGATTGTTATTGACACTGTTTATTTTCTATGGGTGAGGGGATCGGGGATTGTTATTGACACTGTTTATTTTCTGTGGGTGAGGGGATCGGGGATTGTTATTGACACTGTTTATTTTCTGTGTGTGAGGGGATCGGGGATTGTTATTGACACTGTTTATTTTCTGTGGGTGAGGGGATCGGGGATTGTTATTGACACTGTTTATTTTCTGTGGGTGAGGGGATCGGGGATTGTTATTGACACTGTTTATTTTCTGTGGGTGAGGGGATCGGGGATTGTTATTGACACTGTTTATTTTCTGTGGGTGAGTGGATCGGGGATTGCTATTGACACTGTTTATTTTCTGTGGGTGAGGTGATCGGGGATTGTTAGTGACACTGTTTATTTTCTTTGTGTGAGCGGAGAGGGAATTGTAACTGACACATTTTTTTCTGTTTGTGAGGGGGTTGGACATGTTATTGACAATGTTTATTTTTTATTGTTGAAGGGTCGGCGACTGTTATTGACTGTTTATTTCCTGTAGTTGAGGGGTACGAGGATTGAGATTGACTCTGTTCATTTTCTGTGGGTGAATGGTCTGGGATTGTTATTGACACAGTTTCTTTTCTGTGGTTGAGGGGATCGGGGACTGTTATTGACACTGTTTATTTTCTCTGGCTGAGGGTTCGGGGATTGTTTTTGACTGTTTCTTTTCTCTGGGTGAGTGGTGAAGGTATTGTATATTACACTGTTTATTTTCTGTTTGTGAGGGGGTTGGACATGTTATTGACACTATTTTTTATGGGTGAACACTCGGCGAGTGTTATTGTCACTGTTTTCTGTGTCTGAGTTGATCGACGATTGTTATTGACACTGTTTCTTTTCTGTGTGTGAGGGGAGCGGGAATTGTAAATTACACTGTTTATTTTCTTTTTGTGAGTGGGTTGGACATGTTATTCACACTGTTTATTTTGTATGGGTGATGGGTCGCCGATTGTTGTTGACACTGTTTATTTTCTGTGGGTGAGGGGACTGTTATTGACTGTTTATTTTCTGTGTCTGAGTGGATTGAGGATTGTTATTGACACTGTTTATTTTCTGTGTCTGAGTTAATCGAGGATTGTTATCGACACAGTTTATTTTCTGTGGGTGAGGGTGTCGGGGATTGTTATTGACACTGTTTATACTCTGTAGGTGAGGTGTACGAGGATTGAGATTGACAATGTTCATTTTCTGTGGGTGAGGTGTCGGCGATTGTTATTGACACTGTTTCTTTTCTGTAGTTGAGGTGTATGAGGATTGAGATTGACACTGTTCATTTTTTGTGGGTGAATGGTCTGGGATTGTTATTGACAGTTTATTTTCTGTTTGTGAGGGGGTTGGACTTGTTGTTGTCACTGCTTATATTCTATGGGTGAAGGGTCGGGGATTGTTATTGACACAGTTTATTTTCTGTCTCTGAGTGGATCAAGGATTGTTATTGGCACTTTTTATTTTCTTTGTGTGAGGTTAACGGGGATTATTATTGATACTGTTTATTTTCTGTGTGTGAGGGGAACGGGGATTGTTATTGACACTGTTTATTTTCTGTGGGTGAGGGTCTCTGGGATTGTTATAGACACTGTTTATTTTCTGTGTCTGAGTTGTATTAGGATAGTTATTGACACAGTTTATTTTCTGTGGGTGAGGGCAACGGGGATTGTAATTGACACTGTTTATATTCGGTGGGCGTGGGGATCGGGGATTGTTATTGACACTGTTTATTTTCTGTGGGTGAGGGGAACGGGGATTGATATTGATACTGTTTATTTTCTCTGGCTGAGGGTTCGGGGATTGTTATTGACACTGTTTATTTTCTATGGGTGAGGGGATCGGGGATTGTTATTGACACTGTTTATTTTCTATGGGTGAGGGGATCGGGGATTGTTATTGACACTGTTTATTTTCTATGGGTGAGGGGATCGGGGATTGTTATTGACACTGTTTATTTTCGGTGGGTGAGGCGAACGGGGATTGTTAGTGACACTGTTTATATTCTGTAGGTGAGGTGTACGAGGATTGAGATTGACACTGTTTATTTTCTATGGGTGAGGGGATAGGGGATTGTTAGTGACACTGTTTATTTTCTGTGGGTGAGGGATCGGGGATTGTTATTGAAACTGTTTATTTTCTGTGTCTGAGTGGATCGGGGATTGTTATTGACACTGTTTATTTTCTATGGGTGAGGGGATCGGGGATTGTTATTGACACTGTTTATTTTCTATGGGTGAGGGGAACGGGGATTGTTATTGACACTGTTTATTTTCTGTGGGTGAGGGGATCGGGGATTGTTATTGACACTGTTTATTTTCTGTGGGTGAGGGATCGGGGATTGTTATTGACACTGTTTATTTTCTGTGGGTGAGGGATCGGGGATTGTTATTGACACTGTTTATTTTCTATGGGTGAGGGGATCGGGGATTGTTATTGACACTGTTTATTTTCTGTGGGTGAGGGGATCGGGGATTGTTATTGACACTGTTTATTTTCTATGGGTGAGGGGAACGGGGATTGTTATTGACACTGTTTATTTTCTGTGGGTGAGGGATCGGGGATTGTTATTGACACTGTTTATTTTCTATGGGTGAGGGGAACGGGGATTGTAATTGACACTGTTTATTTTCTGTGGGTGAGGGGATCGGGGATTGTTATTGACACTGTTTATTTTCTGTGGGTGAGGGATCGGGGATTGTTATTGAAACTGTTTATTTTCTGTGTCTGAGTGGATCGGGGATTGTTATTGACACTGTTTATTTTCTATGGGTGAGGGGATCGGGGATTGTTATTGACACTGTTTATTTTCTATGGGTGAGGGGAACGGGTATTGTTATTGACACTGTTTATTTTCTGTGGGTGAGGGGATCGGGGATTGTTATTGACACTGTTTGTTTTCTGTGGGTGAGGGATCGGGGATTGTTATTGACACTGTTTATTTTCTATGGGTGAGGGGAACGGGGATTGTTATTGACACTGTTTATTTTCTGTGGGTGAGGGGATCGGGGATTGTTATTGACACTGTTTATTTTCTGTGGGTGAGGGATCGGGGATTGTTATTGACACTGTTTATTTTCTGTGGGTGAGGGATCGGGGATTGTTATTGACACTGTTTATTTTCTGTGGGTGAGGGATCGGGGATTGTTATTGACACTGTTTATTTTCTATGGGTGAGGGGATCGGGGATTGTTATTGACACTGTTTATTTTCTGTGGGTGAGGGGATCGGGGATTGTTATTGACACTGTTTATTTTCTATGGGTGAGGGGAACGGGGATTGTTATTGACAGTGTTTATTTTCTGTGGGTGAGGGATCGGGGATTGTTATTGACACTGTTTATTTTCTATGGGTGAGGGGAACGGGGATTGTTATTGACACTGTTTATTTTCTGTGGGTGAGGAGATCGGGGATTGTTATTGACACTGTTTATTTTCTGTGGGTGAGGGGATCGGGGATTGTTATTGACACTGTTTATTTTCTGTGGGTGAGGGGATCGGGGATTGTTATTGACACTGTTTATTTTCTGTGTGTGAGGGGATCGGGGATTGTTATTGACACTGTTTATTTTCTGTGGGTGAGGGGATCGGGGATTGTTATTGACACTGTTTATTTTCTGTGGGTGAGGGGATCGGGGATTGTTATTGACACTGTTTATTTTCTGTGGGTGAGGGGATCGGGGATTGTTATTGACACTGTTTATTTTCTGTGGGTGAGTGGATCGGGGATTGCTATTGACACTGTTTATTTTCTGTGGGTGAGGTGATCGGGGATTGTTAGTGACACTGTTTATTTTCTTTGTGTGAGCGGAGAGGGAATTGTAACTGACACATTTTTTTCTGTTTGTGAGGGTGTTGGACATGTTATTGACAATGTTTATTTTTTATTGTTGAAGGGTCGGCGACTGTTATTGACTGTTTATTTCCTGTAGTTGAGGGGTACGAGGATTGAGATTGACTCTGTTCATTTTCTGTGGGTGAATGGTCTGGGATTGTTATTGACACAGTTTCTTTTCTGTGGTTGAGGGGATCGGGGACTGTTATTGACACTGTTTATTTTCTCTGGCTGAGGGTTCGGGGATTGTTTTTGACTGTTTCTTTTCTCTGGGTGAGTGGTGAAGGTATTGTATATTACACTGTTTATTTTCTGTTTGTGAGGGGGTTGGACATGTTATTGACACTATTTTTTATGGGTGAAGACTCGGCGAGTGTTATTGTCACTGTTTTCTGTGTCTGAGTTGATCGACGATTGTTATTGACACTGTTTCTTTTCTGTGTGTGAGGGGAGCGGGAATTGTAAATTACACTGTTTATTTTCTTTTTGTGAGTGGGTTGGACATGTTATTCACACTGTTTATTTTGTATGGGTGATGGGTCGCCGATTGTTGTTGACACTGTTTATTTTCTGTGGGTGAGGGGACTGTTATTGACTGTTTATTTCCTGTGTCTGAGTGGATTGAGGATTGTTATTGACACTGTTTATTTTCTGTGTCTGAGTTAATCGAGGATTGTTATCGACACAGTTTATTTTCTGTGGGTGAGGGTGTCGGGGATTGTTATTGACACTGTTTATACTCTGTAGGTGAGGTGTACGAGGATTGAGATTGACAATGTTCATTTTCTGTGGGTGAGGTGTCGGCGATTGTTATTGACACTGTTTCTTTTCTGTAGTTGAGGTGTATGAGGATTGAGATTGACACTGTTCATTTTTTGTGGGTGAATGGTCTGGGATTGTTATTGACAGTTTATTTTCTGTTTGTGAGGGGGGTTGGACTTGTTGTTGTCACTGCTTATATTCTATGGGTGAAGGGTCGGGGATTGTTATTGACACAGTTTATTTTCTGTCTCTGAGTGGATCAAGGATTGTTATTGGCACTTTTTATTTTCTTTGTGTGAGGTTAACGGGGATTATTATTGATACTGTTTATTTTCTGTGTGTGAGGGGAACGGGGATTGTTATTGACACTGTTTATTTTCTGTGGGTGAGGGTCTCTGGGATTGTTATAGACACTGTTTATTTTCTGTGTCTGAGTTGTATTAGGATAGTTATTGACACAGTTTATTTTCTGTGGGTGAGGGCAACGGGGATTGTAATTGACACTGTTTATATTCGGTGGGCGTGGGGATCGGGGATTGTTATTGACACTGTTTATTTTCTGTGGGTGAGGGGAACGGGGATTGATATTGATACTGTTTATTTTCTCTGGGAGAGGGGATTGGGGATTGTTATTGACTTTTTGTTTTCTGTGAGTGAGGGGAGAGGGTATTGTAAATGACACTGTTTATTTTCTTTTTGTGAGGGTTAGGACATCTTATTGACACTGTATATTTTTTATGGGTGAAGGGTTGGCAATTGTTATTGACAGTGTTTATTTTCTGTGTCTGAGTTCATCGAGGATTGTTATTGACACTGATTTTTTCTGTGGGTAAGGGTGTCGGGGATTGTTATTGACACTGTTTATTTTCTGTAGGTGAATTGTCTGGGATTGTTATTGACACAGTTTATATTCTGTAGGTGAGGTGTACGAGGATTGAGATTGACAATATTCATTTTCTGTGTGTGAGGTGTCGGCGATTGTTATTGACACTGTTTATTTTCTGTGGGTGAGGGGATCGGGGATTGTTATTGACACTGTTTATTTTCTGTGGGTGAGAGGAACGGGGATTGTTATTGAAACTGTTTATTTTCTATGGGTGAGGGGAAGGGGGATTGTTATTGACACTGTTTATTTTCTCTGGCTGAGGGTTCGGGGATTGTTATTGACACTGTTTATTTTCTATGGGTAAGGGGATCGGGGATTGTTATTGACACTGTTTATTTTCGGTGGGTGAGGCGAACGGGGATTGTTAGTGACACTGTTTATATTCTGTAGGTGAGGTGTACAAGGATTGAGATTGACACTGTTTATTTTCTATGGGTGAGGGGATAGGGGATTGTTAGTGACACTGTTTATTTTCTGTGGGTGAGGGATCGGGGATTGTTATTGACACTGTTTATTTTCTATGGGTGAGGGGAACGGGGATTGTTATTGACACTGTTTATTTTCTGTGGGTGAGGGGATCGGGGATTGTTATTGACACTGTTTATTTTCTATGGGTGAGGGGAACGGGGATTGTTATTGACACTGTTTATTTTCTGTGGGTGAGGGATCGGGGATTGTTATTGACACTGTTTATTTTCTATGGGTGAGGGGAACGGGGATTGTTATTGACACTGTTTATTTTCTGTGGGTGAGGGGATCGGGGATTGTTATTGACACTGTTTATTTTCTGTGGGTGAGGGGAACGGGGATTGATATTGACACTGTTTATTTTCTCTGGGAGAGGGGATTGGGGATTGTTATTGACTTTTTGTTTTCTGTGAGTGAGGGGAGAGGGTATTGTAAATGATACTGTTTATTTTCTTTTTGTGAGGGTTAGGACATCTTATTGACACTGTATATTTTTTATGGGTGAAGGGTTGGCAATTGTTATTGACACTGTTTATTTTCTGTGTCTGAGTTCATCGAGGATTGTTATTGACACTGATTTTTTCTGTGGGTAAGGGTGTCGGGGATTGTTATTGACACTGTTTATTTTCTGTAGGTGAATTGTCTGGGATTGTTATTGACACAGTTTATATTCTGTAGGTGAGGTGTACGAGGATTGAGATTGACAATGTTCATTTTCTGTGGGTGAGGTGTCGGCGATTGTTATTGACACTGTTTATTTTCTGTGGGTGAGGGGATCGGGGATTGTTATTGACACTGTTTATTTTCTGTGGGTGAGAGGAACGGGGATTGTTATTGAAACTGTTTATTTTCTATGGGTGAGGGGAAGGGGGATTGTTATTGACACTGTTTATTTTCTCTGGCTGAGGGTTCGGGGATTGTTATTGACACTGTTTATTTTCTATGGGTGAGGGGATCGGGGATTGTTATTGACACTGTTTATTTTCGGTGGGTGAGGCGAACGGGGATTGTTAGTGACACTGTTTATATTCTGTAGGTGAGGTGTACGAGGATTGAGATTGACACTGTTTATTTTCTATGGGTGAGGGGATAGGGGATTGTTAGTGACACTGTTTATTTTCTGTGGGTGAGGGATCGGGGATTGTTATTGAAACTGTTTATTTTCTGTGTCTGAGTGGATCGGGGATTGTTATTGACACTGTTTATTTTCTATGGGTGAGGGGATCGGGGATTGTTATTGACACTGTTTATTTTCTATGGGTGAGGGGAACGGGGATTGTTATTGACACTGTTTATTTTCTATGGGTGAGGGGAACGGGGATTGTTATTGACACTGTTTATTTTCTGTGGGTGAGGGATCGGGGATTGTTATTGACACTGTTTATTTTCTATGGGTGAGGGGAACGGGGATTGTTATTGACACTGTTTATTTTCTGTGGGTGAGGGGATCGGGGATTGTTATTGACACTGTTTATTTTCTGTGGGTGAGGGGATCGGGGATTGTTATTGACACTGTTTATTTTCTGTGTGTGAGGGGATCGGGGATTGTTATTGACACTGTTTATTTTCTGTGGGTGAGGGGATCGGGGATTGTTATTGACACTGTTTATTTTCTGTGGGTGAGGGGATCGGGGATTGTTAGTGACACAGTTTATTTTCTGTGGGTGAGGGATCGGGGATTGTTAGTGACACTGTTTATTTTCTGTGGGTGAGGGATCGGGGATTGTTAGTGACACTGTTTATTTTCTGTGGGTGAGGGGATCGGGGATTGTTAGTGACACTGTTTATTTTCTGTGTGTGAGGGATCGGGGATTGTTATTGACACAGTTTATTTTCTGTGGGTGAGGGATCGGGGATTGTTAGTGACACTGTTTATTTTCTGTGGGTGAGGGGATCGGGGATTGTTAGTGACACTGTTTATTTTCTGTGTGTGAGGGATCGGGGATTGTTATTGACACAGTTTATTTTCTGTGGGTGAGGGATCGGGTATTGTTAGTGACACTGTTTATTTTCTGTGGGTGAGGGGTCGGGGATTGTTTTTGACTCTGTTTCTTTTCTGTGGGTTAGGGGAGAGGGAATTGTAAATGACACATTTTTTTCTGTTTGTGAGGGTGTTGGACATGTTATTCACAATGTTTATTTTTTATTGTTGAAGGGTCGGCGACTGTTATTGACTGTTTATTTCCTGTAGTTGAGGGGTACGAGGATTGAGATTGACTCTGTTCATTTTCTGTGGGTGAATGGTCTGGGATTGTTATTGACACTGTTTATTTTCGGTGGGTGAGGCGAACGGGGATTGTTAGTGACACTGTTTATATTCTGTAGGTGAGGTGTACGAGGATTGAGATTGACACTGTTTATTTTCTATGGGTGAGGGGATAGGGGATTGTTAGTGACACTGTTTATTTTCTGTGGGTGAGCGATCGGGGATTGTTATTGAAACTGTTTATTTTCTGTGTCTGAGTGGATCGGGGATTGTTATTGACACTGTTTATTTTCTATGGGTGAGGGGATCGGGGATTGTTATTGACACTGTTTATTTTCTATGGGTGAGGGGAACTGGGATTGTTATTGACACTGTTTATTTTCTGTGGGTGAGGGGATCGGGGATTGTTATTGACACTGTTTATTTTCTGTGGGTGAGGGATCGGGGATTGTTATTGACACTGTTTATTTTCTGTGGGAGAGTGGATCGGGGATTGTTATTGACACTGTTTATTTTCTGTGGGAGAGTGGATCGGGGATTGTTATTGACACTGTTTATTTTCTATGGGTGAGGGGATCGGGGATTGTTATTGACACTGTTTATTTTCTATGGGTGAGGGGAACTGGGATTGTTATTGACACTGTTTATTTTCTGTGGGTGAGGGGATCGGGGATTGTTATTGACACTGTTTATTTTCTGTGGGTGAGGGATCGGGGATTGTTATTGACACTGTTTATTTTCTGTGGGTGAGTGGATCGGGGATTGTTATTGACACTGTTTATTTTCTATGGGTGAGGGGAACGGGGATTGTTATTGACACTGTTTATTTTCTGTGGGTGAGGGGATCAGGGATTGTTATTGACACTGTTTATTTTCTGTGGGTGAGAGGATCGGGGATTGTTATTGACACTGTTTATTTTCTGTGGGTGAGGGGTTCGGGGATTGTTATTGACACTGTTTATTTTCTGTGGGTGAGGGATCGGGGATTGTTATTGACACTGTTTATTTTCTATGGGTGAGGGGAACGGGGATTGTTATTGACACTGTTTATTTTCTGTGGGAGAGGGATCGGGGATTGTTATTGACACTGTTTATTTTCAGTGGGTGAGGGGATCGGGGATTGTTATTGACACTGTTTATTTTCTGTGGCTGAGGGAACGGGGATTGTTATTGACACTGTTTATTTTCTGTGGGTGAGTGGATCGGGGATTGTTATTGACACTGTTTATTTTCTGTGGGTGAGGGGATCGGGGATTGTTATTGACACTGTTTATTTTCTGTGGCTGAGGGAACGGGGATTGTTATTGACACTGTTTATTTTCTGTGGGTGAGGGATCGGGGATTGTTATTGACACTGTTTATTTTCTGTGGGTGAGGGATCGGGGATTGTTATTGACACTGTTTATTTTCTGTGGGTGAGGGGATCGGGGATTGTTATTGACACTGTTTATTTTCTGTGGGTGAGGGGATCGGGGATTGTTATTGACACTGTTTATTTTCTGTGGCTGAGGGAACGGGGATTGTTATTGACACTGTTTATTTTCTGTGGGTGAGGGATCGTGGATTGTTATTGACACTGTTTATTTTCTGTGGGTGAGGGGATCGGGGATTGTTAGTGACACTGTTTATTTTCTATGGGTGAGTGGATCGGGGATTGTTATTGACACTGTTTATTTTCTGTGGGTGAGGGGATCGGGGATTGTTATTGACACTGTTTATTTTCTGTGGCTGAGGGATCGGGGATTGTTATTGACACTGTTTATTTTCTATGGGTGAGGGATCGGGGATTGTTATTGACACTGTTTATTTTCTATGGGTGAGGGGATCGGGGATTGTTATTGACACTGTTTATTTTCAGTATCTGAGTGGATCGGGGATTGTTATTGACACTGTTTATTTTCTGTGGGTGAGGGATCGGGGATTGTTATTGACACTGTTTATTTTCTGTGGGTGAGGGATCGGGGATTGTTATTGACACTGTTTATTTTCAGTATCTGAGTGGATCGGGGATTGTTATTGACACTGTTTATTTTCTATGGGTGAGGGGTCGGTGATTGTTATTGACACTGTTTATTTTCTGTAGGTGAGGTGTACGAGGATTGAGATTGACACTGTTTATTTTCTATGGGTGAGGGGATAGGGGATTGTTAGTGACACTGTTTATTTTCTGTGGGTGAGCGATCGGGGATTGTTATTGAAACTGTTTATTTTCTGTGTCTGAGTGGATCGGGGATTGTTATTGACACTGTTTATTTTCTATGGGTGAGGGGATCGGGGATTGTTATTGACACTGTTTATTTTCTATGGGTGAGGGGAACTGGGATTGTTATTGACACTGTTTATTTTCTGTGGGTGAGGGGATCGGGGATTGTTATTGACACTGTTTATTTTCTGTGGGTGAGGGATCGGGGATTGTTATTGACACTGTTTATTTTCTATGGGTGAGGGGATCGGGGATTGTTATTGACACTGTTTATTTTCTGTGGGTGAGGGGATCAGGGATTGTTATTGACACTGTTTATTTTCTGTGGGTGAGAGGATCGGGGATTGTTATTGACACTGTTTATTTTCTGTGGGTGAGGGGATCGAGGATTGTTATTGACACTGTTTATTTTCTATGGGTGAGCGGAACTGGGATTGTTATTGACACTGTTTATTTTCTGTGGGTGAGGGGATCGGGGATTGTTATTGACACTGTTTATTTTCTGTGGGTGAGGGATCGGGGATTTTTATTGACACTGTTTATTTTCTAGGGGTGAGGGGATCGGGGATTGTTATTGACACTGTTTATTTTCTGTGGGTGAGGGGATCAGGGATTGTTATTGACACTGTTTATTTTCTGTGGGTGAGAGGATCGGGGATTGTTATTGACACTGTTTATTTTCTGTGGGTGAGGGGATCGGGGATTGTTATTGACACTGTTTATTTTCTGTGGGTGAGGGATCGGGGATTGTTATTGACACTGTTTATTTTCTATGGGTGAGGGGAACGGGGATTGTTATTGACACTGTTTATTTTCTGTGGGAGAGGGATCGGGGATTGTTATTGACACTGTTTATTTTCAGTGGGTGAGGGGATCGGGGATTGTTATTGACACTGTTTATTTTCTGTGGCTGAGGGAACGGGGATTGTTATTGACACTGTTTATTTTCTGTGGGTGAGTGGATCGGGGATTGTTATTGACACTGTTTATTTTCTGTGGGTGAGGGGATCGGGGATTGTTATTGACACTGTTTATTTTCTGTGGCTGAGGGAACGGGGATTGTTATTGACACTGTTTATTTTCTGTGGGTGAGGGATCGGGGATTGTTATTGACACTGTTTATTTTCTGTGGGTGAGCCATCGGGGATTGTTATTGACACTGTTTATTTTCTGTGGGTGAGGGGATCGGGGATTGTTATAGACACTGTTTATTTTCTGTGGGTGAGGGGATCGGGGATTGTTATTGACACTGTTTATTTTCTTTGTGTGAGCGATCGGGGATTGTTATTGAAACTGTTTATTTTCTGTGTCTGAGTGGATCGGGGATTGTTATTGACACTGTTTATTTTCTATGGGTGAGGGGATCGGGGATTGTTATTGACACTGTTTATTTTCTATGGGTGAGGGGAACTGGGATTGTTATTGACACTGTTTATTTTCTGTGGGTGAGGGGATCGGGGATTGTTATTGACACTGTTTATTTTCTATGGGTGAGGGGATCGGGGATTGTTATTGACACTGTTTATTTTCTGTGGGTGAGGGGATCAGGGATTGTTATTGACACTGTTAATTTTCTGTGGGTGAGAGGATCGGGGATTGTTATTGACACTGTTTATTTTCTGTGGGTGAGGGGATCGGGGATTGTTATTGACACTGTTTATTTTCTATGGGTGAGCGGAACTGGGATTGTTATTGACACTGTTTATTTTCTGTGGGTGAGGGGATCGGGGATTGTTATTGACACTGTTTATTTTCTGTGGGTGAGGGATCGGGGATTTTTATTGACACTGTTTATTTTCTAGGGGTGAGGGGATCGGGGATTGTTATTGACACTGTTTATTTTCTGTGGGTGAGGGGATCAGGGATTGTTATTGACACTGTTTATTTTCTGTGGGTGAGAGGATCGGGGATTGTTATTGACACTGTTTATTTTCTGTGGGTGAGGGGATCGGGGATTGTTATTGACACTGTTTATTTTCTGTGGGTGAGGGATCGGGGATTGTTATTGACACTGTTTATTTTCTATGGGTGAGGGGAACGGGGATTGTTATTGACACTGTTTATTTTCTGTGGGAGAGGGATCGGGGATTGTTATTGACACTGTTTATTTTCAGTGGGTGAGGGGATCGGGGATTGTTATTGACACTGTTTATTTTCTGTGGCTGAGGGAACGGGGATTGTTATTGACACTGTTTATTTTCTGTGGGTGAGTGGATCGGGGATTGTTATTGACACTGTTTATTTTCTGTGGGTGAGGGGATCGGGGATTGTTATTGACACTGTTTATTTTCTGTGGCTGAGGGAACGGGGATTGTTATTGACACTGTTTATTTTCTGTGGGTGAGGGATCGGGGATTGTTATTGACACTGTTTATTTTCTGTGGGTGAGGGATCGGGGATTGTTATTGACAATGTTTATTTTCTGTGGGTGAGGGGATCGGGGATTGTTATAGACACTGTTTATTTTCTGTGGGTGAGGGGATCGGGGATTGTTATTGACACTGTTTATTTTCTGTGGCTGAGGGAACGGGGATTGTTATTGACACTGTTTATTTTCTGTGGGTGAGGGATCGTGGATTGTTATTGACACTGTTTATTTTCTGTGGGTGAGGGGATCGGGGATTGTTAGTGACACTGTTTATTTTCTATGGGTGAGTGGATCGGGGATTGTTATTGACACTGTTTATTTTCTGTGGGTGAGGGGATCGGGGATTGTTACTGACACTGTTTATTTTCTGTGGCTGAGGGAACGGGGATTGTTATTGACACTGTTTATTTTCTGTGGGTGAGGGTTCGGGGATTGTTATTGACACTGTTTATTTTCTGTGGGTGAGGGATCGGGGATTGTTATTGACACTGTTTATTTTCTGTGGGTGAGGGATCGGGGATTGTTATTGACACTGTTTATTTTCTATGGGTGAGGGATCGGGGATTGTTATTGACACTGTTTATTTTCTATGGGTGAGGGGATCGGGGATTGTTATTGACACTGTTTATTTTCAGTATCTGAGTGGATCGGGGATTGTTATTGACACTGTTTATTTTCTATGGGTGAGGGGTCGGTGATTGTTATTGACACTGTTTATTTTCTGTGGGTGAGGGATCGGGGATTGTTATTGACACTGTTTATTTTCAGTATCTGAGTGGATCGGGGATTGTTATTGACACTGTTTATTTTCTATGGGTGAGGGGTCGGTGATTGTTATTGACACTGTTTATTTTCTGTAGGTGAGGTGTACGAGGATTGAGATTGACACTGTTTATTTTCTATGGGTGAGGGGATAGGGGATTGTTAGTGACACTGTTTATTTTCTGTGGGTGAGCGATCGGGGATTGTTATTGAAACTGTTTATTTTCTGTGTCTGAGTGGATCGGGGATTGTTATTGACACTGTTTATTTTCTATGGGTGAGGGGATCGGGGATTGTTATTGACACTGTTTATTTTCTATAGGTGAGGTGTACGAGGATTGAGATTGACACTGTTTATTTTCTATGGGTGAGGGGATAGGGGATTGTTAGTGACACTGTTTATTTTCTGTGGGTGAGCAATCGGGGATTGTTATTGAAACTGTTTATTTTCTGTGTCTGAGTGGATCGGGGATTGTTATTGACACTGTTTATTTTCTATGGGTGAGGGGATCGGGGATTGTTATTGACACTGTTTATTTTCTATGGGTGAGGTGAACTGGGATTGTTATTGACACTGTTTATTTTCTGTGGGTGAGGGGATCGGGGATTGTTATTGACACTGTTTATTTTCTGTGGGTGAGGGATCGGGGATTGTTATTGACACTGTTTATTTTCTATGGGTGAGGGGATCGGGGATTGTTATTGACACTGTTTATTTTCTGTGGGTGAGAGGATCGGGGATTGTTATTGACACTGTTTATTTTCTATGGGTGAGGGGATCGGGGATTGTTATTGACACTGTTTATTTTCTGTGGGTGAGGGATCGGGGATTGTTATTGACACTGTTTATTTTCTATGGGTGAGGGGAACGGGGATTGTTATTGACACTGTTTATTTTCTGTGGGAGAGGGATCGGGGATTGTTATTGACACTGTTTATTTTCAGTGGGTGAGGGGATCGGGGATTGTTATTGACACTGTTTATTTTCTGTGGCTGAGGGAACGGGGATTGTTATTGACACTGTTTATTTTCTGTGGGTGAGTGGATCGGGGATTGTTATTGACACTGTTTATTTTCTGTGGGTGAGGGGATCGGGGATTGTTATTGACACTGTTTATTTTCTGTGGCTGAGGGAACGGGGATTGTTATTGACACTGTTTATTTTCTGTGGGTGAGGGATCGGGGATTGTTATTGACACTGTTTATTTTCTGTGGGTGAGGGATCGGGGATTGTTATTGACACTGTTTATTTTCTGTGGCTGAGGGAACGGGGATTGTTATTGACACTGTTTATTTTCTGTGGGTGAGTGGATCGGGGATTGTTATTGACACTGTTTATTTTCTGTGGGTGAGGGGATCGGGGATTGTTATTGACACTGTTTATTTTCTGTGGCTGAGGGAACGGGGATTGTTATTGACACTGTTTATTTTCTGTGGGTGAGGGATCGGGGATTGTTATTGACACTGTTTATTTTCTGTGGGTGAGGGATCGGGGATTGTTATTGACACTGTTTATTTTCTGTGGGTGAGGGGATCGGGGATTGTTATTGACACTGTTTATTTTCTGTGGGTGAGGGGATCGGGGATTGTTATTGACACTGTTTATTTTCTGTGGCTGAGGGAACGGGGATTGTTATTGACACTGTTTATTTTCTGTGGGTGAGGGATCGGGGATTGTTATTGACACTGTTTATTTTCTATGGGTGAGGGGATCGTGGATTGTTATTGACACTGTTTATTTTCTGTGGGTGAGGGGATCAGGGATTGTTATTGACACTGTTTATTTTCTGTGGGTGAGAGGATCGGGGATTGTTATTGACACTGTTTATTTTCTGTGGGTGAGGGGATCGAGGATTGTTATTGACACTGTTTATTTTCTATGGGTGAGCGGAACTGGGATTGTTATTGACACTGTTTATTTTCTGTGGGTGAGGGATCGGGGATTTTTATTGACACTGTTTATTTTCTAGGGGTGAGGGGATCGGGGATTGTTATTGACACTGTTTATTTTCTGTGGGTGAGGGGATCAGGGATTGTTATTGACACTGTTTATTTTCTGTGGGTGAGAGGATCGGGGATTGTTATTGACACTGTTTATTTTCTGTGGGTGAGGGGATCGGGGATTGTTATTGACACTGTTTATTTTCTGTGGGTGAGGGATCGGGGATTGTTATTGACACTGTTTATTTTCTATGGGTGAGGGGAACGGGGATTGTTATTGACACTGTTTATTTTCTGTGGGAGAGGGATCGGGGATTGTTATTGACACTGTTTATTTTCAGTGGGTGAGGGGATCGGGGATTGTTATTGACACTGTTTATTTTCTGTGGCTGAGGGAACGGGGATTGTTATTGACACTGTTTATTTTCTGTGGGTGAGTGGATCGGGGATTGTTATTGACACTGTTTATTTTCTGTGGGTGAGGGGATCGGGGATTGTTATTGACACTGTTTATTTTCTGTGGCTGAGGGAACTGGGATTGTTATTGACACTGTTTATTTTCTGTGGGTGAGGGATCGGGGATTGTTATTGACACTGTTTATTTTCTGTGGGTGAGCCATCGGGGATTGTTATTGACACTGTTTATTTTCTGTGGGTGAGGGGATCGGGGATTGTTATAGACACTGTTTATTTTCTGTGGGTGAGGGGATCGGGGATTGTTATTGACACTGTTTATTTTCTGTGGGTGAGGGGATCGGGGATTGTTATAGACACTGTTTATTTTCTGTGGGTGAGGGGATCAGGGATTGTTATTGACACTGTTTATTTTCTGTGGGTGAGAGGATCGGGGATTGTTATTGACACTGTTTATTTTCTGTGGGTGAGGGGATCGAGGATTGTTATTGACACTGTTTATTTTCTATGGGTGAGCGGAACTGGGATTGTTATTGACACTGTTTATTTTCTGTGGGTGAGGGATCGGGGATTTTTATTGACACTGTTTATTTTCTAGGGGTGAGGGGATCGGGGATTGTTATTGACACTGTTTATTTTCTGTGGGTGAGGGGATCAGGGATTGTTATTGACACTGTTTATTTTCTGTGGGTGAGAGGATCGGGGATTGTTATTGACACTGTTTATTTTCTGTGGGTGAGGGGATCGGGGATTGTTATTGACACTGTTTATTTTCTGTGGGTGAGGGGATCGGGGATTGTTATTGACACTGTTTATTTTCTGTGGCTGAGGGATCGGGGATTGTTATTGACACTGTTTATTTTCTATGGGTGAGGGATCGGGGATTGTTATTGACACTGTTTATTTTCTATGGGTGAGGGGATCGGGGATTGTTATTGACACTGTTTATTTTCAGTATCTGAGTGGATCGGGGATTGTTATTGACACTGTTTATTTTCTATGGGTGAGGGGTCGGTGATTGTTATTGACACTGTTTATTTTCTGTGGGTGAGGGATCGGGGATTGTTATTGACACTGTTTATTTTCAGTATCTGAGTGGATCGGGGATTGTTATTGACACTGTTTATTTTCTATGGGTGAGGGGTCGGTGATTGTTATTGACACTGTTTATTTTCTGTAGGTGAGGTGTACGAGGATTGAGATTGACACTGTTTATTTTCTATGGGTGAGGGGATAGGGGATTGTTAGTGACACTGTTTATTTTCTGTGGGTGAGCGATCGGGGATTGTTATTGAAACTGTTTATTTTCTGTGTCTGAGTGGATCGGGGATTGTTATTGACACTGTTTATTTTCTATGGGTGAGGGGATCGGGGATTGTTATTGACACTGTTTATTTTCTATGGGTGAGGGGAACTGGGATTGTTATTGACACTGTTTATTTTCTGTGGGTGAGGGGATCGGGGATTGTTATTGACACTGTTTATTTTCTGTGGGTGAGGGATCGGGGATTGTTATTGACACTGTTTATTTTCTGTGGGTGAGGGGATCGAGGATTGTTATTGACACTGTTTATTTTCTATGGGTGAGCGGAACTGGGATTGTTATTGACACTGTTTATTTTCTGTGGGTGAGGGATCGGGGATTTTTATTGACACTGTTTATTTTCTAGGGGTGAGGGGATCGGGGATTGTTATTGACACTGTTTATTTTCTGTGGGTGAGGGGATCAGGGATTGTTATTGACACTGTTTATTTTCTGTGGGTGAGAGGATCGGGGATTGTTATTGACACTGTTTATTTTCTGTGGGTGAGGGGATCGGGGATTGTTATTGACACTGTTTATTTTCTGTGGGTGAGGGATCGGGGATTGTTATTGACACTGTTTATTTTCTATGGGTGAGGGGAACGGGGATTGTTATTGACACTGTTTATTTTCTGTGGGAGAGGGATCGGGGATTGTTATTGACACTGTTTATTTTCAGTGGGTGAGGGGATCGGGGATTGTTATTGACACTGTTTATTTTCTGTGGCTGAGGGAACGGGGATTGTTATTGACACTGTTTATTTTCTGTGGGTGAGTGGATCGGGGATTGTTATTGACACTGTTTATTTTCTGTGGGTGAGGGGATCGGGGATTGTTATTGACACTGTTTATTTTCTGTGGCTGAGGGAACTGGGATTGTTATTGACACTGTTTATTTTCTGTGGGTGAGGGATCGGGGATTGTTATTGACACTGTTTATTTTCTGTGGGTGAGCCATCGGGGATTGTTATTGACACTGTTTATTTTCTGTGGGTGAGGGGATCGGGGATTGTTATAGACACTGTTTATTTTCTGTGGGTGAGGGGATCGGGGATTGTTATTGACACTGTTTATTTTCTGTGGGTGAGGGGATCGGGGATTGTTATAGACACTGTTTATTTTCTGTGGGTGAGGGGATCAGGGATTGTTATTGACACTGTTTATTTTCTGTGGGTGAGAGGATCGGGGATTGTTATTGACACTGTTTATTTTCTGTGGGTGAGGGGATCGAGGATTGTTATTGACACTGTTTATTTTCTATGGGTGAGCGGAACTGGGATTGTTATTGACACTGTTTATTTTCTGTGGGTGAGGGATCGGGGATTTTTATTGACACTGTTTATTTTCTAGGGGTGAGGGGATCGGGGATTGTTATTGACACTGTTTATTTTCTGTGGGTGAGGGGATCAGGGATTGTTATTGACACTGTTTATTTTCTGTGGGTGAGAGGATCGGGGATTGTTATTGACACTGTTTATTTTCTGTGGGTGAGGGGATCGGGGATTGTTATTGACACTGTTTATTTTCTGTGGGTGAGGGGATCGGGGATTGTTATTGACACTGTTTATTTTCTGTGGCTGAGGGATCGGGGATTGTTATTGACACTGTTTATTTTCTATGGGTGAGGGATCGGGGATTGTTATTGACACTGTTTATTTTCTATGGGTGAGGGGATCGGGGATTGTTATTGACACTGTTTATTTTCAGTATCTGAGTGGATCGGGGATTGTTATTGACACTGTTTATTTTCTATGGGTGAGGGGTCGGTGATTGTTATTGACACTGTTTATTTTCTGTGGGTGAGGGATCGGGGATTGTTATTGACACTGTTTATTTTCAGTATCTGAGTGGATCGGGGATTGTTATTGACACTGTTTATTTTCTATGGGTGAGGGGTCGGTGATTGTTATTGACACTGTTTATTTTCTGTAGGTGAGGTGTACGAGGATTGAGATTGACACTGTTTATTTTCTATGGGTGAGGGGATAGGGGATTGTTAGTGACACTGTTTATTTTCTGTGGGTGAGCGATCGGGGATTGTTATTGAAACTGTTTATTTTCTGTGTCTGAGTGGATCGGGGATTGTTATTGACACTGTTTATTTTCTATGGGTGAGGGGATCGGGGATTGTTATTGACACTGTTTATTTTCTATGGGTGAGGGGAACTGGGATTGTTATTGACACTGTTTATTTTCTGTGGGTGAGGGGATCGGGGATTGTTATTGACACTGTTTATTTTCTGTGGGTGAGGGATCGGGGATTGTTATTGACACTGTTTATTTTCTATGGGTGAGGGGATCGTGGATTGTTATTGACACTGTTTATTTTCTGTGGGTGAGGGGATCAGGGATTGTTATTGACACTGTTTATTTTCTGTGGGTGAGAGGATCGGGGATTGTTATTGACACTGTTTATTTTCTGTGGGTGAGGGGATCGAGGATTGTTATTGACACTGTTTATTTTCTATGGGTGAGCGGAACTGGGATTGTTATTGACACTGTTTATTTTCTGTGGGTGAGGGATCGGGGATTTTTATTGACACTGTTTATTTTCTAGGGGTGAGGGGATCGGGGATTGTTATTGACACTGTTTATTTTCTGTGGGTGAGGGGATCAGGGATTGTTATTGACACTGTTTATTTTCTGTGGGTGAGAGGATCGGGGATTGTTATTGACACTGTTTATTTTCTGTGGGTGAGGGGATCGGGGATTGTTATTGACACTGTTTATTTTCTGTGGGTGAGGGATCGGGGATTGTTATTGACACTGTTTATTTTCTATGGGTGAGGGGAACGGGGATTGTTATTGACACTGTTTATTTTCTGTGGGAGAGGGATCGGGGATTGTTATTGACACTGTTTATTTTCAGTGGGTGAGGGGATCGGGGATTGTTATTGACACTGTTTATTTTCTGTGGCTGAGGGAACGGGGATTGTTATTGACACTGTTTATTTTCTGTGGGTGAGTGGATCGGGGATTGTTATTGACACTGTTTATTTTCTGTGGGTGAGGGGATCGGGGATTGTTATTGACACTGTTTATTTTCTGTGGCTGAGGGAACTGGGATTGTTATTGACACTGTTTATTTTCTGTGGGTGAGGGATCGGGGATTGTTATTGACACTGTTTATTTTCTGTGGGTGAGCCATCGGGGATTGTTATTGACACTGTTTATTTTCTGTGGGTGAGGGGATCGGGGATTGTTATAGACACTGTTTATTTTCTGTGGGTGAGGGGATCGGGGATTGTTATTGACACTGTTTATTTTCTGTGGGTGAGCGATCGGGGATTGTTATTGAAACTGTTTATTTTCTGTGTCTGAGTGGATCGGGGATTGTTATTGACACTGTTTATTTTCTATGGGTGAGGGGATCGGGGATTGTTATTGACACTGTTTATTTTCTGTGGGTGAGGGGATCGGGGATTGTTATTGACACTGTTTATTTTCTGTGGGTGAGGGATTGGGGATTGTTATTGACACTGTTTATTTTCTATGGGTGAGGGGATCGGGGATTGTTATTGACACTGTTTATTTTCTGTGGGTGAGGGGATCAGGGATTGTTATTGACACTGTTTATTTTCTGTGGGTGAGAGGATCGGGGATTGTTATTGACACTGTTTATTTTCTGTGGGTGAGGGGATCGGGGATTGTTATTGACACTGTTTATTTTCTATGGGTGAGCGGAACTGGGATTGTTATTGACACTGTTTATTTTCTGTGGGTGAGGGGATCGGGGATTGTTATTGACACTGTTTATTTTCTGTGGGTGAGGGATCGGGGATTTTTATTGACACTGTTTATTTTCTAGGGGTGAGGGGATCGGGGATTGTTATTGACACTGTTTATTTTCTGTGGGTGAGGGGATCAGGGATTGTTATTGACACTGTTTATTTTCTGTGGGTGAGAGGATCGGGGATTGTTATTGACACTGTTTATTTTCTGTGGGTGAGGGGATCGGGGATTGTTATTGACACTGTTTATTTTCTGTGGGTGAGGGATCGGGGATTGTTATTGACACTGTTTATTTTCTATGGGTGAGGGGAACGGGGATTGTTATTGACACTGTTTATTTTCTGTGGGAGAGGGATCGGGGATTGTTATTGACACTGTTTATTTTCAGTGGGTGAGGGGATCGGGGATTGTTATTGACACTGTTTATTTTCTGTGGCTGAGGGAACGGGGATTGTTATTGACACTGTTTATTTTCTGTGGGTGAGTGGATCGGGGATTGTTATTGACACTGTTTATTTTCTGTGGGTGAGGGGATCGGGGATTGTTATTGACACTGTTTATTTTCTGTGGCTGAGGGAACGGGGATTGTTATTGACACTGTTTATTTTCTGTGGGTGAGGGATCGGGGATTGTTATTGACACTGTTTATTTTCTGTGGGTGAGGGATCGGGGATTGTTATTGACACTGTTTATTTTCTGTGGGTGAGGGATCGGGGATTGTTATTGACAATGTTTATTTTCTGTGGGTGAGGGGATCGGGGATTGTTATAGACACTGTTTATTTTCTGTGGGTGAGGGGATCGGGGATTGTTATTGACACTGTTTATTTTCTGTGGGTGAGGGATCGGGGATTGTTATTGACACTGTTTATTTTCTGTGGGTGAGGGATCGGGGATTGTTATTGACAATGTTTATTTTCTGTGGGTGAGGGGATCGGGGATTGTTATAGACACTGTTTATTTTCTGTGGGTGAGGGGATCGGGGATTGTTATTGACACTGTTTATTTTCTGTGGCTGAGGGAACGGGGATTGTTATTGACACTGTTTATTTTCTGTGGGTGAGGGATCGTGGATTGTTATTGACACTGTTTATTTTCTGTGGGTGAGGGGATCGGGGATTGTTAGTGACACTGTTTATTTTCTATGGGTGAGTGGATCGGGGATTGTTATTGACACTGTTTATTTTCTGTGGGTGAGGGGATCGGGGATTGTTAGTGACACTGTTTATTTTCTATGGGTGAGTGGATCGGGGATTGTTATTGACACTGTTTATTTTCTGTGGGTGAGGGGATCGGGGATTGTTACTGACACTGTTTATTTTCTGTGGCTGAGGGAACGGGGATTGTTATTGACACTGTTTATTTTCTGTGGGTGAGGGTTCGGGGATTGTTATTGACACTGTTTATTTTCTGTGGGTGAGGGATCGGGGATTGTTATTGACACTGTTTATTTTCTGTGGGTGAGGGATCGGGGATTGTTATTGACACTGTTTATTTTCTATGGGTGAGGGATCGGGGATTGTTATTGACACTGTTTATTTTCTATGGGTGAGGGGATCGGGGATTGTTATTGACACTGTTTATTTTCAGTATCTGAGTGGATCGGGGATTGTTATTGACACTGTTTATTTTCTATGGGTGAGGGGTCGGTGATTGTTATTGACACTGTTTATTTTCTGTGGGTGAGGGATCGGGGATTGTTATTGACACTGTTTATTTTCAGTATCTGAGTGGATCGGGGATTGTTATTGACACTGTTTATTTTCTATGGGTGAGGGGTCGGTGATTGTTATTGACACTGTTTATTTTCTGTAGGTGAGGTGTACGAGGATTGAGATTGACACTGTTTATTTTCTATGGGTGAGGGGATAGGGGATTGTTAGTGACACTGTTTATTTTCTGTGGGTGAGCGATCGGGGATTGTTATTGAAACTGTTTATTTTCTGTGTCTGAGTGGATCGGGGATTGTTATTGACACTGTTTATTTTCTATGGGTGAGGGGATCGGGGATTGTTATTGACACTGTTTATTTTCTATAGGTGAGGTGTACGAGGATTGAGATTGACACTGTTTATTTTCTATGGGTGAGGGGATAGGGGATTGTTAGTGACACTGTTTATTTTCTGTGGGTGAGCGATCGGGGATTGTTATTGAAACTGTTTATTTTCTGTGTCTGAGTGGATCGGGGATTGTTATTGACACTGTTTATTTTCTATGGGTGAGGGGATCGGGGATTGTTATTGACACTGTTTATTTTCTATGGGTGAGGTGAACTGGGATTGTTATTGACACTGTTTATTTTCTGTGGGTGAGGGGATCGGGGATTGTTATTGACACTGTTTATTTTCTGTGGGTGAGGGATCGGGGATTGTTATTGACACTGTTTATTTTCTATGGGTGAGGGGATCGGGGATTGTTATTGACACTGTTTATTTTCTGTGGGTGAGGGGATCAGGGATTGTTATTGACACTGTTTATTTTCTGTGGGTGAGAGGATCGGGGATTGTTATTGACACTGTTTATTTTCTGTGGGTGAGGGATCGGGGATTGTTATTGACACTGTTTATTTTCTATGGGTGAGGGGAACGGGGATTGTTATTGACACTGTTTATTTTCTGTGGGAGAGGGATCGGGGATTGTTATTGACACTGTTTATTTTCAGTGGGTGAGGGGATCGGGGATTGTTATTGACACTGTTTATTTTCTGTGGCTGAGGGAACGGGGATTGTTATTGACACTGTTTATTTTCTGTGGGTGAGTGGATCGGGGATTGTTATTGACACTGTTTATTTTCTGTGGGTGAGAGGATCGGGGATTGTTATTGACACTGTTTATTTTCTGTGGCTGAGGGAACGGGGATTGTTATTGACACTGTTTATTTTCTGTGGGTGAGGGGATCGGGGATTGTTATTGACACTGTTTATTTTCTGTGGCTGAGGGAACGGGGATTGTTATTGACACTGTTTATTTTCTGTGGGTGAGGGATCGGGGATTGTTATTGACACTGTTTATTTTCTGTGGGTGAGGGATCGGGGATTGTTATTGACACTGTTTATTTTCTGTGGGTGAGGGGATCGGGGATTGTTATTGACACTGTTTATTTTCTGTGGGTGAGGGGATCGGGGATTGTTAGTGACACTGTTTATTTTCTGTGGGTGAGGGGATCGGTGATTGTTATTGACACTGTTTATTTTCTGTGGCTGAGGGAACGGGGATTGTTATTGACACTGTTTATTTTCTGTGGGTGAGGGATCGGGGATTGTTATTGACACTGTTTATTTTCTGTGGGTGAGGGGATCGGTGATTGTTATTGACACTGTTTATTTTCTGTGGCTGAGGGAACGGGGATTGTTATTGACACTGTTTATTTTCTGTGGCTGAGGGAACGGGGATTGTTATTGACACTGTTTATTTTCTGTGGGTGAGGGGATCGGTGATTGTTATTGACACTGTTTATTTTCTGTGGCTGAGGGAACGGGGATTGTTATTGACACTGTTTATTTTCTGTGGGTGAGGGATCGGGGATTGTTATTGACACTGTTTATTTTCTGTGGGTGAGGGGATCGGTGATTGTTATTGACACTGTTTATTTTCTGTGGCTGAGGGAACGGGGATTGTTATTGACACTGTTTATTTTCTGTGGCTGAGGGAACGGGGATTGTTATTGACACTGTTTATTTTCTGTGGGTGAGGGGATCGGTGATTGTTATTGACACTGTTTATTTTCTGTGGCTGAGGGAACGGGGATTGTTATTGACACTGTTTATTTTCTGTGGGTGAGGGATCGGGGATTGTTATTGACACTGTTTATTTTCTGTGGGTGAGGGGATCGGGGATTGTTAGTGACACTGTTTATTTTCTATGGGTGAGTGGATCGGGGATTGTTATTGACACTGTTTATTTTCTGTGGGTGAGGGGATCGGGGATTGTTATTGACACTGTTTATTTTCTGTGGCTGAGGGAACGGGGATTGTTATTGACACTGTTTATTTTCTGTGGGTGAGGGATCGGGGATTGTTATTGACACTGTTTATTTTCTGTGGGTGAGGGATCGGGGATTGTTATTGACACTGTTTATTTTCTGTGGGTGAGGGATCGGGGATTGTTACTGACACTGTTTATTTTCTGTGGGTGAGGGATCGGGGATTGTTATTGACACTGTTTATTTTCTGTGGGTGAGGGATCGGGGATTGTTATTGAAACTGTTTATTTTCTGTGGGTGAGGGGATCGGGGATTGTTATTGACACTGTTTATTTTCTGTGGGTGAGGGGATCGGGGATTGTTATTGACACTGTTTATTTTCTGTGGCTGAGGGAACGGGGATTGTTATTGACACTGTTTATTTTCTGTGGCTGAGGGAACGGGGATTGTTATTGACACTGTTTATTTTCTGTGGGTGAGGGATCGGGGATTGTTATTGACACTGTTTATTTTCTGTGGGTGAGGGATCGGGGATTGTTATTGACACTGTTTATTTTCTGTGGGTGAGGGATCGGGGATTGTTATTGAAACTGTTTATTTTCTGTGGGTGAGGGGATCGGGGATTGTTATTGACACTGTTTATTTTCTGTGGGTGAGGGGATCGGGGATTGTTATTGACACTGTTTATTTTCTGTGGCTGAGGGAACGGGGATTGTTATTGACACTGTTTATTTTCTGTGGGTGAGGGATCGGGGATTGTTATTGACACTGTTTATTTTCTGTGGGTGAGGGATCGGGGATTGTTATTGACACTGTTTATTTTCTGTGGGTGAGGGATCGGGGATTGTTATTGACACTGTTTATTTTCTGTGGGTGAGGGATCGGGGATTGTTATTGACACTGTTTATTTTCTATGGGTGAGGGGATCGGGGATTGTTATTGACACTGTTTATTTTCAGTATCTGAGTGGATCGGGGATTGTTATTGACACTGTTTATTTTCTATGGGTGAGGGGTCGGTGATTGTTATTGACACTGTTTATTTTCTGTGGGTGAGGGATCGGGGATTGTTAGTGACACTGTTTATATTCTGTAGGTGAGGTGTACGAGGATTGAGATTGACACTGTTTATTTTCTATGGGTGAGGGGATAGGGGATTGTTAGTGACACTGTTTATTTTCTGTGGGTGAGGGATCGGGGATTGTTATTGAAACTGTTTATTTTCTGTGTCTGAGTGGATCGGGGATTGTTATTGACACTGTTTATTTTCTATGGGTGAGGGGATCGGGGATTGTTATTGACACTGTTTATTTTCTATGGGTGAGGGGAACGGGGATTGTTATTGACACTGTTTATTTTCTGTGGGTGAGGGGATCGGGGATTGTTATTGACACTGTTTATTTTCTGTGGGTGAGGGATCGGGGATTGTTATTGACACTGTTTATTTCCTGTGGGTGAGGGGATCGGGGATTGTTATTGACACTGTTTATTTTCTGTGGGTGAGGGATCGGGGATTGTTATTGACACTGTTTATTTTCTATGGGTGAGGGGAACGGGGATTGTTATTGACACTGTTTATTTTCTGTGGGAGAGGGATCGGGGATTGTTATTGACACTGTTTATTTTCAGTGGGTGAGGGGATCGGGGATTGTTATTGACACTGTTTATTTTCTGTGGCTGAGGGAACGGGGATTTTTATTGACACTGTTTATTTTCTGTGTGTGAGTGGATCGGGGATTGTTATTGACACTGTTTATTTTCTGTGGGTGAGGGGATCGGGGATTGTTATTGACACTGTTTATTTTCTGTGGCTGAGGGAACGGGGATTGTTATTGACACTGTTTATTTTCGGTGGGTGAGGGATCGGGGTTGTTATTGACACTGTTTATTTTCTGTGGGTGAGGGATCGGGGATTGTTATTGACACTGTTTATTTTCTGTGGGTGAGGGGATCGGGGATTGTTATTGACACTGTTTATTTTCTGTGGGTGAGGGGATCGGGGATTGTTAGTGACACTGTTTATTTTCTATGGGTGAGTGGATCGGGGATTGTTATTGACACTGTTTATTTTCTGTGTGTGAGGGGATCGGGGATTGTTATTGACACTGTTTATTTTCTGTGGCTGAGGGAACGGGGATTGTTATTGACACTGTTTATTTTCTGTGGGTGAGGGATCGGGGATTGTTATTGACACTGTTTATTTTCTGTGGCTGACGTGATCGGGGATTGTTATTGACACTGTTTATTTTCTATGGGTGAGTGGATCGGGGATTGTTATTGACACTGTTTATTTTCTGTGGGTGAGGGATCGGGGATTGTTATTGACATTGTTTATTTTCTGTGGGTGAGTGGATCGGGGATTGTTATTAACACTGTTTATTTTCTGTGGGTGGGGGGTCAGGGATTGTTATTGACACTGTTTATTTTCTGTGGGTGGGGGGTCAGGGATTGTTATTGACACTGTTTATTTTCTGTGGGTGAGGGGAACGGGGATTGTTATTGACACTGTTTATTTTCTATGGGTGAGGGGAACGGGGATTGTTATTTACAATGTTTCTATTCTATGGGTGAGGGATCGGGGATTGTTATTGACACTGTTTATTTTCTGTGGGTGAGGGTTTGGGGATTGTTATTGACACTGTTTATTTTCTGTGGGTGAGTGGATCGGGGATTGTTATTGACACTGTTTATTTTCTGTGGGTGAGTGGATCGGGGATTGTTATTGACACTGTTTATTTTCTGTGGGTGAGGGTTTGGGGATTGTTATTGACAATGTTTATTTTCTGTGGGTGAGTGGATCGGGGATTCTTATTGACACTGTTTATTTTCTGTGGGTGAGGGATCGGGGATTGTTATTGACACTGTTTATTTTCTGTGGGTGAGGGGATCGGGGATTGTTATTGATACTGTTTATTTTCTGTGGGTGAGGGATCGGGGATTGTTATTGACACTGTTTATTTTCTGTGGGTGAGGGATCGGGGATTGCTATTGACACTGTTTATTTTCTGTGGGTGAGTGGATCGGGGATTGTTATTGACACTGTTTATTTTCTGGGGGTGAGGGGATCGGGGATTGTTATTGATACTGTTTATTTTCTATGGGTGAGGGTTTGGGGATTGTTATTGACACTGTTTATTTTCTGTGGGTGAGGGATCGGGGATTGTTATTGACACTGTTTATTTTCTGTGGGTGAGGGGATCGGGGATTGTTATTGACACTGTTTATTTTCTGTGGGTGAGGGATCTGGGATTGTTATTGACCCTGTTTATTTTCTGTGGGTGAGGGGAACGGGGATTGTTATTGACACTGTTTATTTTCTGTGGGTGAGGGGATCGGGGATTGTTATTGATTCTGTTTATTTTCTATGGGTGAGGGTTTGGGGATTGTTATTGACACTGTTTATTTTCTGTGGGTGAGGGATCGGGGATTGTTATTGACACTGTTTATTTTCTGTGGGTGAGGGGATCGGGGATTGTTATTGACACTGTTTATTTTCTGTGGGTGAGGGATCGGGGATTGTTATTGACCCTGTTTATTTTCTGTGGGTGAGGGGAATGGGGATTGTTATTGACACTGTTTATTTTCTATGGGTGAGAGGATCGGGGATTGTTATTGACACTGTTTATTTTCTGTGGGAGAGAGGATCGGGGATTGTTATTGACACTGTTTATTTTCTGTGGGAGAGTGGATCGGGGATTGTTATTGACACTGTTTATTTTCTGTGGGTGAGGGGATCAGGGATTGTTATTGACACTGTTTATTTTCTGTGGGTGAGGGATCGGGGATTGTTATTGACCCTGTTTATTTTCTGTGGGTGAGGGGAACGGGGATTGTTATTGACACTGTTTATTTTCTATGGGTGAGAGGATCGGGGATTGTTATTGACACTGTTTATTTTCTGTGGGAGAGAGGATCGGGGATTGTTATTGACACTGTTTATTTTCTGTGGGAGAGAGGATCGGGGATTGTTATTGACACTGTTTATTTTCTGTAGGAGAGTGGATCGGGGATTGTTATTGACACTGTTTATTTTCTGTGGGTGAGGGGATCAGGGATTGTTATTGACACTGTTTATTTTCTGTAGGAGAGTGGATCGGGGATTGTTATTGACACTGTTTATTTTCTGTGGGAGAGAGGATCGGGGATTGTTATTGACACTGTTTATTTTCTGTAGGAGAGTGGATCGGGGATTGTTATTGACACTGTTTATTTTCTGTGGGTGAGGGGATCAGGGATTGTTATTGACACTGTTTATTTTCTGTGGGTGAGTGGATCGGGGATTGTTATTGACACTGTTTATTTTCTGTGGGAGAGTGGATAGGGGATTGTTATTGACACTGTTTATTTTCTGTGGGTGAGGGGTCGGGGATTGTTATTGACACTGTTTATTTTCTGTGGGAGAGGGGATCGGGGATTGTTATTGACACTGTTTATTTTCTGTGGGTGAGGGGAACAGGGATTGTTATTGACACTGTTTATTTTCTGTGGGTGAGTGGATCGGGGATTGTTATTGACACTGTTTATTTTCTGTGGGTGAGTGGATCGGGGATTGTTATTGACACTGTTTATTTTCTGTGGGTGAGGGTTTGGGGATTGTTATTGACACTGTTTATTTTCTGTGGGTGAGTGGATCGGGGATTCTTATTGACACTGTTTATTTTCTGTGGGTGAGGGATCGGGGATTGTTATTGACACTGTTTATTTTCTGTGGGTGAGGGGATCGGGGATTGTTATTGATACTGTTTATTTTCTGTGGGTGAGGGATCGGGGATTGTTATTGACACTGTTTATTTTCTGTGGGTGAGGGATCGGGGATTGCTATTGACACTGTTTATTTTCTGTGGGTGAGTGGATCGGGGATTGTTATTGACACTGTTTATTTTCTGGGGGTGAGGGGATCGGGGATTGTTATTGATACTGTTTATTTTCTATGGGTGAGGGTTTGGGGATTGTTATTGACACTGTTTATTTTCTGTGGGTGAGGGATCGGGGATTGTTATTGACACTGTTTATTTTCTGTGGGTGAGGGGATCGGGGATTGTTATTGACACTGTTTATTTTCTGTGGGTGAGGGATCTGGGATTGTTATTGACCCTGTTTATTTTCTGTGGGTGAGGGGAACGGGGATTGTTATTGACACTGTTTATTTTCTGTGGGTGAGGGGATCGGGGATTGTTATTGATTCTGTTTATTTTCTATGGGTGAGGGTTTGGGGATTGTTATTGACACTGTTTATTTTCTGTGGGTGAGGGATCGGGGATTGTTATTGACACTGTTTATTTTCTGTGGGTGAGGGGATCGGGGATTGTTATTGACACTGTTTATTTTCTGTGGGTGAGGGATCGGGGATTGTTATTGACCCTGTTTATTTTCTGTGGGTGAGGGGAATGGGGATTGTTATTGACACTGTTTATTTTCTATGGGTGAGAGGATCGGGGATTGTTATTGACACTGTTTATTTTCTGTGGGAGAGAGGATCGGGGATTGTTATTGACACTGTTTATTTTCTGTGGGAGAGTGGATCGGGGATTGTTATTGACACTGTTTATTTTCTGTGGGTGAGGGGATCAGGGATTGTTATTGACACTGTTTATTTTCTGTGGGTGAGGGATCGGGGATTGTTATTGACCCTGTTTATTTTCTGTGGGTGAGGGGAACGGGGATTGTTATTGACACTGTTTATTTTCTATGGGTGAGAGGATCGGGGATTGTTATTGACACTGTTTATTTTCTGTGGGAGAGAGGATCGGGGATTGTTATTGACACTGTTTATTTTCTGTGGGAGAGAGGATCGGGGATTGTTATTGACACTGTTTATTTTCTGTAGGAGAGTGGATCGGGGATTGTTATTGACACTGTTTATTTTCTGTGGGTGAGGGGATCAGGGATTGTTATTGACACTGTTTATTTTCTGTAGGAGAGTGGATCGGGGATTGTTATTGACACTGTTTATTTTCTGTGGGAGAGAGGATCGGGGATTGTTATTGACACTGTTTATTTTCTGTAGGAGAGTGGATCGGGGATTGTTATTGACACTGTTTATTTTCTGTGGGTGAGGGGATCAGGGATTGTTATTGACACTGTTTATTTTCTGTGGGTGAGTGGATCGGGGATTGTTATTGACACTGTTTATTTTCTGTGGGAGAGTGGATAGGGGATTGTTATTGACACTGTTTATTTTCTGTGGGTGAGGGGTCGGGGATTGTTATTGACACTGTTTATTTTCTGTGGGAGAGGGGATCGGGGATTGTTATTGACACTGTTTATTTTCTGTGGGTGAGGGGAACAGGGATTGTTATTGACACTGTTTATTTTCTGTGGGTGAGGGGATCGGGGATTGTTATTGACACTGTTTATTTTCTGTGGGTGAGGGGATCGGGGATTGTTATTGACACTGTTTATTTTCTGTGGGTGAGGGGATCGGGGATTGTTATTGACACTGTTTATTTTCTATGGGTGAGGGGATCGGGGATAGTTATTGACACTGTTTATTTTCTGTGGGAGAGTGGATCGGGGATTGTTATTGACACTGTTTATTTTCTGTGGGTGAGGGGATCGGGGATTGTTATTGATACTGTTTATTTTCTATGGGTGAGGGTTTGGGGATTGTTATTGACACTGTTTATTTTCTGTGGGTGAGGGATCGGGGATTGTTATTGACATTGTTTATTTTCTGTGGGTGAGGGGAACGGGGATTGTTATTGATACTGTTTATTTTCTATGGGTGAGGGTTTGGGGATTGTTATTGACACTGTTTATTTTCTATGGGTGAGGGGATAGGGGATTGTTATTGACACTGTTTATTTTCTGTGGGTGAGGGGTCTGGGATTGTTATTGACACTGTTTATTTTCTGTGGGTGAGGGATCGGGGATTGTTATTGACACTGTTTATTTTCTGTGGGTGAGGGATCGGGGATTGTTATTGACATTGTTTATTTTCTGTGGGTGGGGGGTCAGGGATTGTTATTGACATTGTTTATTTTCTGTGGGTTGGGGGTCAGGGATTGTTATTGACACTGTTTATTTTCTGTGGGTGAGGGATCGGGGATTGTTATTGACACTGTTTATTTTCTGTGGGTGGGAGGTCAGGGATTGTTATTGACACTGTTTATTTTCTGTGGGTGAGTGGATCGGGGATTGTTATTGACACTGTTTATTTTCTGTGGGTGGGGGGTCTGGGATTGTTATTGACACTGTTTATTTTCTGTGGGTGAGGGGATCGGGGATTGTTATTGACACTGTTTATTTTCTGTGGGAGAGAGGATCGGGGATTGTTATTGACACTGTTTATTTTCTGTGGGTGAGGGGATCGGGGATTGTTATTGACACTGTTTATTTTCTGTGGGAGAGAGGATCGGGGATTGTTATTGACACTGTTTATTTTCTGTGGGAGAGTGGATCGGGGATTGTTATTGACACTGTTTATTTTCTGTGGGTGAGGGGATCAGGGATTGTTATTGACACTGTTTATTTTCTGTGGGTGAGGGATCGGGGATTGTTATTGACCCTGTTTATTTTCTGTGGGTGAGGGGAACGGGGATTGTTATTGACACTGTTTATTTTCTATGGGTGAGAGGATCGGGGATTGTTATTGACACTGTTTATTTTCTGTGGGTGAGGGATCTGGGATTGTTATTGACACTGTTTATTTTCTGTGGGAGAGAGGATCGGGGATTGTTATTGACACTGTTTATTTTCTGTGGGAGAGAGGATCGGGGATTGTTATTGACACTGTTTATTTTCTGTAGGAGAGTGGATCGGGGATTGTTATTGACACTGTTTATTTTCTGTGGGTGAGGGGATCAGGGATTGTTATTGACACTGTTTATTTTCTGTAGGAGAGTGGATCGGGGATTGTTATTGACACTGTTTATTTTCTGTGGGAGAGAGGATCGGGGATTGTTATTGACACTGTTTATTTTCTGTAGGAGAGTGGATCGGGGATTGTTATTGACACTGTTTATTTTCTGTGGGTGAGGGGATCAGGGATTGTTATTGACACTGTTTATTTTCTGTGGGTGAGTGGATCGGGGATTGTTATTGACACTGTTTATTTTCTGTGGGAGAGTGGATAGGGGATTGTTATTGACACTGTTTATTTTCTGTGGGTGAGGGGTCGGGGATTGTTATTGACACTGTTTATTTTCTGTGGGAGAGGGGATCGGGGATTGTTATTGACACTGTTTATTTTCTGTGGGTGAGGGGAACAGGGATTGTTATTGACACTGTTTATTTTCTGTGGGTGAGGGGATCGGGGATTGTTATTGACACTGTTTATTTTCTGTGGGTGAGGGGATCGGGGATTGTTATTGACACTGTTTATTTTCTGTGGGTGAGGCGATCGGGGATTGTTATTGACACTGTTTATTTTCTATGGGTGAGGGGATCGGGGATTGTTATTGACACTGTTTATTTTCTGTGGGAGAGTGGATCGGGGATTGTTATTGACACTGTTTATTTTCTGTGGGTGAGGGGATCGGGGATTGTTATTGATACTGTTTATTTTCTATGGGTGAGGGTTTGGGCATTGTTATTGACACTGTTTATTTTCTGTGGGTGAGGGATCGGGGATTGTTATTGACATTGTTTATTTTCTGTGGGTGAGGGGAACGGGGATTGTTATTGATACTGTTTATTTTCTATGGGTGAGGGTTTGGGGATTGTTATTGACACTGTTTATTTTCTATGGGTGAGGGGATAGGGGATTGTTATTGACACTGTTTATTTTCTGTGGGTGAGGGGTCTGGGATTGTTATTGACACTGTTTATTTTCTGTGGGTGAGGGATCGGGGATTGTTATTGACACTGTTTATTTTCTGTGGGTGGGGGGTCAGGGATTGTTATTGACATTGTTTATTTTCTGTGGGTGAGGGGTCTGGGATTGTTATTGACACTGTTTATTTTCTGTGGGTGAGGGGTCTGGGATTGTTATTGACACTGTTTATTTTCTGTGGGTGAGGGATCGGGGATTGTTATTGACATTGTTTATTTTCTGTGGGTGGGGGGTCAGGGATTGTTATTGACATTGTTTATTTTCTGTGGGTGGGGGGTCAGGGATTGTTATTGACACTGTTTATTTTCTGTGGGTGAGGGATCGGGGATTGTTATTGACACTGTTTATTTTCTGTGGGTGGGAGGTCAGGGATTGTTATTGACACTGTTTATTTTCTGTGGGTGAGTGGATCGGGGATTGTTATTGACACTGTTTATTTTCTGTGGGTGGGGGGTCTGGGATTGTTATTAACACTGTTTATTTTCTGTGGGTGAGTGGATCGGGGATTGTTATTGACACTGTTTATTTTCTGTGGGTGGGGGGTCAGGGATTGTTATTGACACTGTTTATTTTCTGTGGGTGAGGGGATCGGGGATTGTTATTGACAGTTTATTTTCTGTGGGTGAGGGGAACGGGGATTGTTATTGACACTGTTTATTTTCTGTGGGTGGGGGGTCAGGGATTGTTATTGACACTGTTTATTTTCTGTGGGAGAGTGGATCGGGGATTGTTATTGACACTGTTTATTTTCTGTGGGTGAGGGGAACGGGGATTGTTATTGACACTGTTTATTTTCTGTGGGTGAGGGGAACGGGGATTGTTATTGACACTGTTTATTTTCTGAGGGTGAGGGGATCGGGGATTGTTATTGACACTGTTTATTTTCTGAGGGTGAGGGGATCGGGGATTGTTATTGACACTGTTTATTTTCTGTGGGTGAGGGGATCGGGGATTGTTATTGACACTGTTTATTTTCTGTGGGTGAGGGAGCGGGGATTGTTATTGACTCTGTTTATTTTCTGTGGGTGAGGGGATCGGGGATTGTTATTGATACTGTTTATTTTCTATGGGTGAGGGTTTGGGGATTGTTATTGACACTGTTTATTTTCTGTGGGTGAGGGGATCGGGGATTGTTATTGATACTGTTTATTTTCTATGGGTGAGGGTTTGGGGATTGTTATTGACACTGTTTATTTTCTGTGGGTGAGGGATCGGGGATTGTTATTGACATTGTTTATTTTCTCTGGGTGAGGGGATCAGGGATTGTTATTGACTGTTTATTTTCTGTGGGTGAGGGAGCGGGGATTGTTATTGTCACTGTTTATTTTCTCTGGGTGAGGTGTCGGCGATTGTTATTGGCACTGTTTATTTTCTGTAGTTGAGGTGTACGAGGATTGAGATTGACTCTGTTCATTTGCTGTGAGTGAATGGTCTGGGATTGTTATTTACAATGTTTCTATTCTATGGGTGAGGGGAACGGGGATTTTTTATTGACACTGTTTATTTTCTGTGGGAGAGTGGATATGGGATTGTTATTGAAATTGTATTTTCTGTGGGTGAGGGGATCAGGGATAGTTATTGACACTGTTTATTTTCTATGGGTGAGGGGATCGGGGATTGTTATTGACACTGTTTATTTTCTGTTGGAGAGTGTATCGAGGATTGTTATTGACACTGTTTATTTTCTGTGGGAGAGTGTATCAAGGATTGTTATTGACACTGTTTATTTTCTATGGGTGAGGGGATTGGGGATTGTTATTGACACTGTTTATTTTCTGTGGGAGAGTGGATCGGGGATTGTTATTGACACTGTTTATTTTCTGTGGGTGAGGGGATCGGGGATTGTTATTGACACTGTTTATTTTCTGTGGGTGTGTGGATCGGGGATTGTTATTGACACTGTTTATTTTCTGTGGGTGAGTGGATCGGGGATTGTTATTGACACTGTTTATTTTCTGTGGGTGAGGGGATCGGGGATTGTTATTGACACTGTTTATTTTCTGTGGGTGAGGGGTCGGGGATTGTTATTGACACTGTTTATTTTCTGAGGGTGAGGGATCGGGGATTGTTATTGACACTGTTTATTTTCTGTGGGTGAGGGGATCGGGGATTGTTATTGACACTGTTTATTTTCTGTGGGTGTGTGGATCGGGGATTGTTATTGACACTGTTTATTTTCTGTGGGTGAGTGGATCGGGGATTGTTATTGACACTGTTTATTTTCTGTGGGTGAGGGGATCGGGGATTGTTATTGACACTGTTTATTTTCTGTGGGTGAGGGATCGGGGATTGTTATTGACACTGTTTAGTTTCTGTGGGTGAGGGATCGGGGATTGTTATTGACACTGTTTATTTTCTGTGGTTGAGGGATCGGGGATTGTTATTGACACTGTTTATTTTCTGTGGGTGAGGGATCGGGGATTGTTATTGACACTGTTTATTTTCTGTGGGTGAGGGGATAGGGGATTGTTATTGACACTGTTTATTTTCTGTGGGTGAGTGGATCGGGGATTGTTACTGACACTGTTTATTTTCTGTGGGTGAGGGGATCGGGGATTGTTATTGACACTGTTTATTTTCTGTGGGAGAGTGGATAGGGGATTGTTATTGACACTGTTTATTTTCTGTGGGAGAGGGGATCGGGGATTGTTATTGACCCTGTTTATTTTCTGTGGGTGAGGGGATCGGGGATTGATATTGACACTGTTTATTTTCTGTGGGAGAGGGGATCGGGGATTGTTATTGACCCTGTTTATTTTCTGTGGGTGAGGGGATCGGGGATTGTTATTGACCCTGTTTATTTTCTGTGGGTGAGGGGATCGGGGATTGATATTGACACTGTTTATTTTCTGTGGGAGAGGGGATCGGGGATTGTTATTGACCCTGTTTATTTTCTGTGGGTGAGGGGATCGGGGATTGTTATTGACCCTGTTTATTTTCTGTGGGTGAGTGGATCGGGGATTGTTATTGACCCTGTTTATTTTCAGTGGGTGAGGGGATCGGGGATTGTTATTGACCCTGTTTATTTTCTGTGGGTGAGGGGATCGGGGATTGATATTGACACTGTTTATTTTCTGTGGGAGAGTGGATCGGGGATTGTTATTGACCCTGTTTATTTTCTGTGGGTGAGGGGATCGGGAATTGTTATTGACCCTGTTTATTTTCTGTGGGTGAGTGGATCGGGGATTGATATTGACACTGTTTATTTTCTGTGGGTGAGGGGATCGGGGATTGATATTGACACTGTTTATTTTCTGTGGGTGAGGGGATTGTTTTTCACAGTGTTTTTTTCAATGGGTGAGTGGTAGGTGGCTTGTTATTGCTTGTGTTTATTTTCGGTGAGAGTCGAGTTGGGGGATCTTTATTGTTGCAGTTTTTTCCTGTGTAGTGATGTCTGATTAGTTCTGCTTTTTTCTCTTTCTTTCGTTGGCCGGGTCTGTTCTTGGACTTTTTGCTCTTTTTCCTGCCGGGGTTGGTTTGGTGTTCATCGCAATTTTTTGCTTGTTTCTGTGTTGAGTGTCATTTTTGGTCATTGCCTCTTTTTTAGTGGGGAGACGTTGGGGATGTCTTTTTATTATTCCTGCTTTTCTCTGTGGAGGGTTCCTGCTTTGTTATTGCTGCTGTTTTTTCTGTGGGGTGCTTTTGCGGGTTTTTTTGTCGAACTTTTTTCTTTCAGAGTGCAGTATTTTGGGGTTTACGAGTTTTGCATCTGTTGTTTAAGTTGTTGTTGGGGAGTGAATTTTTTTCTTTACCCTCAACAATGTCCATGGTCTTACTGTAATTAATGGCTATCTGGAGAATTCGAATATCAGAGTTGTATTGTCAATGCATACTTTGACAATGAAATTAAACTTTGAACCTTTGAATTCTTGAAGAAGCCTCAGTGTTGTTGATAGTGTGACCATGGTGCTGCAGGATTGTATACAAACAGATCCAATGAAAAGTTCAGTGGCACTACCCAATCATGTATTCCAAAGAGCTTGGGCAGGATTGTAATATTTGTTATATTCCAGATTCAAGATGTTTAAATGTCAGTTCCAGTACACTACTGTAAAAGAGTATGAAATATTTGGAACTCCAGATCTGATCCAGCACAAAAACAAAATAAGAAGACTATAATTATGAGAAACAGCTTGAATTTTATTAGATAAGATAGATTGAGTGACACTGCAGACAGGACTGTCTGTACATCCGGTGGCTCCAGCAGGAAACGGTAATGCAGTGGTGGGTGGTGGGTTCAGTACGTGTTGCTCTGCCTCACTGCCTGGGCTAAGTCTTGAAGTTGGATCTCAGACTGTTGCTTCCATAGATGCTGCCTGATCTGCTGAGTTCCAACAGCATTTTCTGTGTGTTGCCTGGTAAAAGTAACTGCTTTTGAGCCTGGTTGACCTGGTGTGACTGCTATGTAGTCTTCTTCCCGATGATGGGACAAACTGTCCATAATATAACAAATGCAAAGCAAAGTGTTTAATGATGTTCTCCTAAAGGTTTGCCTAATCCGGGATGCTAGGGTAGATTCCCTTAATGGAGAATGCCTGTGCGTGACTTTGTTTAACGTGGAAAGCTGGTGCACAGGCAGCCAGTACATGGTCCTTGATAGACTGGGTCAGGGTCCAGTAGTAACGAATGCAAGATGACTGGGGACCCTTCACTGCTGCAGCTCTCACCGCCGTTGTGATGTGACCTCATCTTCCGCTGAGTTTCTGGCTGGAACCTCCCCCGTGACCTCACCACCATTGGTGACCTTGTCAAGTGCCACGTTCCAGGCGGCATTGCTTTCAGGATCTTGGGAACTCACAAGCCACTCCACCATCAGAAGATGACGATCCTTGGAGAAGAGCCATCATGAAATCAGCCCTTTACATCTATTCCGGCTCTCAAGGGAGCCCTCCCATCAACTTCCTTCCGACTCTGTATTCCTTTACCTTTTACCCCCCCTCCCCGCCCCCGAATACCCACACACACTCCACACATCCTCTTTACATCGGCAGCACAACAGCAATTTCACTCACCCTCTCATGGCCCCAGGACAGATCCTACACAGTCAGCAAAGCCCACCAACACCTCTGCTTTCTGAGGAGTCTGAAGAGAACTGGACTCAGTACATCCCTACTCACGTCATTCTACAGATGCGCAGTGGAGAGCAACCCAACACTGGCAGCAATTTACCTGCCATTCAGGACGTGTATGCAGGAAGTTCCCAGGAAAAGGCCAGTTACATCGTGAAGGATCCTGCCAGCTTTACTGATGGACTGTTTATCCCACCCCCATCAGGGAGAAGGCTGTGTTGCATCCACACCAGGACCACCAGACTCAAAACCCTTTACTTTCCCCAGGCAGTAAGATTGATCAACACCTCCACTCACTAACCCACCCCTCCACACCCCCAACCACCACTACTTTATCATTTCCTGTCAGTCACCTTATGTAATCCTGTGCTTAGTGTCACTTTAAGGCCATACAATCAATCTATGTATTTAAGCTATATAAGGTATTTATATAATATTTGTTAAGCTTTTTATTATTATTATTATTGTGTTTTTTTATCTTATTGTGTTTTTTGGTGCTGCTTCTGATCAGAAGGTACAATTATTTCATTCTCCTTTACACTTGTATACATGAAATTACAAAAAACAATCTTGAATCTTGAATCTGATCACCCACATTAAGGGCTCTTTTCTCATAGTCAGTTAAGTCACCACGACATTTCTGGGATAGGAATGGAGACTCACATTCCGCACTGTCATTGCCCAGGTTCAGGGTTTTTTAGGATACCAACCTACATCACATAAGTAGGCCATACAACATGTTGAAACCACCAGCCACCAGCACAATGGAGCCATCACCATATTAGCATTGGTAAAGATGTTAAAGATTGCAGCAACAAAAGAAGAGAATGGGGTTGGAAAAAGAAAATCAATCTCATTTGAAAGCTGCACCAGACTCAGTGGGCTGAATGGCCTAATTATAAAGTCATAGACTACCCCAGCACAGAAACAGGCTCCTCTCCCCAACCAGTCCGTACCTAGTCCCACCTGGACCATAGCCATTTATACCCCTCACAACCATGTAGATATCTAAACTTCTCTTAAATGTTGCAATTGAGCCCGCATCCACTGGCAGCTCATTCCACACTCTCACCACTCTCTGAGTGAATTGCTTCCTCAGAAAGAAGTCCTCAGTGCCTTGCTGTTCACTGTGTAAGGCCTACCCTGCTTTTACCTCCCAAAGTGCAACACCTCACACTAGCATACATTAAATTCCAACTGCTGATTTTCAGTCCATTTTTCCAGCTGGTCAAGATCCTGCTGCATGTCTTGCTAGCTTTCCACGCTGACCACTACATCCCCAATCTTGCTGTCATCTGCAAATTCTGCTCCTGTCTTAAATACCTTCTCACGGGCAATTATAAGTGGGCATTGGGTTGCCGGCAGTGCCCATGTCTCACAGATGAATAACAAAGAGGACACTGAGGCAGTCAGGAGCTATGTTATCAGTCACCAGGCAACATATTCTTCTGAGACATAAAACGTCTTCAGTACTTAAAAGATTGATTATCAGATCTTCAGATTACAGCATAAATAATCATTACCTGAGGACAGGGAAGAAATTCATTCATTTGATCTAAAGGATTTCTTTAATCTTTACAACCAATTTCCGACAAATTTCTCCTGCTAATAAGTCTCCAGAATGCACAGTGGTTTGCTATTTTTATTCTGAAGCCCCCCCCCCTCCTCGTTTGGGAAAGAAATTAAAAATGTATCAAAAATACTTTGAAAATTTCTGGTTTGAAATATATTAAGGTGACGAGATGAAAGTTCTCACATCAAAGTGCTTTTCTCTTTTAAAGCTTTTTGAGTTTTCCCAGTAGTGTTCCTGCTTCATCGAGACAGACACAACCAGACGGAAATGGCCCAGTTTCGTATTCTACCTCAATGTGGGCATATTTTTCTCTTGTTCTGCCAATTTAGATCAAACAGTCAGGTGCCTCAGTGGATCAGTGATTGAATAGTTACGGCTCTTGTAATCATCTTATTTCAGGTAGCTTAGTGGCACAGGTAGTAGAGCTGCTACCTCACAGTTTGAGAAGCAGAGGTTCATTCCTGACCTCACACCTACCAGGAGTGAGCTCGTTCTCCCCGTGGGTTTCCTCTGGGTGCTCCGGTTTCCTCCCACATTCCAAAGGCGTGTTGTTTGGTTGGTTAGGTGCCCGTTGTAAATCCTCATTAGAACTATTACAGTCCATGTGACCCGGTTGCAACTCCCATTGCTGTCCGTAAGGCTTTTGCATGTTCTCTGTGGGTTTCCTCCAGGTGTTCTGGTTTTCTCCCACATTCCAAAGATGCACGGACCGGAAGGTAAATCAGTGCAGGCTATCATTGTCATTTTGATTTAATCTTAACAACATTCTGGATTCACTTTCCAAGTTAAGGTGTAAATTGTTGTTATGTTGCATCCATTTCCAATGAGCATCCGTTAGAAAGACATCTACTTCACAGAGTCAAACAGAGTAATAGAGAGGTATGGGATGGGAGCTTATTCATTGCTGCGCGATGGCCCAGCATTAACCGCCCATTTACACCGAAATTATCCCAATCCCCATTTTATTCTTGCCCCAGGTTTTACAACTAACCTATAGAGATTAGATTTATTTGTCATATTGAAACATATATTGAAATGTGTCATTTGCTTCAACAGCCAATGCAGTCCGAGGATGTGTAGGGGTAGCAGCCCACGAGATTTTCCATGCCTCTGGTGCCAACATAGCGTGCACACAACTCACTAGCCCTGACCCGTATGTCTTTGGAATGTGGGAGAACACTGGTGAACCTAGAGGAACTTCATGCAGTCATGGGGAGAACGTAAAAACTCTTTACAAACAGTGGTGAATGTGAATTCTTATCCTGATTGTTGGAGCTGTAAAGCATTATGATAACTGCTATGGTACACTAGGGGTGTGGCTAATTAAATAACAGACTCACATGACTTAGCAATGTAGGAGGACCTTGAGGAAGTCTTGACCACAGGGAGAACATGCAGACTCCACACAGACAGCAATCTATGCAGAGGTCAGGACTGAACCCTGGTTTCTGGAGCTGTGAGGAGGGGAGTCTGTTGACAGCACCAGTGTGTCACAGCTCTCTCTCTAGGAATGACTACAGTTATTTTACACAAGATCGATTCGGTTTCTTTATCATGAAAAATCCAATGTCCTTGGTATTTAGTTTGGGCATTAGACTGTACGACATAGAGGCAGAATCAGGGAATTTGGCCCATCCAGTTTGCCTCACTATTCCATCATGGCTGATTGAAGAACCACAACATAAACAACTACAGCACTGTTCGGGCCCTTGGTCCCACTATTTTGTGCAAATATTTCAACCTGCTCTAAGATCAACCTAACTCTTCACTTCCGTCAGACTTGCACAGGCAAGCACCTCCCAGTCTCCACCCAGTTAACAGGGATCACCTTTCAACTCATTTCCTGCAGCCATTTAAACCCAGATAACATCCACAGTCCTTGCTCACACATTGAACCAGTCAGCCTCAACCAGTTGCTCCTAGCCTTCAGTTACCTTGCTGCCTTGACATGTTAAGTGCCGTGCCTTTAATATTTCCACAACATTTGAGTAATATTGTAAATATAGTTTGATTAAGCATTCTTTGTTGTTTAGAACATAGAATAGTACAGCACAGTACAGGCCCTTTGGCCCACAATGTGGTGCCGACCCTTAAACCCTGCCTCCCATATAACCCCCCACCCTAAATTCCTCCATATACTTGTCTAGTAGTCTCTTAAATTTCACTAGTGTATCTGCACTGACTCAGGCAGTGCATTCCACGCACCAACCACCCTCTGAGTAAAAAAACCTTCCTCTAATATCCCCCTTAAACTTCCCACCCTTTACCTTAAAGCCATGTCCTCTTGTACTGAGCAGTGGTGCCCTGGGGAAGAGGTGCTGGCTGTCCACTCTATCTATTCCTCTTAATATCTTGTATACCTCTATCATGTCTCCTCTCATCCTCCTTCTCTCCAAAGAGTAAAGCCCTAGCTCCCTTAATCTCTGATCATAATGCAATCATTAGCTGATCAAATGTTTACATAATGCATTGTAGTTATCTGTAAAAGTATGTAAATGGCATATGTCATTATACCATCACGTGATACAAAACAAAGTTAGACTCAAATTTCAGACTCCCATCTTTTCCTCTTAATCAGTTTAATGTTTTGGAGTTACAAAACATAACAGCGGTGAAGGTGTATTTTTAAAACAAACCTGAGCTGACTACCTGCTGTTAGAGCATAGCGAGAAGTTTGAGTTTAAAAAAAGGATCACTTGTTTTCTTCAGAGCAGCACATTTTCTTAACAAAAGTAAAGATTATCGAGTTTTTAAAAAATAGCAGAAAATGAAAGAATTAACGTGTTCATGAACAGTGAGTACCTGGTAATAATAGTCATACAAATAAAGGGCAGAAATGGCTGGCTACATCAGAAAGATAGACGTGCTCGATGTTACAATGGATAATTGAGTCATGTATCCTGAGCTAACGGAGTGATATTTTGAAGCAACTGAAATAGTCAAGAAGTGACTGCTGGTTTTGCTGAGTGCATTGGGTTTAAAGGCATACCTTTTGCTTCGAAGTTTAACTGCTCCAACCAAACCAGCTGAAATGAGCTTTGCTGATATTGTGAAAGTAACGCAAGAACATTTAGAATCAAAGCCACTGTTGATTGCAGAATGCTGTAGGACTCATTCGTGAAGTCCAAGGAAGGGGATTCCATTTCAGCCTATCCAGCTGAATTGATGAAAATGTCTGGGCATTGTCAGTTCAGTAACGGGCTTAGTGATGCATTGAGAGGTCATTTAGTTTGTGGAGTCATACAAGAAAGCTTACAAAATAGCTCCTAGGAGAGCAGACAGCTGCACCAATGGAAACAGCAGACAGAGAGACAATTATGTTGCAGTCAAGAATGAAAGTGAGTGTGAACAAAACTGCAATGTCTAACCAGAAACTGGCCTGGCTGAACAAGCTACGTTACTGCTGTGGCAGGGATTCACATATACCAGGCCAATGCAGATTTATAAGCAAAACTTGCAGAAAATGCAATAAAGTATGACAGCTACAGAAAACATGCCAGGCAGACAAAAACAAATAGACTGCACAGGAACGGATAAAGATCAAAAGTCAAATTGCAGTTTCAAAATGAGCACTAATTTGTCGGTCAAATATGTTGGCAGTACATAGCATTAATGGTAAGACTCTTCGCAGTGTGGAGGATCAGAGAGATCTTGGGGTCTGAGTCCATAGGACACTCAAAGCAGCTGCGCAGGTTGACTCTGTGGTTAAGAAAGCATACGGTGCATTGGCCTTCATCAACCGTGGAATTGAATTTAAGAGCCAAGAGGTAATTTTGCAGCTATATAGGACCCTGGTCAGACTCCACTTGGAATACTGTGCTCAGTTCTGGTCGCCTCACTACAGGAAGGATGTGGAAGCCATAGAAAGGGTGCAGAGGAGATTTATAAGGATGTTGCCTGGACTGGGGAGCATGCCTTATGAGAATAGGTTGAGTGAACTTGGCCTTTTCTCCTTGGAGCGACGGAGGATGAGGGGTGACCTGATAGAGGTGTACAAGATAAGGAGAGGCATTGATCGTGTGGGTAGTTAGAGGCTATTTCCCAGGGCTGAAATGGCTAGTACAAGAGGGCATAGTTTTAAGGTGCTTGGAAGTAGGTACAGAGGAGATGTCAGGGGTAAGATTTTTACGCAGTGAGTGGTGAGTGCGTGGAATGGGCTGCTAGCAATGGTGGTGGAGGCGGATACAATAAGGTCTTTTAAGAGACTCCTAGATAGGTACATGGAGCTTAGAAAAATAGAGGGCTATGGGTAAAGCCTAGGTAGTTCTAATTTAAGGACATGGTCGGCACAGCTTTGTGGGCCAAAGGGCTTGGATTGTGCTGTAGGTTTTCTATGTTTCTATAATCCGCATGCTGTTAGTGAAAAGTCTGATAATGATGAGAGTGACACAGGACTTGGTAACGTTGAGATTTCCAATGTGAAAACTAACAATAGACAAGCAATATGGCTTATACCAGAAGTGAATGGCAAATTAATTAAAATGGAATTGCATACTGGCTCCGTTGTTTCAGTCATTACGCAAAATGAGTTTGAACGGCATTTCAAAGATACTGAACTGAAGCCTGAGTTATCGTTGCTCCTATACAAGTTCTCAGTTGGATAGCAGATGGTTATCTGGCAAAGATTGGCCTGAATGGGACAATTTAAAATTTACTATGCAGTGATTATCTATATAGTAGTTGCATTATATTGTATACTGCAGTGGCGATGAGAGATTCCACAGAGGAATAGAGAGGAGATTCTGTGGATACGATAGACCCAGATGGTACAGTTGCCTCCCAGGGTCAGGGATGTCTTGGATTGGGTCCACGGCATTCTAAAGGTGAAAGGTGAGCAGCCAGAACTCTTGGTACGTCTGGCTCCAGTGACAGAGGTAGGAAAGGTGAGGAGGTCCTGAAGAGAGATTTTAGCGAGCTGAGTAGAAAGCTAAAAAACAGGACCTTTAGGGAAGTAACATCTGATTGCTGCCAGTGAGGGTAAGAACAGGATGGCAAATGATTGCGTAACTGAGGAACTGGTTCGGGGTCAGGGGTTCAGATTTCTGGATCACTGGGGTCTCTTCTGGGGAGGTTAATATCCTTGCAGCCAGGTTTGCCAGAGCTGTTCGTGAGGGTTTAAAGTAATTTGACAGGGGGATGGAAATCGGAGTGATAGGGCTGAGGAGAGGTAGTTGGTTTACAAACAGATGCTATGTGTAGTGAGACATGGAGAGGCTGATGATAGGGCAAAATTTCAGTCAATGGCATGAGTTACAACGTAAAAGGGAGAAAATATCGAGAAGAGTGAATACAGGACTGAAGATGTTGTATTTGAATGAGCGCAGTATAAGGTAGATGAACTTGTAGCACAGTTACAGATTGTATGTATGATGTTGTGGGCATCACTGAACTGTGGCTGAAAGAAGATTATAGGTGGGAGCTTAACATCATACACATCAAAAGGACAGGCAGATAGGTAGAGGTGGTGGGTTGGCTTTGTTGGTAAAAAATAAAATTCAATCATTAGAAAGAGGTGACATAAGACTGGGAGGTGTAGAATCATCGTGGGTAGATCTAAGAAAATGAAAGGGTAAAAAGACCCTGAAGGGAGTTATAAACAGAGGCCTCTGAACGGTAGCAAATAAGTGGGCTACAAATTACAATGGGAGCTAGAAAATGAATGTAAATAGGTCAATGTTACGATAGTTATAGACGTTTTCAATATGTAGGTGGGCTGGGAAAATCAGGCTGGCTCTGGATCCCAAGAGGGGGAGTTTGTAGACGAGATGGCTTTTTAGAGCAGCTCCTAGTTGACCCACAAGGGAACAACTATTCTGGTATTGTTTATTGTTTATTTATTATTATATATTATTTTATTTATTGTTTTTTTCTCTCTCTGCTAGATTACATATTGCATTGAACTGCTGCTGCTAAGTTAACAAATTTCACGTCACATGCCAGTGATAATAAACCTGATTCTGATTCTGGATTGGGAGTTCTGAAATGAATTGGAATTGATAAGAGAGTTTAAGGTAAAGGAACCCTTAGCAGGCAGTGATAGAAACATAGAAACATAGAAAACGTACAGCACAATACAGGCCCTTAGGCCCACAGAACTATGCTGAACATGTCCTTACCTTAGAAATTACCTAGGGTTACCCATAGCCCTCTATTTTTCTATGCTCCATGTACCTATCCAGGAGTCTCTTAACAGACTCTATCGTATCCACCTCCACCACTACTCATCCTCCGTCGCTCCAAGGAGAAAAGGCCGCATTCACTCAACCTATTCTCATAATGCATGCTCCCCAATCCAGGCAACATCCTTGTAAATCTCCTCTGCACCCTTTCTATGGTTTCCACATCCTTCCTGTAGTGAGGCGACCAGAACTGAGCACAGTACTCCAAGTGGGGCCTGACCAGGGTCCTATGTAGCTGCAACATTACCTCTCGGCTCTTAAACTCAGTTCCATGATTGTTGAAGGCCAATGCACCATATGCTTTCATAACCACAGAGTGAACCTACATAGCAGCTTTGAGCACTGATAATATAACTAAATTCACCATACAATTTGAGAAGGAGGAGCTAAAATCAGATGTGTCAGTATTACAGTGGAGTAAAGAGAGTTATAGAGGCATGAGAAAGAAGCTGGCTAAAATTAATCAGAAGGGGATATTACTGGGGATGGTTGCAGGGCAGCAATGGCTGGACTTCCTGGGAGAAATCCAGAAGGCTGAATGATATACATCCCAAGGAGGAAGAAGTATTCTAAATGCAAGATGACATAACCGTGGCTGACAAGAGAAGCCAAAGCCAGTTTCAAAACCAAAAAGGTGACATATATTAGAACAAAAATTAATGGGAAGTTAGAGGATTGGGAAGCTTTCAAATGCCAACAGAAGGCAAGTAAAAATTAATTAAGAAGGTAAAGATGGAATATATAGGTAAGTTAGCCAATAATATTAAAGGGGATGCCAAAAGTTTCTTCAGATACATAAAATGTAAACGAGAAGTGAAGTAGATATTAGAACCACTGTAAAATGATGCTGGAGATGTAGTAATGGAGGACAAGGAAATGGCGGGCGAACTGAATAAGTATTTTGCATCAGTCTTCACTGTGGAAAACACTAGAAGTATGCCGGAAGTTTGTGAATGTCAGGGGGCAGAAGTGAGTGAAGTTGCCATTACTAATGAGAAGGCGCTTGAGAAATGGAAAACTGTAGGTAGATAAGTCTCCTGGACCAGGTGGTGTACACGGATTCTGAAGGAGGTGGCTGAGAAGATTGTGGAGGCATTAGTAATGATCAATGGATTCTGGCGTCGTTTTGGAGGACGGAAAATTGCAAACATCACTCCACTCTTCAAGAAGTGTCACAAATCAGCAACAATGAATATATAACTGAGACAGGTTTCTATAACAAACAAAACCTTTATTAAACACTGCTAAAAAAAAACCAAAAGTAACTTAACCGAAAGTCAGCTGCGATACGGCAGCTCGAAAGGTTCTTAAAGCGAGAATGCGGAAACAGTTCTTGGGAGTAGTAATGCAAAAGTCCAAATGCTTACACAGTCCGTTAAAGGAGAGACTTTTTGAAAATGATTTAAATTCTCTTTCTTGGAGCTACTGCTGATCCCAGTCAAAGTATGTTATTCCCCGGAGGATTTATGATCGACGGAAATAAAATGGCTTAAAGGCACTGACCTTTCCTTGACGAAACTTTGTATCCAACCCTCTACTCTTCTGGCAAAGCAGGAGTTATCATGGATACTCGTTACTAATTCCTCGTGCGAAGAATAAACAAAGGTCGAATCGACATTAACTTTTCCAATCCTTCAGGATTTCTGAACTCCTTTAAAATCTTCACTCTCCACTGACCAAACTGGCAGTATTATAGCGAAACTGCCGGCAATAACCTTTGAGACTTAAAACAGAAAGTAAAACTCCACTTTTAAATGAAACTGCGTCATGATGCCGGAATACTCAGCAGCATGGAGTCAGTGGCGAATTTAGCCATGAACTGCCCTGTGTCACAGGGTGGGGTTCTCCTTTTATACCATTGAAAACATCTATCACATGACCTCTCACTGGCGGGAAAATGACATCACTCCCCCATCACAAGACCATTACCTCATGTCCAGCATAGCTTCAATTACATCACGGTCACGTGACAGGTACAAGATACCCACAGGTACGTAACAGAAGGGAGAGACAAAAGAAAATTTATAGGCCAGATAGTCTGACCTCAGTGGTTGGGAAGCTGTTAGAGTCAATTGTTAAGGATGAGGTTGCAGGAGTCACATGATAATATAGGCCAAAGTCAACAAGGTTTCCTTAAGGGAAAATCATGCCTGACAGATCTGTTAGAATTCTTTGAATAAATAGCCAGCAGGATAGACAAAGGCAAATTGGTGAATATTGTATATTTGGATTTTCAGAAGACCTTTCACAAAGTGCCACACGTGAGGCTACTAAATAAGGTAAGAGCCCATGGTATTAGAGGAAAGATACTACAAAGGATAGAACATTGGCTGATTTGCAGGAGGCAAAAATTGGGAATAAATGGTGCTTTTTCTGATTTCTTGATGGTGACTAGTGGTGTTCCATGGGGGTTAGTGTTGGGTCCATTTCATTTTACGTTATATGTGAATGATTTGGATGACAGAATTGATGACTTTGTGGCCAAGTTTGTGGGTGATACGAAGATAGGTGGAGGGGTAGGTCATGTTAAGGAGGCGGAGAGGCGACAGGATGTAGCAGATGGAATACAGTGTTGGTCATGCACGTTGCTAGAAGAAATAAAAACATTGACAATTTTCTAAATAAAGAAAGATTTTGAAAATCTGAGGCAGAAATGGACTTGGGAACCCTCATGCATGATTCCTTAAAGGTTAATTTGCAGGTTAAGTCAGTGGTGAGGAAGGCAAATGCAATGTTAACATTCATTTCAAGACGACTAGAATATAAAAATGGGAATGTAACATTGAGACTAAAACCGTCCAAAGTGGAAGTTAAACACCAACGTTGCGGCTGGAAGCAATAGCTAAATACTAAATGAATACTGCTCCTTTACAGCATCTGTTGAAATGGTAGTCCTTGTTCCTGAACAAGGACAAAGGTAAGCAGAGAGCATAAACATTGCTGTGCTCTTGGGCAAGTCTCAACAAGACTAGAAAGAAAGGAAGGGAGTTAAATACTACCATAATGAGACAGTAATTAGCTGGAATATGCAAATGTACGAGCGCAATTGTCGAACCTGTACACATAAACCCTGCAACAGAGTCTGTGATTGTGACAGGAAATATCAGAGGTACGTTTTCTCACACAGAGAGTGGTAGGTGCATGGAATGCCCTTCCAGGGGTGGCAGTAGAGGCAGGTACATTAGGAGCACTTAAGAATGAAGGGCTATGTGGGAGAGAAGTGTTAGACTGATTGCAGAGTAGGCTAAAAGATTGGCACAATACTGTGGGCAGAGGGGTCTGTATATGCACAAGGAAACTGTATGTCAACAAAAGTTATGGCTTTCATCAAATCCAGTATTTTCCAAACTTAAGAAACTTGTTGTTTTCTTTCTGTTATGAGACTGGCTATTTCCGCATGTTTTTATTTTGGCTCAGCTTTTTCCTGTTAGTATTGCCTGGCCTGCTGGGCACGTCCCACAGCCAGGCAAACAACAAGCAGCATCTTTTTATAACTGATATTTCTTAACATCAATTAATTTGTCTTCTCGATCCACTCTTCTTCAACTGAAAAGTTACTCGTGTAAAATTAGTTCTTTGTGTCCTAACAGGACCAATGTCATTCAGTATCAATGTTAATGAATATTTCCAAGACACACATTTAGTGATGCATTTTATCCAAACACTAAAAAGGGGCAAGATGCAAAAACAATAATTTCACTTCATCTGAACAATTCCAATCACTTTATTAAAATTGTGGAGAGAAAGACGGTGAATTGATGAGCTTTGAATCAAAGTATCAAAGCTATCATTTTTGGCAAAAGGTGAAATATTTTTATTTGTGCGTGTGCGCAGGTGGAACATTTTAACCTCGTTATGGTGGGGGGGGGTCTAAGATTAATTACCCTTTGCAATTTAACTGGAATTTCATAAAAATGATAAACATCAGTTTCTGAGATTCCAAGTGTTCCCACAGATTGGAGGGCTGCTAACCGCTGGAATCTCGGAATAGGTTCAATTTTCTTTCACTCCTAGTATGTTATGCCATGTAGATAGAGTCCGATAGTCGTAGAACACTATAGCACAGAAGCAGGCCTTTCAGTCCATCTGGTTTGTGCTGAACTACTCCCATCAGCCTGCAACTGGACTGTAGCCCTACATACCCTTCCCATTCAAATTTGTCTTAAATATTGAAATCAAACCTGCATTCCCACCTCTGCTGCCAGCTCGTTCCAAACTCTCACCACCCTCTGAGTGAAGAAGTTACCCCTCAAATTTCCCTTGAACATTTCACCTTTCACCCTTAACCCATGACCTCCAGTTCTGGTGTCACCCAACCTCAGTGGGAAAAGATCTGCTTGCAATTATCCTTTCATAATTGTGTATGCTTCTATTAAATCTCCCCTCGTTCTCCTGTACTATAAGAAAAAGTCCAAGCTTATTCAACCTATAATTCAAGTCCCAGCAACATTCTTGTAAATTTTCTCTGGACTCTTTCAGTGTTATTCAGTCCCAATGAGTTTACAAGGACAATGGAATTGGAGCTTTGCTGTGCTTAAAGGGGGCATGAATATCAAATGAGATATGCTAGATGCCTAACCATGGGGACTAAGAAAACAACAGAACAGCAAATCATCGGAGGTTTACTGGGAGTCAGTGAAGCTGCAGAGCTGTGGTTTAAACCCACCATGTCCACAGGGAAGAAAATCAACAACCCAAAAGTGTAGCTGTTACACTTTATCCTGCACAAACACAAGAGGATCTGCAGATTCTCAAAATACAGAGTAACACACAGAAAATATACTGAAGGAATTCAACAGCTCTTCCAGCATTTATGGAAAGGAATAAACATAGAAAACCTACAGCACAATATGGGCCCTTTGGCCCACAAAGTTGTGCCGAACATGTCCCTACCTTAGAAATTACTAGGCTTACCTATAACCCTCTATTTTTCTAAACTCCATGTACCTATCCAAAAGTCTCTTAAAAGACCCTATCGTATCTGCCTCCACCACCATTGCTGGCAGCCCATTCCACGCACTCACCACTCCCTGCATAAAAAACTTACCCCTGACATCTCCTCTGTACCTACTCCCCAGCACCTTAAACCTGTGTCCTCTTGTGGCAGCCATTTCAGCCCTGGGAAAAAGCCTCTGATTATCCACACGATCAATGCCTCTCATCACCTTAAACACCTCTATCAGGTCACCTCTCATCCTCCGTCGCTCCAAGTAAAAAAGGCCAAGTTCACTCAACCTATTCTCATAAGGCATGCTCCCCAATCCAGGCAACATCCTTGCAAATCTCCTCTGCACCCTTTCTATAGTTTCCACATCCTTCCTGTAGTGAGGCGACCAGAACTGAGCACAGTACTCCAAGTGGGGTCTGACCAGGGTCCTATATAGCTGCAACATTACCTCTCGGCTCCTAAATTCAATTCCACAATTGATGAAGGCCAATACACCGTATGCCTTCTTAACCACAGAGTCAACCTGCGCAGCTGCTTTGATCGTCCTACGGACTCAGACCCCAAGATCCCTCTGATCCTCTACACTGCCAAGAGTCTTACCATTAATACTATATTCTGCCATCATATTTGACCTACCAAAATGAACCACTTCACACTTCACCTGCGTCTCAATGTCACCAAGACCAAGGAGATGGTGGTGGACTTTAGGAGATCTAGGCCTCATATGGAGCCAGTGATCATTAATGGAGAATGTGTGGAGCAGGTTAAGACCTACAAGTATCTGGGAGTACAGTTGGACGAGAAGCTAGACTGGACTGCCAACACAGATGCCTTGTGCAGGAAGGCACAGAGTCGACTGTACTTCCTTAGAAGGTTGGCGTCATTCAATGTCTGCAGTGAGATGCTGAAGATGTTCTATAGGTCAGTTGTTGAGAGCGCCCTCTTCTTTGTGGTGGCGTGTTGGGGAGGAAGCATTAAGAAGAAGGACGCCTCACGTCTTAATAAGCTGATAAGGAAGGCGGGCTCTGTCGTGGGCAAAGTACTGGAGAGTTTAACATCGGTAGCTGAGCGAAGGGCGCTGAGTAGGCTACGGTCAATTATGGAAAACCCTGAACATCCTCTACATAGCACCATCCAGAGACAGAGAAGCAGTTTCAGCGACAGGTTACTGTCGATGCAATGCTCCTCAGACAGGATGAAGAGGTCAATACTCCCCAATGCCATTAGGCTTTACAATTCAACTGCCAGGATTTAAGAACTTTTTTTTTTTTTTTTTTTTAAAGCTATTATTAATGCTTTTTGAGTTAGTGATTTAGATGCATATCATATTATTACTGAGTTAAGTATTGTATGTAATGAGTTTTTGCTATAACAAGTGTATGGGACACTGGAAAAAATGTTGAATTTCCCCATGGGGATGAATAAAGTATCTATCTATCTATCTATCTATCTATCTTATCTGGGTTGAACTCCATCTGCCACTTCTCAGCCCAGTTTTGCATCCTATCAATTTCCTGCTGTAACCTCTGAAAGCCCTTCACACTATCCACAACACCCCCAACCTTTGTGTTATCAGCAAATTTACCAACCTATCCCTCCACTTCTTCAACAAGGTCATTTACAAAAATCACCAAGAGTAGGGGTCCCAGAACAGATCCCTGAGGAACACCACTGGTCACTGATCTCCATGCAGAATATGACCCGTCTACAACCACTCTTTGCCTTCTGTGGGGAAGCCAGTTCTGGATCCACAAAGCAACATCCCCTTGGATCCCATGCCTCCTTACTTTCTCAATAAGCCTTGCATGGGGTATCTTATCAAATGCCTTGCTGAAATCCATATACACTACATCTACTGTTGTTCCTTCATCAATATGGTTAGTCACATTCTCAAACAATGCAATCAGGCTCGTAAAGCACAACCTACCTTTGACAGAGCCATGCTGACTATTCCTAATCATATTATTATGATGCCAGCATACCAAAAGCTTTCTTCACCACCCTATCCACATGGGATTCCACCTTCAAAGAACTATGCACCATTATTCCTAGGTCACTCTGTTCTACTGCATTCCTCAATGCCCTACCATTTACCACGTATGTCCTATTTTGATTATTCCTACCAAAATGTAGCACCTCACACTTATCAGCATTAAACTCCATCTGCCATCTTTCAGCCCACTCTTCTAACTAGCCTAAATCTCTCTGCAAGCTTTGAAAACCTACTTCATTATCCACAACGCCACCTATCTTATTATCATTTGCATACTTACTAATCCAATTTACCACCCCATCATCCAGATCATTAAAGTATATGACAAACAACACTGGACCCAATACAGATCCCTGAGGCACACCACTAGTCACCGGCCTCCAACCTGACAAACAGTTATCCACCACTACTCCCTGGCATCTCCCAACCAGCCACTGTTGAATCCATTCTACTACTTCACTATTAATAGTTAATGATTGAACCTTCCTAACTAACCTTCCATGTGGAACTTGTTCTACCTCAAGATATTGTGTAATGATAAAAGGCATGGATTGAGTGTACAGTCAGAGACCTTTCTTCGTGGTTGAAATGGTTAATATGTGAGGGCATCATGTTAAGGTGACTGGAGTGAAGTATGTGGAGGGGGGAACAACGGAATAGGTTGTGGGTGCGTGGAACAGCCTGCTGGGATGGTGGTAGCGGCAGATACATTAGGGACATGTAAGAAACTTGTAAATATGCGCATGGATGAAAGAAAAATGGAGACCTCAAAGGTTAGATTGATTTTATAATAGGTTATAAAGTCAGCACAATATTGTGGGCTGAAGGGCCTGTACTAAGCTGTTGTGTTGAATGGTCTATGTAATGACTATAGCAAATGTCCACACATGTATGGTGGAGAGCATTCTGACTGGTCGCATCACCTTCTGGGATTCAGGCACCATTGCACAAGATTGGGGGAAAATGCAGAAGATTGTAGACTTAGCCAGCTCCATCATGGACACTAGCCTCCCCAGCATCCAGGACATCATCAAAAGCTGAAGAAGCTGGCAGGCATCATTAAGGTCCCCCACCATCTGGGACATGTCCTCTTCTCATCACTGCCTCTAACGACCTCTTTGGGCCTGTGTAGGGAGCTGGAGAGCATGGGGCGCCAGGGTTTTAGAGCACCTGAATTGGTTAAATGTTGTTTAACGAGAGTCATTAATTGTTTAGAGCTCCTGGTGTTTTTCTCAAGCAACTTGCTCTTTGTAATGTGATATCCTGGTGCTTGGAGATTTCGTGTTGCTTATATTATTTAAGCAGGTGCATGATCAGCACTAATAGTGGGGCCCAGTTGTTAGGAATGTTACTTCTCCCGGTGTTGCCCAGCTGAGCCACTGATATTCTTTTGGAATTACTATGAATTAACTCGTTACCATCTCTGCATCAGAGTCTGTCTGTCTTCCACTCTTGGGTTCTGATATAACCAGGGCATCATGACCACTATCATGAGGGAGGAGGTACAGAAGCCTGAAGACCCACTCTCAATATTTTAGAAACAGCTTTTTCCCATCTGCCATCAAATTTCTGAATGGTCCATGAACCCAGGAACAATACCTCACTATTCCTCTTTTTGCCCTAAATATTTAGTTATTTGTTATTGTAACTTATAGCAATTTGCTATGCCAGCACTGTACTGCTGCACAAAGCAACAAATTTCACAGCTTATGTCAGTGACATTAACCTGATTCTGATTGTGATTCCAATGATTTGATCTGTATGAACAATATGTAAGACAAACTTTTCACTGCATCTCAGTGATAATAATAAACCTATTCCAATATGATGAACTTCTTCACTTATTAGAAATGTAATGTTTAACAAAGTTATTCAGCAGATCACCTGGCATCTTAAAAGCTAGGACTTTCATCTTTAGAGCAAAGGAGGATGAGAAGTGACATATTAGACAAATCAAGATGATAAGAGGCATTGATAGAGTGGACAGCTGGCACCTTTTTCCCAGGGCAGAGATGTCCAATACAAGGGGGTATCATTTTGTTGATTGGAGGAGTCAGAGTTAGAGTTTTTTAATACAGTGGATGGTAGGTACCTAGAGTACACTGCTGAGGATGGTGGTAGACGCCGATGCATTAGGGACATTTGAAAGTTGTAAGAAAACTGGAAGTTATGGTCTGTGTATGAGGGAAGGGTAAGAGTGATGGTGGAATAAGTTTCAATACTTATTGTGGGCCAAAGGACCTGTACTGTGCTGTTCTATGTTCTAAGTTCAAGATTCACGAGTGTTTGATGTCATTTCCAGTATACAAGTCTAAAGAGGAATGAAATAATTGTTTCTCCAGATCTGATGTAGCAGATGAAAGAACATAATAGTAAAAAATCTTACCATCTTATACACCTCTATCAAGTCACCTCTCATCCACCTTTGGGTAGGCTGGTGCCAGTGATGCGTTGGGCAATTTTGACTACCTGATGTAAAGGCTTCCTGTCCTCTGCCGAGCAGTTTCCATTCCATGCAGTGATGCGGTATTTTAGGATACTCTTTACTGCACTTCTGCAGAAAGTCTGATGTGTATAGACCAACTCGCTTCAGCCTCCTCAGAATGTAGAGGCATTGGTGAGCTTTCTTGATTATGTAGGATGTGTTCTGGAGCCACGAGGTGTTGTGTGTGACGTGCACTCCCAAGAGTTTGAGACTGCTCACAGTTTCCACCGCTGTGCTGCCGATGAAAAGGGGTGTGAGTGGTATCTTGTTGACACTGAGGAAGAGGTTGTTTGTTTGGTACCAGCCTCGAACTCTTCCACCCCTCTGTAGGCATCTCATCATCATTGTTCCATGTTCTAATTAATTACAAGCCTTTGTAAAATAAAAGAAGGCCATTCAACCCATTGAATTTGTGCCAGCAATGATGAAACAGTGCAAGGGTAATGATATTATTATTGCTCAGTCATCTGCCTCTCACTATTGACTCAATTCCCCTATAAAAAAAAGTTCAAAGTAAATGATCAAAGTACACATACTTTGTGGGCATTCACAGTAGAATGAAGCAGGGTAATAAAGAAATATAATAGAATCAATGAAAAACTACACACAAAGACTGATAAACAACCAATGTGCAAAAGACAAATGGTGTAAATACACATAAACAAATAAATAGCACCGAGAACATAAATTAGTGAGTCCTTAAAAGGGAGTCCATAGGCTGTGGAATTAGTTCAGTCTAGAGGTGAGTGAAGTCATCTATTCTGGTTCAGGAGCCTGATGGTTGAGGAGTAATAACTGTTCCTGAATCTGGTGGTGTGGGGCCCTCCTTCCAGATGGCAGCAGTGAGAGGAGAGCTTGGCCTGGATGGCGAGGGTCCTTCACAAAGGAGGCTGTTTTCCTGTGAGGATGTGCTCGATGGCAGGGAGGGCTTTTCCTGTGAGGGACTGGTTGTATCCACTACTTCTTCACTATAATTTTCTATGAAAAATTTGGTGGCATATCCGCACATCAGTAAGGCCTTTGGGAGAGGAAGGTGGGTGTTAAATAAGGAAACTAGTAGTGAGTTATGAATACAAAAATTTGTTCATACAATTCAAATCATTACACAGTGCATTGACGTAGAACAGGGTAAAACATTAACAATCCGGAATGAAGTGTAACAGCTACAAAGAAAGTGCAGTGCAGGTAATCAATAAATTCTAGATCCTAATGAGGTAGATTATAAGATCAAGAGTCCAGCTTATCGTATTAGGGAACCGTTTAGTTATCTTATTACAGAGGGCTAGAAGCTGTCCTTGAACCTGAGGGTACGAGCTTTCAAGATTTTGCATCTTCTGCTCAGTGAGGGAAGGAGAGAGAGAATGTGGGGTTTTTGTTATTAGCATTTTGGCTACTTTACTGAGGTAGCGAGAAGTAGGGACAGAGTCGATGGAGGGGAGGCTGGTTCCTGTGATGTGCTGAGCTGTGTCCACAACTCTCTGCAGTTTCTTGCAGTCATGTTCAGAGCTGTTGACTTGCAAATACATTATGTATCAATGAACCCAGGAACACTACATATCTGTTACATTATTTACACTATTTATTTTGTGTAATTTCTATTAAGTTTTTGTTTTGGTGATGTACTGCTGCCACAAATGAAGATATTTCATGTCATATTAGAGAGTGATATTAAACCTGATTCTAATTCTGATTAACACTGTCTCCAAGAATTCCTTCAAATTCAGTGGAAGGTTAAATTCAAAGTTCAAAGTACAAACGTTTGTAGATTTATTAACAAATGTGTCACTATATTCCCTAAGAATCATTTTCTTCTGGGCAGTAAAGGTGCATGCTGTTGATTGACTACAGCTCTGCATTCAACACCATCATCTGCTGGAAACTAATCAATTAAGCATAGCATTGTCTGTGTCCTCTCACAGGTTACCACCTCCTGCATTGAAGGCCTAACTACTCTTTGTCAGTCCATGATGCCAGTTCTCCAAACCATATACTCTGTTCTGAGCTCTGTGATCAAGAGAACCAAGAAGAATGAAAAAGTCTCCTTGAAGAAATGGATCCCCACCCCAGGGTCTAAGCCCCAAGGTTCTGAAGAAGGTGCCTGATGAGATTGTAGAGGCATTAGTAATGATCTTTCGGGAATCAATGGAATCTGGCATGGTCCCTGAGTACTGAAAAACTGCACACTTCAAGAAGGGAGAGAGGCAGAAGAAAGGAAACTATAGGCCAGTTGGTCTGACCTCAGTGGTTGGGAAGATGTTGGAAACGATTGTTAAGGATGTATTTTTGGGGTACTTGGAGGCACATGATAAAATAGGCTAAAGTCTATTCCAGTTATTTCTCTTAAAGAAGAATATTGCTTGACAAATCTGTTGAAATTATTTGAAGAAATAATAGGCAGGATAGGCAAAGGAGAATCGGAGGATATAGTGAACTTGGATTTTTAGAAGGACTTTCACAAGGTGTCATACATGAGACTGCTAAACAATTTAAGAGCCCAAGGTATTACAGAAAAAATATTAGCATGACAGAGCATTAGTTGGATGGCAGGGCAATGATAGGAGCCTTTTCTGGTTGGCCGCCAGAGACTAGTGCTGAACCACACAGATCTGTGTTGGAGCCACTTCTTTTTACATTATATATCAGTGATTTGGAGGATGGAATTGTTGGCTTGGTGACCAGGTTGGTGGATGATATGAAAATAGATGGAGGTAGAAGGTGCTCAAAAACTGAAAGACAGGGCGCATAAGTCACCCAGACCAGATGATCTACACTCTAGGGTTCTGAAAGACATAGTGGTAGAGATAGTGGAGGCATCAGTACTGATCTTTCAGAAATCATTGGACTCTGACATGATGCCTGAGGACTGGAAAATTACAAATGTCACTCCATTCTTTAAGAAAGGAGGAAGGCAGCAGAAAGAAAACTATAGACCAGTTAGCCTGACCTCAGTGGTTGGGAAGATGTTGGAAACAATTGTTGAGGATGAGGTTATGGAGTACTTGGTGACACAGGACAAAGTCATCATGGTTTCCTTAAAGGAAAATCTCCCCTGACAAACCTGTTGGAATTCTTTGAGATAATACGTAGGATAGATAAAGGGGATGCAGTGGATATTGTATATTTGGACTTTCAGAAGGCATTTTGCAAGATGCCACACATGAGGTTGCTTACCAAGTTAAGAGCCATGGAATTACAAGAAAGTTACTGGCATGATTAAAGCATTGGCTGATTGGTAGGAGGCTTTGTTGCCAAATTTGCAGATGTTATGAAAAATGGTTTATGGGCAAGTAGTGTTGAGGAAACAGGCAGGCTGCAGAAGGACTTAGTCAGATTAGGAGAATGGGGAAGAAAGTGGCAAATGAAATACAATGTTGGAAATGCATGGTCATGTACTTTGGTAGTAGAAATGAATGTGCAGACTATTTTCAAAACAGGGAGAAAATCCAAAATTCTGAGATGCAATGGGACTTGGGAGTCCTTGTACAGAATACCCTAAAAGTTAACTTGCAGGTATAGTTAGTGGTGAGGAGGGCTAATGCAATATTAGCACTTATATCAAGAGATCTAGAATACAAGGGTGTGGATGTGATGCTGAGGCTTTATAAGATACTCATGAGGCCTTACCTTGAGTATTATGAACAGTTTGGGCTCCTCATCTAAGGAAGGTTTAGAGGAGGTGCACAGGATTATTCTGGGAATGAAAGGGTTATCATACGAGGAACATTTGATAGCTCTGGGTCTGTACTTACTGGAATTTAGAAGGATGAAGGGGGATCTCATTAAAACATTTCGAATTTAAAAGGCCTAGACAGAGTAGATGTGGAAAGGATCTTTTTCATGGTGGGGGAGTCTAGGACAAGAGGGCACAGCCTCAGGGTAGAGGGACAGCCATTTAAAACAGAGATGCAGAGAAATTTCTTTTGCCAATGGGTAGTGAATTTGTGGAATTTATTACCATTTTCAGTTGTGGAGGCCAGGTCATTGGGTATATTTAAGGCAGAGCTAGATCGGTTCTTGATTGGACATGGTATCAAAGGTTACAGGGAGAAAGAGAGTGGAGCTTAGTGGGGGAAAAGGCTCAGTCATGATTGAATGGCAGAGCAGACTCGATGAGCCAAAAGGCCTAATTCTGCTCCTTTGTCTTATGGTCTAAGATACTGTTGAAGAGGCAGAGAGGCTACTGAAGGACATAGATAGATTAGAAGCATTGTAAGCAGCTTTTGGCCCCTTATTCAAGAATGGAGAGGGTTCAAAGGAGGTTCACGAAAATAATTCCGGGATTAGAGGGTTTATCATATGAGGATTGTTTGATGGCTCCCGGCATCTACTCATTGGAATTCAGAAGAATGAACGGGGATCTCATTGAAACCTATAGAATGTTGAAAGGCCTTGATAGAGTAGGTTTGGAGAGGATGGTTCATAGGGCGGGGAGTCTAAGACCAGAGGACACAGCCACAGAATAGAGGGATATTTGTGTGGAGTTCTGCATAGGTATGTTCCAATGAGACAGAGAAATTATTGTAGAGTACAGGAACCGTGGTGTACAAAGGATGTCATAAATCTAGTCAAGAAGAAAAGAAAAGCTTACAAAAGGTTCAGAGAGCTTGGAAATGTTAGAGATCTAGAAGATTATAAGGCTAATAGGAAGGAGCTTAAGAAGGAAATTAGGAGAGCCAGAAAGGGCCATGAGAAGGCCTTGGCGGGCAGGATTAAGGAAAATCCCAAGGCATTATACAAGTATGTGAAGAGTAAGAGGATAAGATGTGAAAGAATAGGACCAATCAAGTGTGACAGTGGGAATGTGTGCATGGAACCGCAGGAAATAGCAGAGGTACTTAATGAATACTTTGCTTCAGTATTCACTATGGAAAAGGATCTTAGTGATTGTAGTGATGACTTGCAACAGACTGAAAAGCTTGATCATGTAGATATTAAGATAGAGGATGTGCTGGAGCTTTTGGAAAGCATCAAGTTGGATAGGTCACTGGGACCAGATGAGATATACCCCAGGCTACTGTGGGAGGTGAAGGAGGAGATTGTGGAGCCTCTGGCAATGATCTTTGCATCATCAACGGGGACGGGAGAGGTTCCAGAGGATTGGAAGGTTGCAGATGTGGTTCCTTTATTCAAGAGGGAGAAGAGATAGCCCAGGAAATTATAGACCTGTGAGTCTTACCTCTGTGGTTGGTAAGATGATGGAGAAGATCCTGAGAGACAGGATTTATGAACATTTGGGAAGATATAATATGATTAGGAATAGTTAGCATGGCTTAGTCAAGCGTCCATTGTGTCTTAAGAGCCTGATTGAATTTTCTGAGGATGTGACTAAACACATTGATGAAGGAAGAGCAGTAGATGTAGTGTATATGGATTTCAGCAAGGCATTTGATAAGATACTCCATGCAAGGCTTATTGAGAAAGTAAGGAGGCATGGGATCCAAGGAGATCTTGCTTTGTGGATCCAGAACCGGTTTGCCCACAGAAGGCAAAGAGTGGTTGTAGACGGGTCATAGTCTACATGGAGGTCGATGACCAGTGGAGTGCCTTAGGGATCTGTTCTGGGACCCTTACTCTTCATGATTTTTATAAATGACCTGGATGAGGAAGTGGCAGGAGAGGTTAGTAAGTTTGCTGATGGCAAAAGGGTGGGGGTATTGTGGATAGTATGGAGGGCTGTCAGAGGTTACAGAGCGACATTGATGGGATGCAAAACTGGGCTGAGAAGTGGCAGATGGAGTTCAACCCAGATAAGCATGAAGTGGTTCATTTTGGTAAGTCAAATATGATGGCAGACTATAGTATTAATGGTAAGGCTCTTGGTAGTGTGGAGGATCAGAGGTATCTTGGGGTCCGAGCCTATAGGACGCTCAAAGCAGGTTGACTCTGCGGTTAAGAAGGTGTACGGTGTATTGACCTTCATCAATCATGGAATTGAATTTAGGAGCCGAGAGGTAATGTTGCAGCTATATAGGACCCTGGTCAGACCCCACTTGGAGTACTGTGCTCAGTTCTGGTCACCTCACTACAGGAAGGATGTGGAAACCATAGAAAGGGTGCAGAGGAGATTTACAAGGATGTTGCCTGGATTGGGGAGCATGCCTTATGAGAATAGGTTGAGTGAACTTGGCCTTTTCTCCTTGGAGTGACGGAGGATGAGAGGTGACCTGATAGAGGTGTACAAGATGATGAGGGGCATTGATCGTGTGGATAGTCAGAGGCTTTTTCCCAGGGCTGAAATGGTTGCCACAAAAGGTCACATGTTTAAGGTGCTGGGGACTATGTACAGAGGAGATGACAGGGGTAAGTTTTTTGCTCAGAGAGTGGTGAGTGCGTGGAATGGGCTTCCGGCAACAGTGGTGGAGGCAGATACGATAGGGTCTTTTAAGAGACTTTTGGATAGGTACATGGAGCTTAGAAAAATAGAGGGCTATCGGTAACCCTAGGTAATTCCTAAGGTGGGGACATGTTCGGCACTACTTTGTGAGCCAAAAGGCCTGTATAGTGCTGTAGGTTTTCTATGTTTCGATGTTTCTATGGATGTCAATTTGTAAAAGAGATTAGGAGGAATTTCTTCAGCCAGAGGGTGGTGAATCTGTGGCCACTGGTGGCTCTGGAGGCCAAGTCTTTATATATATTTAAGGAAGAGGTTGATAGATTCTTGATTGGTCAGGGCATGATGGGATATGGAGGTAAGGCAGGAGATTGGGGCTGAGAGGAAAAATTGGATCAGCCATGATGAAATGGCAGTGCAGTCTCGATGGGCCAAATGGCCTAATTCTGCTCCTATATCTTATGCTGTTATGGTCCTATGAATTCCTAGACCAAGAAACATCTGGAGTCATTTGGAAAACCTTGAGGCCATGCACAATTAACATATCGATGTAAAAACTTCACAAACTGTCCACACACTCTGCTATTTGTGGAAGACACAGTGGGCCCCATATTGGCTTCATCAGTGATCTCAAAAGTCACAAAACCATAAGTCATCCTCAGTCTTGGGGCACTACTGAAGGGCTTGTAAAAGGTATGTATCTCTGTCCATCTGTGTGTGTCCCTGTGTACATACATGTACATGAGAGAATGTATGTGTTTGTGCATGTTTGAGTGAGGTCGAATGTGTGTGAGTGTCTGATAGAGTAGGCATTTCTGTGAGTATGGGTATGTATATCTTTCAATTTGTGTTTACGCATCCATCTGTGCATGATGCATAGTATTCTGCAAAAGTCTTAGGCACCCTCAATTTTTGATATAAATTTTGTTTCAGATGTTGATTTTTTTGTCTTCTGCATTAATATGTCATTGGAAAAGAGCAAATTTTAGACTTGCACACATTCATTTTCAAAAAAAATTAAATATTACAGGGAAATTTTTGTAACAGACCACTTCTCAATAAAATCTTGATGACTTTGTAGGTATATAGCCCAGTGCATGATTAAACAAAGATAACAAACAGGTACTAATGATCAATAACATAATGAGGTGAATGAACTAAATTGATCAACTGAAACAGAAACAAGTGAAGAAGGGATCAAACTGAGTGAACGACAACCAAACTAAAAGGTGAGGGTTTGGCAGATGTGACAGCATAACCTGCAAATCATCAATTCTTACACCATGGCAAGAGTGAGCATAGCAACAAGACACAAGGTAGTCATCCTGTATCATCAAGATCTGTCCCAAACAGAAGTTTTGCAGCAGACAGGAGTTTCAAGATGTGCTGTCCAAACTCTTCTGAAGAAGCACAAAGAAATGGGCAAGGTTGAGGACCAGAAACGCAGTGGTCAGCCATTGAATCATAGAAACATAGAAAGCCTACAGCAAATACAGGCCCTTTGGCCCACAAAGTTGTGCTGAACATGTCCCTACCTTAGAAATTACTAGGTTTACCTATAGCCTTCTATTTTACTAAGCTCCATGTACCTATCTAAAAGTCTCTTAAAAGACCCTATCGTATCTGCCTCCACCACCATTGCTGGCAGCCCATTCCACGCACTCACCACTCTCTGCGTAAAAAACTTAGCCCTGACATCTCCTCTGTACCTACTCCCCAGCACCTTAACCTGTGTCCTCTTGTGGCAACCATTTCAGCCCTGGGAAAAAGCCTCTGACTATCCACACAATCAATGCCTCTCATCATCTCATATACCTCAGAGGTCACCTCTCATCCTCCGTTGCTCCAAGGAGAATAGGCCAAGTTCACTCAACCTATTCTCATAAGGCATGCTCCCCAATCCAGGCAACATCCTTGTAAATCTCTGCACCTTTTCTATGGCTTCCACATCCTTCCTGTATTGAATCTGAGTCCAGCAGACGAGAAATACATCAAACTGATGTCTCTTCTAAATCGGAGGAATCCAGTGCTGATATCATCTCTGAACTCATAGAAACCACTGGAACTCAAGTAACCCCTCTGCAGTCTGGAGAAGTCTTGTCAGAAGTGGTCTTCATTGGAGAGTTGCTGCCGAAAAGCCATTCCTCCAAAGTGGAAACAAAGCCAAGAGACTCACCTCCGCACAAATACACAAGGACTGGGGTGCTGAACAATATGCTCTGGACTGACAAGTCAAAATTTAAAATTTTTGGCTCAGGAGGAAGTTTGTCCATAAAAGAGCTGGAAAACATGAGTGTCTGCAACCAGCAATGAAGAATTATGGAGGCTCCCTGCAGGTTTGGGGCTGCATTTCTGCAAATGGAGTTGATGCTCTAGTCAGAATTAATAGAATCTTCAATGCTGAGAAGTAGAGTAGATTCTGCAACAGGACAATGACCCCAAACTCATGGCCACATTTATAAAGAACTATCTTCAGTAAAAAGATAAACAAAGAGTTCTGCAACAGATGCTATGGCCTCCACAGAGCCCTGATCTCAAAATCACCAAGGCTGTCGAGGATTACATGCAAAGGAGAAGCAAGCAAGACAGCTGAACTCTGCAGAAGAAATGTGGCAGAAAGGATCTAGGGTAGAGGACCAATTTGAGAATTGTCACACAAAACATGACCATAGTTGAGAAATGCAAAGTGTTGCTCGAACTTCACAAGCTGTTTCGACACGCTTCAGTTGATATATTTCAGAAACTGCTCAGGAGTTTAGGAAACAAAGATGCAGATTTATTTTTCCATCCTAAAGCAGATGACTGACAGCTGTGAGACATGCCAAAAATTTGGAAAGCCCAAGCCCAAGCCTGCAGTTGGTCTGACACTAGCATCTGAATACACTGGAACAGGAGCCGTAGACCTACATGAACTGGAGCAAAGAGTGTGGTATCTCCACATCGTTGATGAGTTCACATGTTTCAGTGCTGGTAGCATCGTAAATACAAAGAGACCCCCAGAGATAGTAAAACCTTCATCCATTTCTGGATAAGTGTGAATGGCCCACCTTAGAAAGAATTCAATGATAATGGTGGTGAATTTAATAATGATGAATTCAGAGATATGGCAGAGAACTTTAACATTGAAACAAAGGCAACAACAGCATATAGTCCTTGGAGTAATGGGCTCCTGGAGCAACACAATCACTTACTGAAGAAACACTGAAGGTAAAGAAAAGCAATGGCTGTGATTGGAACACAGCCCTGGACTGGGCCCTTATGGCAAAGAATACCATGCACAATGTACATAGCCATAGCCCGTATCAGTTAGTGTTCATCCAGATTCCAAACCTTCCCTCTGTACTGGTTGACAGAGCATTTACACTGCAAGCAATCGATGGTTGGGAAACATATTTCAGCACTGCATGCATCAAGGAAGGCTTTCACTGAAGCAGAGTGTTCAGAGAGAGTTCAAAGAGCAGCGAGGGTACAGGTCTGTCCTACAAATGATGAATATGACACAGGGGACAAAGTGTATTACAAACAAGCAGACTGTACAGAATGGAAAGGTCCTGGAGTTGTCATTGGCCAGAATGAAGTTGCGGTATTCATAAGACCATAAGACATAGGAGTAGAATTAGGCCATTGGACCCATCGAGCCTGCTCCGCCATTTAATCATGGCTGATCCTTTTTTTAACCTCCTCAATCCCAATTCCCAGCATTTTCCCATAAGCTTTGATGCCATCAGGAACCTATCAATCTCTGCCTTAAATACACTCAATGACCTAGTCACAGTTGCATGTGGCAACAAATTCCACAAATTCACCACCCTTCGGCTAAAGAAATTTCTCTGTATCTGTTTTGAAAGGGCCCCCCTCTATCCTGAGGCTGTGCCTTCTTGTCCTAGACTCTCCCACCATGAAAAACATCCTTTCCACATCTACTCTGTCTAGGCTTTTCAACATTTAAAACATTTCAATGAGATCCCCTCCCGCCATCCTTCTAAACTCCAGTGAGTACAGACCCAGAGCCATCAAACGTTCCTTGTGTGATAACCCTTTCATTCCTGGAACCATCCTCTGAACCCTTTCCAATGTCAGTACATCTTTCCTAAGATGAGGGACCCAAAACTGTTCACAATACTCAAGGTGAGGCCTCACCAGTGCCTTATGAAGCCTCAGCATCACATCCCTGCCGTTGTATTCTAGATCTCTTGAAATTTGCCTTCCTCAGTACCGACTCTTTCTGCAAGTTAACCTTTAGGAGGAGTCCCAAGTCTCTCTGCATCTCAGATTTTTGGATTTTCTCCCCGTTCAGAAAATAGTCCGCATATTTATTTCTACCAGCAAAGTGTGTGACCATGCATTTTCCAACATTGTATTTCATTTGCCACTTTCTTACCCATTCTCCTAATCTGTCTAATTCTTTCTGCATCCTACCCATTTCCTCAACACTACCTGCCCCTCCACCAATCTTCGTATCATCTGCAAACTTGGCAACAAAGCCACCTATTACATCATCTAAATCATCTATATACAGCATAAAAAGAAGCGGTCCCAACACTGACCCCTGTGGAACACCACTAGTCACTGGCAGCCAACCAGAAAAGGATCCTTTTATTGCCACTCGCAGCCTCGTACCACTCAGCCTATGCTCTAACCGCGTTAGTAACTTTCCTGTAATACCATGGGCTCTTAACTTGGTAAGCAGCCTCATGTGTGGCACCTTGTCAAAGGACTTCTGAAAGTCCAAACATGCAATATCCACTGCATCCCCTTTATCTATCCTACTTGTAATCTCTCAAGAATTCCAACAGGTTTGTCAGGCAGGGTTTTCCCTGAAGGAAACCATGCTGACTTTGTCCTATCCTGCCCTTTGTCACCAAGTACTCCATCACCTTATCCTTCACGAGACATGCAGGTTTATATGTGAGAGTGCATCATTCCAGACGATGTAAACTGAAGACCATCAGAACTCCATGGAGAATGACACAAAAAATGAACATGGTCACATCGCACAGACAAGGATGAGGAAAGTGCAGCTAAAGACCCAACACAGTTGCTCGACAGTGGCACAGACAGTGAGGAAGAGAATGCAGTTGGGGATTCAGCAGACTTGCCTGAACTGAAATGATCACAAGTGCAAAGACAATATGGAAGTTTCAGTCTTAAAACGGGACAAACTGTGAGATTTGTAGAGCAGGACACTGATATATCTTACAAAGCTGAAGTCTTATGATGAGCAGACAAAGCCATTGGGAGAAACAGAAGCTGGTACAACTTGAATTACCCAGAACCAGTCACGGTCGCTGCACTACAGGGTCAGTCGACATGTCACATGTAAACATACCTCATATTGAATCGAGTATAGATCAGGCTGGACCATCTGAGAAATGTCAAGATGAAGATGTCCTAGTAACTAAAGAGGTATCACTTGAATGTACAAGACAGGTTAAAATCGGAAGTTGGAGGAATAGTGGAGTGTTTGAGGAAGCGGAGACATTGGCCAAAAGACAATGTTTACAAGATGGGTGTGCATCCTGAAATAAACCTAGATGGGAATTATACCAAAAGCATGCCTGGTAGCTAGAGGTTTTGAGGAACTCCGAAAAGACTCGCCAGTATGTGTATCAGAATCTCTCAGTGATATATCAAAGGCATTGGCAGCCCTGTTATTTGGGCATAAAAGCTGCATTCTTCTGGGGAATGGAGCTGTCACCTGACATTTGCATTCGACCCCTGCCTGAAGCCTGAAGCAAAGGAACACTGTGGAAACACGAAAAGTGTGTGTATGATCTGGCAGATGCAGCCCTCTGCTGGTGTAAAAAGGTCAAGGAGCTAATGTTGAAAACAGGTGGGAAGTGCTACGAGTGGATCCAGCTGGCAAGGTTCAGAACATGATGTGATTGGAGTACTTGCCTATCATGTAAATGACTTCATATGGGTGGGGAGGCTCACAACAGTTATCCCTCAGCTAAAGTCAGCATTTCAGGTTGGACGGGAGGAACACGACAGATTCTGCTGAGTAGGGACAGACATCCTCACTGTTGATGGAACAGTAAACTGCACCAAGAAAGCGACATCAGGAATCGTCAGACAATCCGTGTGGAGTCCTGATGTGCCACACGAAGGGATGTACCCCTCAGTGAAGCTGAAGCTGAGCAACTTGGGTCAAAAATAACATGTTTGATGCCCGCAACTTGGCATCCAGCACAAAACATGCCGCAGTACAAACTTTACAGGAGGCAAACAAGATTGTGTGCAGAATTCAATCTGAAAAAGTAGTCTTAAAGTTTCAAAACCTTGGAAAAGATAGCTAACTGAGGCTCATTGTCTTCAGTGATGCCTCACTTGGAAATCTTCCTGATGGAGGGACTCAAAGGGGGCATTTTGTTGTACTGACGGGAGAAGGGGAAGGATTTTCACCTATTGGCAATCAAAACGGATCCAAAGAGTTGTACGGAGTACGCTGGCAGGAGAAACCCTTGCAATGTCTGAAGGTATTGACGATGCTGTTTTTCTGGCCACACTCTATACTGAGTGTTTCCATGGTGACCCAAAGAAGGACAGTCTACAAATAACTGTGTCACAGACTACTCTTTGGTTGATGCCACCAAGTCAGTTACAGAGAAGAGGCTTCGCCTGGAGATAAACAGCATCAAAGAACTTGTCCAAGCACAGAAAGTTCATCATGTCCTATCGTCAGCTACAAAGGAACAACAGCTAGCTGACTGCTTCACAAGGAAGGGAGCACCAGCTCTTGTGCTGCTAAAGGCACATCATTTACATCAAGGGTTAGAACTAATTCTCATATCCTAACGGACATTTAAGTTGTCTTTAAATTTTTTGAAATATCATTTTCTTTAATATATACATATAAAAAGAGTGGGGATAGTTATGTTCCATTCATTTGGATTAAGTAAATAGTAGGCATGCATAGTTTCCCTGTTACGCATGTGCATGCTGGAGGAGAAAGGGAATTGTGGGATGGAAAGGTGGGGCCCTCAGGTACAGAAGGAAGACATTGAAAGTAAAGTTATTTAAACAAATGAAAAAAGTGTCTTTGTTGTTTTGGCATTAACACAATCACTGCTAGAGATACAATTCCACCTGCAGTCTGTAATGACTTTGTGACCAAGTGCATTTCCTCGGGGTGCTCTGGTTTCCTCCCACATTTCAAACACTTACCAGTTAGGGTCAGTGAGTTGTGAGCATGCTATATTGGCTCTGCAAGCGTGGCAACTCTAAAAGGTTGCCCCAGCGTGTCCTTGGAGTGTGTTGGTTGTTGATGCAAACGATGCATTTCACTGTATGTTTTGATGTACAATAAAGCTAACCTTTCTTTTTTTCTCTCTCTCTACATATATGTGTGTGTGTGTGTGCGTGTGTGTGTGTGTGTGTGTGTGCGTGTGTGTGTGTGTGCGTGTGTGCGTGCGTACGTGTGTGTGTGTGTGTGTGTGCGTGCGTGTGTGTGTGTGTTTACACCGTGTGTGTGTGTGTGTGTGTGTGTGTGTGTGTGTGTTTACACCGTGTGCTTGTCTGTGTGTGTGTGTGTGTGTGTGTGTGTTTACACTGTGTGCTTGTCTGTGTGTGTGCCTGTGTGCTGAGGTTTTTCAGCCTCAGTAAGTAATTTGGAGAATCAGAATGTTAGTAATTGAGTGCTTCAGATCTCTGTGATGTCTGTGCTGAAACCTGTCATTAGATGGATCAGTGGAAACTGGTTTAAAATGTAAACACAGAGCCTGAAACATTGAGTTGTTCCTTTGAATTTCTACTACAAAGAAGATGGTTATTTAATGATGGTGTTGCCATGTCTCAGTCAGCAGGGTTGGCAATCCATTCATTCATAACATTTCTGGCATTGATTTCTCCAAGGAAAGGTTAAGACATCTCCTTTCAATGTTTATTTTGCTTGCCTCTGTTTGACTGTTTTCTACCTGTATTGAAGTTTGATGACCATAAGAATCAGATGGAAGGGTCAGTGACCTGATCCATTCACTCTGTTTCTCTCCCCGCAGATGCTGCCTCACTTGTGAATGTTTCCGATGTTATAGACTGAGGTCAGAAGAAGGGATGATGACAAGTGATTTATTGATTAGCGGTCAGTGATATTTGACAATGATAATTGTATTTGTGCAGTTCTCCTGTTGTGCATTTTTAGATGATGCAAATTACATGAAGAAACTTGTGCAGGAGTGTTTTTAAAATGGAAAAGCCGTTATACTAGGGGCAGTTCCAGTGTCTCAACCTCAGAAGTCCTGGTCCAGTGACACAAGTGGTCATCATAACTGAAGGTTTCCTTTGGTTGAAATGGATGACCATGACTTCTTCTGTACCTTGTCAAGTCCTTCACTCTCCACCAAGCATTGCAGAACTACTGTCCAGGCCTTTGTTGATCTCATCTGATGAGCTGCCAGAGCTGACTTCCAGTGTCCCTATCTCACCAGAGTACGAAGTTTAGTCTGCCTGTCGAAGTGACGTATTGGGGTGCGGCTGCTATCACATGTAAGCAGCTGCTTGGAGCCACTGGCGACAGCTCCAAGTATCTGAAGCTTGTATATGGTGTTGGAGCCGTACAGTCAGAGGTGTAAAGCAGTGCGTAAGTACACATGCTCTTCTGAGACCAGAGTCCTTCACAAGGATGAATTGGACCCAATGCTGGGATGTCCAAAGCAAGATTTCAGACATAGTATTACACTGGATCTGAGCTCAAAACAAAACACTAGACAATATCACGAATAGGCTTATGATAGAGCACCCAAACACAGTCAGGTGTTCCTTAAATGCTCCATCCTTGGCACTTGAAACATGATTCCCAATTAGCAGGACTATTCTGAATCATTAAAGGGGCCATGTCAACTTTCCATACACTGAGGAGTCTGAGCATCTAAATTGTGGAAACTGGCACGGTTGAGGGCATCTCGTAACACCCTGTGCTGATGGAGAATGTGGAGGAGATGCTTTTGCTAATCCAAACTGACTGGGATCTACAAGTGAGGAAATGCAGGATCCAATTGCACAAGGGAGGTATTGAGGCCCAGGTCTTGGAGTTTACTGAACAGTTTTGAGAGGATGATGGTGTTAAATGCTGAGCTGTAATTGATAAAGAGTATCCTGATGTGTGCATCTTTGCTGTCCAGATGTTCCAGAGTTGTATGAAGAACCAAAGAGATGGCATCTGCTGTGGACCTGTTGTTACGGTAGGTGAAATGGAGCAGATCCAAGTCATCACTCTGACAGGATGTTTTAACACCAGCCTCTCAAAACACTTCATCACTGTGGATGCAAGTGTACTGGGCAATAGTCATTTTGACAGGTCATCATGGGCACAGATATAATTGAAGCCTGTTTGAAGCAGATGGGTATCACACGCTGCCAGCTGGTTGGCACAGGTCTTCATTACATGGCCAGGTACTCTGTCTGGACCAGGTGCTTTCCTTGCATTCACTCTCTTGAAGGCACCCCCCACGTCATCTTCAGATACAGAGGCCAAAGGATCATTGGGAGACATGGGGGTGTGCGATGGTTCCTCCCTGAGAGCATAGACGGTATTAAGCTCATCTGGAAGTGAAGCTCTACTGTTCCCTATGTGGCAAGATTTAACCTTGTAGGAGGTTATGGCATTCAAAATCTGCCACAGCTATTGAACATCCCTCGTTGATTCCAGTCTAGTCTGGAATCTCCACTTACCCTGAGAGATGGCTTTCTGGAGATCATACCTGTACCTCTTGTAGCATTCTTGATCTCCAGACTTGAATGCTTCTGATCTGGCATATTCCATACCTCCAGCAAGTGAAGCAGCCAATACCTGCATACACCAAAACCAGAAGATACTAGACCATTTGGCCTGTCAAGTCCGCTGCACCATTCAAATATGGCTGTTTTTTAAACCTCATTCTCCTACCTTCCTTACATAATCCTTAACTCCCTTGCCAATCCTATTGCCAGGAACCTATCAATCTCTGTCTTAAGTATACCCAGTGATTTGGCCTTTCCAGCCCTTTGTGGCAATGAATTCCACAGATTTACCATCGTCTGGCTGAAGAAATTTCTCCTCCTCTCTGTTTCAAAGGGATATCCTTTATTCTTGATGTGGTGGCCTTGAGTCCTACACTCTACTGGTAATGGAAATGTCCTCTCCATGTCCGCTCTATCCAGGCCTTTCAGTATCTGGCAGGACCCAATGAGACCAACAGCCTTTTCTTTCTGAAGACCTGGACAATATTAATATCTGGGGTAATAAGTGGCAAGTAAATTTTAAACTGCACAAGAGTCAAACATTCAGAAAAACAAAATGGTAGATTGTCCAGTCCATCATGTATGCTGTCCCAAGGTAATGAACGGATTCAGTTTTACAGACATCCTTAAGTCAATATTGTTCACAATTATGAAAGAACACAAAATTAATTTGGTATGGTAACCACATCTGCACAATATTGTAATTAAGGCACATAAAGCTGATAAATTGGTCTATTGGTTTATTATTGTCACATGCAGCGAGGTACCGTGAAAAGCTTTGTATTGCATGCCTTCCATACAGATCAGGCAGGGGGATGAGAACTGGAGAGGAGGGACTCGGGATAGGATGGATGTTTAAAAAAACAAAGATAGCTGGCAATCAGACTGTCAGGAAGACAGTCCCGATGATAGGACAAAATTGCAACCAGCGGAGCGATTATCAGTGCATTGGGGATGCAGGATCAAAAAGGGTAGCAAATACAATACTCGAAGTGTTGCATCTCAATGCATGGAGTATAAGAAATAAGGTGCATGATCTTGTTGCAATTTTACAGATTGTTGGGTAAGATCTTGTGGCCATCACTGAGTCATGGCTGAAGGATGGTTGCAGTTGGGAGCTGCATGTTGAAGGTTACATGTTGTATTGGAGGGATAGGAAGGTAGGTGAGGGAATAGCGGTGGCTCTGCTGGTAAAGAATGGCATTAAATTGGTAGTAAGATTAAAAGGTGTTGAATCCTTGTGGGTTGAGTTAAGAAACTGCAAGGGTAAAAGGACTCTGATGGCAGTTATATACAGGTCTCCAAACAGTAGCTGAGATGTGGACTACAGATTACAACGGAAAATGGAAAAGGTGTATCAAAAGGGCAATGTTATGGTAGTCATGGGAGATTTCAACATGCCGGTAGATTGGGAAAGTCAGGTTGGTAATGGATCCCAAGAGAGTGAATTTGATAAATGCCAACAAGACGGTTTTTTAGAGCAGTTTGTTGTTGAGCCTACTAGGGGATCAACTATACTGGATTGGGTGTTATGTAATGAACCAGAGGTGATTAGGAAGCTTAAGGTGAAAGAACCCTTAGGAGACAGTGATCACAATATGATTGAGTTCCACTTGAAATTTGTAGGGAGGAAGTAAAGTCTGACGTAACAGCATTTCAGTGGAGTAAGGGAAATTACAGTGGGATGAGAGAGGAGTTGGCCAAAGCAAATTGGAAGGAGATGCCGGCAGGGATGACAGCAGAGAAGCAATGGCGTGAGTTTCTGGGAAAAGAGTGCAGAAGGTGCAGGGTAGATGTATTCCAAGCAACAAAGAAATACTCAAAAGGCAGAATAGTACAACTGTGGTGACAAGGGAAGTCAAAGCTAATATAAAAGCAGAAGAAAGGGCATTCAACAAAGCAAAAATTAGCGGGAAGATGATAAAGGATTGGGAAGCTTTCAAAAATCTAAAGAAAGCAACTAAAATAATCATTAGGAAGGAAAAGGTGAAATATTAGCAAGCTAGAAAACAATATCAAGGTGAATAGAGAAAGCTTTTTCAAATATGTATAAAATAATAGAGATAAGAGTAGATACAGGGTCACCAGAAAATAAGGCCCAAGGAATAAAGACAGTGGATAAGGAGATGAGAGATGAACTAAAGGAGTACTTTGCATCAACATTCACAGTGGAAGACATTAGCAGTGTGCCAAGTGCTGAAGGGTGTGCAGAAAGAGAAGTGGATGCAGTGACTATGACAAGGGAGAAGCTGCTCAAAAAGCTGAAAGACCCCAGGGTACATAAGTCACCCAGACCAGATGAACTGCACCCTACTGTTCTGAAAGAGATAGCGGTAGAGACTGTGGTGGCATTAGTAATGATCTTTCAAGAATTATTGGACTCTGGCATGGTTCCGGAGGACTGTGAGATTGTAAATGTCACTCCACTTTTTAAGAAAGGTGGGAAAGGAAATTATAAACCAGTTAGCCTGACCCGGATGGTTGGGAAGATGTTGGGGTCAATTTTTAAGGATGAGACCATGGACAAGATAGGACAAAGTCATCATGGCTTCCGTAAGAGAAAATCTTGCCTAACAAAGCTGTTTGAAACCTTTGAGGAGATTACAAGTAGGATAAATAAAGGGGAGAGAGTGGATGGATTTCCAGAAGGCCTTTGACAAGGTGCTACACATGAGGCTGCTTACCAAGTTAAGAACCCATGGTATTACAGGGAAGTTACTAGCATAGTTAGAGCATTGGCTGATTGGTAGGAGGCAGCGAGTGGGAATAAAAGGATCCTTTTCTGGTTGGCTGCCAGTGACTATTGGTGTTCCACAGGGGTCGGTGTTGGGACTGTTTCTTTTTATGCTGTATATAAATAATTTAGATGATGGAATATTTGGTTTTGCTGCCAAGTTTGCAGATGATACAAAGGATGGTGGAGGGGCAGGTAGTGTTGAGGAAATGGATAGGCTGCAGAAAGACATAGACAGATTAGGAGAATGGGCGCAAAAGTGGCAAATGAAATATGATGTTGGAAAATGCATGATCATGTACCTTGGTAGCGGAAATAAATGGGCAGAAAATCCAAAAATCTGAGATGCAAAGGGACTTGGGAGACCTTGTGCAGATCACTCTGAAGGTTAACTTGCAGGTAGAGTCAGTGGAGAGGAAGGCAAATATAATGTTAGAATTCATTTCAAGAGGCCTAGAATATAAGAGCAGGGATGTGATGTTGAGGTTGTATAAGGCACTGGTGAGGCCTCACCTTGAGTATTGTGAACAGATTTGGGCTCCTCATCTAAGAAAATATGTGCTAGATCGTTGGGTGTATTTAAGGCGGAGATTGATAGGTTCTTGATTGGCAATGGCATCAAAGGTGATGGGTGAAGGCTGGAATCAGCCATAATTGAATAGTGGAGCAGATTCAATGGGCCAAATGGCCTAATTCTGCTGCTATGACTTATGGTTTTACGGTCTTATCAGCGGACTGAAGTAGCAGTAGGCAAAGCAATAATAGAATGCAGAATTTGTACTCTACTCTTTCCTTTCCAGTCCTGATGAAGGGTCTTGGCCTGTGATAAGGAAAGGTTGAAAAAGTTGGGGCATTTTTCCCTGGAGTGTAAGATGAAGGGAGATCTCACAGAAGTTTAACAATAATGAGGGCATAGGTAGGATAAATCCAAGCAGCCTTTTTTAACCCTGAGGTTGGTGAAACTGGAACTAGAGGTTATAGTTTAAGGGTGAAAAGTGAAATATTTAAGGGGCATCTGAGGGGTAACTTCTTTCGGAGGGTTACATAGGTGGGGAACAAGCTTTCAGCGGAAGTATAGAGGCAGTTTAATAAGTTTGGATTTACCACATTTGGCAGACTAGCCTACAATAGCGTAACGGCTAGCGTTACGTGTTACAGCACTAGTGACAACGTCCAGTTCTGCTGATAACTTTAGGAGTTTGTACACAACCATGTGGGTTTCCTCCAGGTGCTCCCAGTTCTTTACTCATTTCAAAGACGTACGTGTCGGGTTTATGCGTTGTGGGCACCCGAGCTCTGGCAACTCTTGGAGGCACGTTTTGGCCATTGGTGCAAACATCACGTTTCACTGTATGTATCGATGTTTCAATGTACATGTGAAGCTAATCATTAAAAATCTTTAGTCTTACCAATATCTTGTAATAATCAAGCCTTATATTTCTAACATGCAACTCACTTCTCTCCAGTCAGCCTTTCTCAGAACACCTCTCTAGGCACTCCTTCCTCTCCCTTCTGGAGAGGAAGCATCCTGGATAGTTCATTCATTGTTGATTAGTCAGGGTGGCAGAGGTTACGGGAAGAAAGCAAGAGAATGATGTTGAGAGGAATAATAAATCCCATGATGCGATGGCAGAGCAGACTCAGAGCCCATTTCCCTTCCTCTATCTTATGGTCTTCCCTCTTGTTTAATAAACCACTATTTCTGTTCTCGTTGAACAGCCTGGGTGATGGAATCTACATGGCTTTTTGATAATTACAGCTACAGAGTGAAAGCAGGAACACCCACATGTAATTGCTTGTTTACAGTCTGTGTCTACTTCCAAGTGATCATTCTAAGTTCAGATAAAGGGCAGCATTTAAAAAAGTAAGTTTCAGATATTCTAAAAATGCACCAGGTAACTCAGGCAGCATCTGTGGAGGGAAATGGACAGTCGACACTTTAGGATGAGAACATCATCTGGACTATTTCCCTCCACAGATGCTGCCCAAACCACTGAGTTCTCCCAGCAGTTAAGATTCAGACTGAGACTTATCTATCATGTGTATATCAAACTGTACAGTGAAATGCATTGTTTGCGTTAGCAATCAACACAGCCCAAGGATATGCTAGGGGCAGCCCACACGTTTCACCACATGTTCCCATACCAGCATAGCATGCCCCTTCTGTTCAGCAGAACAACACCATCAACAACAAGAGCACAACAAGCCCCTTTCCCATTCTCCCACACCCCCATATCCTCACACACACAGCCAAGCCCTCTAGCATCGGGACAGGGTACCTCTGGGTTTCCGGTCCACGGCCCCAGACTCTCAGCGCCTGCCACTCGACCCCCGGAATCACTCCCCCTCAGCTGCACAATGCTCCGATCTGGACCCTGAACGCCAACTGCTGTCCTGACTCCTCATTTACTGACACCGACTTCATCCCTGTCCTCAACTCCAAAATATCAAAAACCATTGCTATGAACTTAAAAGCCAACAAAGTCTGAGCTATGGCATTGTTGGAGATTGCAGCTCACCACAATCCTGTTTGTTCGTTACTCCAGACTCCAGTATCTGCAGTCCCATCTACCTCCAAGTTTCACACATGCTGGTGTCCTAAGTATGGAAGAATTTGCAAAGCGGGGTGGGGGGGAGGGGTGTGGCCTTATTGAAAATTTAAGATCCAGAGGAGAAGAGACGGAAAAGCAGGAAAGATGCTGAGATGTTTCCTCGTGTTGGAGAGCACCATCCCAGAATAAGCGTTGGTACCGGAATCACGGCGTCACTTGTAATCTGCCGCCCGGCACTGTGCTGGTCACTGATGCAAACAATGTATTTCACTGTACGTTTTGGTGTATATCTGAAAAATCAAGCTGAGCTAATCGAATCCAGTGTTCAATGAAAGGGGTGGTGAAGAAGATGCCTGACATGCAGGCCTTCGTCGGTTAGGGCACTGAGTATAGAAGCTGAGATGTTATGTTGCAGTTGTACAAGATCGATTGGAATATTTTGTTCAATTGTAGTTACCCTGCTGCAGGAAAAAGAGTTCTGAGATGGGAAAAAGCACACTGGAGATTTATGAGGACTGTGTTGTCGGGACTCAAAGGAATAAGACATGGATTGAGGTTGAACAGATTAGGACTATTTTCACTAGAGTATATGAGTGATGATCCTATAAAAGTTTATAAGGGTGAATGCACATAGTATTTTTCCCAAGGCTGAGAATCAAGTACTAAAGGCCATAGGTTTAAGGTGAGAGGGGAGAGATTTAATAGGAACCTGAGGGGCAATTTTTCCACCCAGAGGGAAGTCAGTATTTGACATGAGCTGCCAGAGAAAGTAGTTGAGACAGATACAATAACAGCATTTGAAAAAGCACAATGCTTTACAGTACAGGCGACCTGGGTTCAAATCCCGCTGCTGCCTTCAAGGAGTTTGTACGTTGTCCCTTTGACCGTGTTGGTTTACTCCAGGTGCTCTGGTCTCCTCCCACAGTCTAAAGACATAGCAGTTGATAGGTTAATTGGTCATTATAAATTGTTCCTCCAATCTAAGTGTGGCCTCATCAGAACAGCAGAGGGGGCCATGGATGGGCATATCAGAATGGGAATGGGAATTGGAATTAAAATGGGCTGCCACTGGGAGAACCCGTTTGTTCTGACGCATGGAATGTAGATGCTCAGCAAAATGGTCTCCCAATCTATGTCGGTTCTCACTGATATACAAGAAGCCACACTGGGAGCACCAAACACAGTATATGACTCCAACAGATTCACAGGTGAAGTGTTGCCTCACCTGGGAGGACTGTTTGGGGTCCTGAATGGTAGTGAGGGAGGAGGTGTAGGGGCAGGTGTAGCACTTGTTCCACTTGCAAGGATAAGTACCAGGAGGGAGATCAGTGGGGAGGGACGACTGGACAAGGGAGTCGCGTAGGGAGCAACTTGCGTATCGGTGAGACCCGACGTAGATTGGGAGATTGCTTCACCGAGCATCTACGCTCTGTCCATCAGAATAAGCAGGATATCCCAGTGGCCACTCATTTTAATTCCACTCCCCATTCCCATTGCGATATGTCCATCCATGGCCTCCTCCACTGTCAGGGTGAGGCCACACTTAAGCTGGAGGAACAACACCTTATGTTCCGTTTGGGTAGCCTCCAACCTGAACATCGATTTCTCAAACTTTCAGTAATGCCTCTATCCCCCCCTTCACCATTCTCCATCCCCTTGTCCCTCTCTCATGTTATCTCTTTGTCCGCCCATCGCCTCCCTCTGGTGCTCCTCCCCACACCCCTTTCTTCTTTCTTCCATGGCCTTCTGTCTCTTTCACCAATCAACTTTCTAGTTCTTTATTTAATCCTTCCCCCTCCAAGTTTCACCTGTCGCCTGGCTTTTCTCTCTCCCCTCCCCCCCCCCCACCCCACCTTTCAAATCTACTCCTCAGCTTATTTTCTCCAGTCCTGCTGAAGGGCTTCAGCCCAAAACATTGACTGTACTTCTTTTTCCACAGATGCTGCCTGGCCTGCTGAGTTCCTCCAGCATTTTGTGTGTGTTGCCTGGATTTCCAGCATCTGCAGATTTTCCCTTGTTTGTGACTTCATCTGCATGCTGTTAATGTTTATCCTTGTACTGTATCAATCCATGGATGTGATGAAATGATCTGTGTGGATGGCATGCAAAACAAGTTTCCCACTATACATGTGATAATCATTAACCAGTTCAGTTCCAACTTAGACGGTGGGGGTCCCATACAAAAAGATTTATTCCAATAGAACATAACATCGTTAATAGTGGATGTTCAATGCTGAGACATTGCCACTTGTAGGTATCCTTGATAATTTAACTTTTAAAATGATTTTAGTTTTAGTGATACAGCATGGTAACAGGCCTTTCTGGCCCAACAAATCCGTGCTGCCCAGTTACATTCACAGGACCAATTAACCTTCTAACCCAAATATCCTTGGGAGGTTGGAGGAAAAGGAGCCCCCAGAGGAAACACATGTGGTGACAGGGAGACCGTACAAGCTCTTTACAGACAGCAGCAGGAAATGAACCCTGATCACTGGCATAGTTATAGAGTTATGCTAACTGCTATACTTCCCAACAGGTTGAACATGATCGCCTTGTGTTCATACTGTGCATTTTTATTTACTATACTTTAGGGGTGACTCTATCCTCTTTCCATGGAGTTGTAACCCTTCTCTGAGGTAAATTTATTATTTCTCGTCTGAGTTCACTGGGCTCTTTTCTCATTGGGTTTCTGCCTGAAAGTTGGTTAATTCTAATTTGCCTGTTTACTTACTGGGCTCTCTTAATTGTAGGATCTTTTTATCACATTTGAATTTAATCATTTTCTTTTGCAATAAACAATAAAGTTTGCTGAGCGCTTTTCTGAGAAATGACATATGATACTGATGATCCTGTGGTCAATTACTGTGTGCCTTACTCATAAAGTCTCGTTCCAACATAACTTAGAACATGGTTAATGTTGGTAAATTAAATTCCAAGCTCTTCCAGATGCTGTTCTCTCAGTCGATTGATGCTAACAGTTCTCTTTGAGTGAAGAACCACTGATGTTGATGTGATCCATATGTGGGAACAGAAATGAGTACAGCAATGTCTTGGAGCACTAAAGGCCTCTCCATGGCAGAACCATAGTCACCAATTCAGAATAAGGAATAAGGAAGACGATTGTTTGATCCTGATGCTTTCATGAACCAAAGGTTCCTCGGAAATCAAGAATGAGGAATGAAACTTTTTGCTAAGCAGTTCAGATTCAGTTTCAAAGTCAGATTTAGATTTATTTATCACATATATATGGAAACATGCAGTGAAATATGTCATGTACATTAACAACCAACTAAGGATGTCACCATATATTCTGGCCCAACATAGCATGCCCAGAGCAACACAGAATACAACAAGCAACAAAACTACAAGAGAAAAACAAGTCCCATTCCTCCCTCCCACCCACTCACTTGGCCAGTCCTCCAACTCCAGGAGAGGCTTCCGATCCACAGCCTCCTGTCTCCAGGCTTCAGCCACTGGGCTTTGGCTTCCAGACGTCTGTTCAAACTTCAGGCTTCAGTCATTGTTCTTGCCTTTCTGGACTTGCCAATGACAGAAGCCAAAATTCTAGGCTCAGACTTTGGACTCAACAACTGACCAGTCCTCACACCTCCTGCTCGCATGGACATCCAGTGTATACGAAAATCAGCCTCCCCTCCATGGTCTCTGTCTACACTTCCTGCTGCTTTGGGAAATCAGCCAACATAACAACCACTCCCCCCCCCCCATACATCTATGGCTTTTTGTTCTTGATGCCCCAATACTGGGAAAAGTCTGAGTGCATTCAAGATAATCCTTAAAATAATCCTAAACTCAACTGAATCCTTAACCTCAGCAAATTTTCTCCCACAATGAGTTGCTACTTAGAATATCTTAGAAAAGTTTCACTATTCCTTTATTGGCACTTGGTTTTAGTTCTGGAAATCCCTCTCAGAACACCTTTACCAGAAGGACTACAGATATCTAGGAGGTGGTTGCCATCGCCTTCTGAAGGACACTGACTATTAATGACCATATCACAGATGGCTACAGTTTGTAACTAAGTTAAGCAGATTACACCAAAAGATCTTAACCACCTGTAGAATTGATGTTGCTCACCACTGTCTCGGAAGTACTTGGCTGTCTTCCTCTTGTTCTGCCTTGGTAAATCTGCAATTGAAAAGACTGGTGCTAGTTGCCCAATGATGTCTCCATTTCCCCCAAATGCATCCCTCAAACATTCCTGACCCATGGGTTCCTGAGGGTGGCATGGTGGCAGAGAGAGTGGTTTGGCTGCACAGAGGGTAGCACTGTGGTGCAGCACTCAGCACAACGCTTTACAGAGCCAGCGATCCAGGCTCAGTTCCATCGCTGTCTGTAAAGGAGTTTGTATGTTCTCCCCGTGGCCGCTTGGATTTCCTCTGGAGGTTTCAGCTTCCTTCCACATTCCAACAACATATGGCTCAGGGTTAGTAAGTTGTTGGTTCCAGAAGCGTGGTGACACGTGACCTGCCCCAGCAAATCTTCGGACTGTATTGGTCACTGACTCAAACTACACATTTCACTGTGCACGCGACAAATAAAGCTCATCTGGAACTAAGGCTTCTGCCGTGTTCCTGACGTATTCCATTCTGCCTTAATGTTCCAGAGAAAGGTTAACATGCCACTAGAATGTTGTTGCGAGTTCCCCTGGACTACATGTGACTCCCTGTCACTGTCTCACCTCGGCCTTCCAAATCTGATGAATTAACTCACACAGTTGTAACAAAGCCTCGTGCAAAGTTTGAGATAGAATTTCAGCACTTCCATCTCAAGGATTGAAAGCCAACCTTGCCAGCCTATGAAATGCCCCTTAATAGAATTAGAAAATGTTACCAGGATGCTGCCTGAATTAGAGAGCATGTCTTATGAGTTGAATTGAACTGAATTGACTTTATTACTTACATCCTTCATACACGAGGAGTAAAATCTTTACATCTCCATCTAAATGTGTGATGTGTAATTTATAGTAATTTACAATAAATAGTATGTACAACAATATAACATAGAAATACAGTTGTGTCAGCATGAGTTGATCAGTCTGATGGCCTGGTGGAAGAAGCTGTCCCGGAGCCTGTTGGTCCTGGCTTTTATGCTGTGGTACCGTTTCCCAGATGATAGCAGCTGGAAGAGTTTGTGGCTGGGCTGACTCGGGTCCCCAATGATCCTTCGGGCCCTTTTAACACACCTGTCTCTGTAAATGTCCTGAACAGTGGAAGATTCACATCTACAGATGTGCCAGGCTGTCCGCACCACTCTCTGCAGAGTCCTGCGATTGAGGGAAGTACTGTTCCCGTACCAGGCAGTGATGCAGCCAGTCAGGATGCTCTCAATTGTGCCCCTGTAGAAAGTTCTTAGGATTTGGGAGCCCATACCAAACTTCTTCAACCGTCTGAGGTGAAAGAGGCGCTACTGTGCCGTTTCACCACACAGCCAGTATGTATAGATTGAGGAAGCTAAAGCTTGTCTCTTGCAAGTGAAGGAGGATGAGAAGTGACTTGGCAGAAGTGAATAAGAGGCATAGATCGAGTGGACAGCCAGAGTGGAATGAGGGCATAATTTTAAGGTGATTGGAGGAAAGTATAGGGGGGAAACAGAAATAACTTCCTTACACAGAGAGTGGTGGGTGTATGGAACGTGCTGCCAGGAGTGGCCATAGAAGCAGATACATTAGAAGCATTTAAGAAACTCTTAGATAGGTACATGGATGATAGAAAAATAGAGGGCTATATAGGAGAGAAAGGTTTACATTGCTCTTAGAGTAGGTTAAAAGGTCAGCACAACATCTTGGGCCGAAGGGCCTGTATTGTGCTACAATGTTCTGTGTTCTCTGTTTGATGTTCTCGTTAACCTTCTCTATGAGTCCCTGGAAAAATTCAATGTGCAGCATGTTTGACTTGTTTTCTCCTTGGCATTTTTGTTTAATGAAGAGTCTTTTCTCATATTTAAGTTGATATTGTGCAAGCAAACTTTTCAGGAATTATCGGTTCGGAGAAAAATTAGCTATTTTTCACACAGAATTCCAAGCTATGTCCCTTTCGGGAAGGCCCCATATGTATATTATGTAGTAATATACTTTAACGGTTAAGAAAATATTTTAGCACTATGACAGCTTTCCAAGTGTTGTGCAGTGGTACTAATTTGTACTGCATTGTCCAAACATGGAAAACATGAAAAAATAAAACTGGTAGAAGGAATAAAGGCATAGATTATTCTCTAAATGGGGATAAAATTCAAAAATAGAGATAAAAAGAGACTTGGGAGGCTTCCTGCAGCGTAACCTAAAGGTTGAGTCGGCGGTAAGGAAGGCAAATGCAATGTTAGGATTTATTTTGAGAGGACCAGAAACAGGAGGTGGGGTGGAGATATGTCTCTATCAAGGGAGGTTTAAAGCACTTTTTCCCTATGCTAGCCTACAGGTCACCTTTGGGCAAGGTGTAGCATCTGCCTAGCCCCTCCGATCAGGATCATGTAAAGCCACGGGAAAAGGCAGTGCGTGGTCATATGAGCAGCTGGTTGAAATCACAAGTCGTGGTTATGTGGCCACTGATGCCAGACAATCTCTGAAGAGTACTCTCTTGTAAAGACACTGCCCAGAAGAAGGCAATGGCAAACCAATTCTGTAGAAAAATTTGGCAAGAACAATCATGGTCAAAGACAATGATCTCCCACGTTATACGACATGGCACAGAGTGACGATGAGAATATAAAAGTATGGATGCTTTATAAAGCACTGGTCAGACTGCACGGGGTATTGTAAACAGCTTTGGACCCCTTATCTTAGAAAGGATATGCTGGCATTGGAGATGGTACAGAGGAAGTTCAGAAGAATGATTCTGGAATGAAAGGGTATGAGGAACATTTGACAGCTCTGGACCTGTACTTGCTGAGAAAAATGAGGGGGGATCTCACTGAAACCTATCAAGTATTGAAAGGCCTCGGTAGAATGAGTATGGTTCAGGGGATAATACTCAATGGGCCGAATGGCCTATTTCTGCTCCTATGTTTTATTGTCTTATTTACATTCATTTAGGATATTTTAAGTTTTTTTTTTCAGGATGTCCCAAAGTTTGGAAGTGAGATTGGAATTAGTTTATTATTGTCACAATGTGCCCATGGGAGTCCTGATGAAGAGTTTTGGCTTGAAACGCTGACTCTATCCCTTTCCATAGATGCTGCCTGATATGCCGACTTCCTCCAACACTTCCAACACCTGCAGAATCTCCTACGATTACAGTGAAAATCTTTGTTTTAAATGCCAGCCACACTGATCAATACATTACAACAATGCATTGAAGTAGTACAGGGGAAAGCAATAACAGAATTCAGAATGAAGTGTTACAGTTACAGAGAAAGTGCAGTGTAGGTAGACAATAACCTACAAGGTCATAACAAGGTAGATTGTAAGTTCAAGAGTCTTATTCGGTATTGTTGCAGGACAAGATATTAAGCTGAAGGCATCTGATCTACATATTTTGGCCTTTAGCTCTCTTATAGCTAGGAGGATGCTTTTGTTTAAATGGAAAGATGTTCTTCCTCCTACTCATGCTCAATGGTTATGTGACGTTATGTTTAGATTTAGAGAAGATTCGTTGTTCAAGTTCTGAATCTTGTCAAGACTTTCAAACATTGTGGGGACCTTTTCTGAATTATTTTTCAAAACCTTCAACTCATTGTTTAAATTTAGATGTTGGCATATTATTAATTTTATTATATGAGAAGGTATTTTACCTTCTTTTCTCCTTAATGAACAGCTTCAGTCTTGGTAGGGGTTAGATTCTTCTTTTTGTAATAAATCAGCATAGTTCAATATAACTATTGATTAACTTACATGAATATGGGGTAATGAGATTTTTATTATGAACAGATATAATGTAATTGGTAGTTGTTTAATCTTTTTTGACCTTTTATATATGCTTTCTTGTACTCTGTATTCTTTGTAGAAACTAATAAAAAGTATTGGAAAGAAGAATCAAATTTATTGTATTAGAGGACTTATAACAGAGGGGTAGGAGCTGTTCTTGAGGCTGGTGCTACATGCTTTTGTATCAATGGGAGAGGGGAGAAGAGAGAATATCTGGTGAGGGTGGGGTCTTTGATTATCGAGAAGTGTGGACATCTGCTTTCTGCAGCCGGGGAAGTACTTTTGATTGCACTCACTGTTGTAGTGACATTTGGCAGACATTTTGGAGTGAATTTTCAGGACCTGTTCCTTGTACAGAGATATGAATGAAGAAGGAGTGATTGTATAAAGGATCCATCTCATACTCATGTTTAAATAAATTGGGGTGGTAGGAAAAGGCTAAGGCTGGAGAAGCAGTTCCATGGTTCTGAGAAAGTTAAGTAAGCACTTTGTATGAATGGCCTCTCCAGCATGAAGGAGAAAGGTAGTGACCAGATAGTTACATGATGGCTGGTGGATTCTCTCCAACTCCCTGACTTGCATTATACAGGCAAATGGGGCCAATTTAGTTAGCAAAGTTGGATGGCTCTATGACTGCAGGATTGAAGCAAGAAACTTGATTGCCCATTTAGAACACAGAACATAGAACATTACAGCACAGTACAGCCCACAATATTGTACCGACATTTTAACCCACTCTAAGATCAATCTAACCCTTCCCTCCTATATGACTCTCTATTTTTCTATTATCAATACGCCTATGTTAGAGTTTCTTAAATACTCCTTATGCACCTGCCTCAACCACCACCCCTGGCAGGGCATCCCACACACCAACCACTCTCTGTGTAACTTGGTAAAATCAACTTTCCTCCTTTGCTCCAAAGAGAAAAAACTGTAGCTTGCTTAATCTACCTTCGTAAGACATGCTCCCTCATCCAGGCAGCAACCTGGTAAATATCCACTTCCTTCCTATAATGAGATGAGAACTGAACACAATATTCCAATATTTTAGGTGTTTTCCTGCTTAAGCCATTGTGTGTGTGTGTGTGGGAGGAGAGACAGGAGGCTTCAAAGAATATATTAAATTATGGGAGGCTTGGGGAGCAAGCTTGCCCGGCCAAATGACCGACTCTTGCTTCTATGACTTTGTTTCTTATTTTGCGCAGTGTAGATGGTCTGCCCAGCATGGTAAGGTCAAATATTTGGCATTTTGTCGGTTCAAGGCGAGAGGAAGTAAGTCTAAAGGAGATTTCTGAGGTAACAGTTTTCACACAGAGAGTGATAGGTGGCTGGAGTGTTGCTGTCAGAAGTGGTGGTGGAAGCTTCACTGGGTTCGTGAGTGAACACCGTTGTGGTGTCCTGCTGCTCTAGTTCAGGGTTATGCACTCAGAGATACTCTTTGGCACACCACTGTTGTAATGTGTGGTTATTTGAGCTCCTGTGATCTTGAACCACCTCCTCTGAGCTCTCTTATTAACAAGGCGTTTTCACCACAGGACAGCCAGTTACTGGATTTTTTTAAATTCTTACACCATTCTCTGTAAACTCCAGAGACTGTTTTGTGTGACAATTTCCGAAGATCAGCTGTTTCTGAGATACTCAAACCATGTGGCAGGCAGGCCACGGTCAAAGTCACTTAGGTCACATTTCTCCCCATTCTGATGTTTGGGCTTGACCAAGTCTGTGTGCTTTTATGCATTGAGCTACTATCGCGTGATTGGCTGATTAGATATTTACACTAATGATCAGGAGTTCTAATAATGTGGCCATTGTATGTATAATAACATTAAAGAGGCATTAAGACAGCTCAGAATAGGCAGAGGATAGATTGACAGACAGGGACCATGTGCAGGCAGGTGGGGAATAGTTTAATCTGGTACCATGGTTTCCATAGACATTGAGGTTCAAGGGACTGTTCCTGTGTTCTATGTTCTAAGAATTAATCATTAGATTATGTGGAAAGAGGAAAGGAGAGGATTAGCTTCGTTTCACATTCACATGTTGGGGATACCACATTTCCGATGTCAACATAGCACACCGGCAACTGACTAACCCTAACCCGACCATCGTTGGGATGTGGGAGGAAATAGGAGCACGCAGAGGAAACCCACGGGGTCATGGTGAGAACACACTTACAAAAAGCAAGGGGAATGAAATCCCGATCTTGGAGCTGGCATGCTGTAAAGCGCTTTGGTAACCACTATGCTGTTGTGCCACCCCGCACTGTAGTGAGCAAGGATCACATTTATCTACCCTGCCTTTCCACGGTTGCTGTCACTGCCTTCCAGGGTTATTGTTAAAAGTCGCAAAATCTGTTATTTTGAAGCAGAAGTACAGTGCAAGCATAACAAATACTGTAAGTTACAGTCAAAATAAATCAATAAATGATCCAAAAGAGAAGCAGTGAGATAGTATTCATTGGTTTATGGACTGTTCAGAAATCTGTGGGTGATGCGGAAGAAGCTGTTCCTAAAACACTGAGTGTGTGTCTTCAGATGGTAGTGGGCATGTTGTGTGATGAGGTTCCTGAATAATGGATGCCACCTTCCTGAGGCATTGCCTTTAGAAGATGTCCTCAAACAGAGGGGAGACTTGTGCCCGTGTGGGGAGACTTGTGCCCGTGTGGGGAGTCTTGTGCCCGTGTGGGGAGACTTGTGCCCGTGTGGGGAGTCTTGTGCCCATGTGGGGAGACTTGTGCCCGTGTGGGGAGACTTGTGCCCGTGTGGGGAGTCTTGTGCCCGTGTGGGGAGACTTGTGCCCGTGTGGGGAGTCTTGTGCCCGTGTGGGGAGACTTGTGCCCGTGTGGGGAGACTTGTGCCCGTGTGGGGAGTCTTGTGCCCGTGTGGGGAGACTTGTGCCCATGTGGGGAGACTTGTGCCCGTGTGGGGAGTCTTGTGCCCGTGTGGGGAGTCTTGTGCCCGTGATGGAGCTGGCTGAAAATGCAACCTTCTGAAGCCTCTTGGAATACCATGCATTGAGGCCTTCATACCAATCACATTGCTCTCCTCTGAACATCTGTAGAAGTAGTAAGTCTTTGATGACTTGCCAATTGTCCTCAAACTCCCAATGAAGTACAGCTGCTGGGACTTTGTGATTAAATCAATGTGTTGAGTCCAGGATTGATCCTCTGAGATGCTGATACCCAGGAACTTGAAGCTGCTAACCCTTTCCTCTATTGACCCTTTGATGAGGATTGGTGTGATTTTACCCAACCTCCCCTTCCTTAAGTCCACAATCAATTCATTGGTCTTGCTTATGTTAAGTGCAGGTTGTTATTGTGACACCACTCAACCAGCTGATCCATCTCCTCGTTGCCACCTGAGATTCTGCCAACAACAGTGGCATCTTCGGCGAATTTTTAGATTCCATTTGATTGAGCTGTGCCTAGCCACACAGTCATGAATGTAGAGTGTAGAATGGTGGGCCAAGCACGCATCCTTGAGATAAGGAGGTGTTGATTGTCAGCGAGGAGGAGACGATGTCTCCAGTCCATATTAATTGTGGACTCCCAATGAGGAAGTGAAGAATCCAGTTGCAGAAGGAGGTAAAGAGGCTCAGATTTTGAAGCTTGTTGATTAGCACTGAGGGGTAACAGCTTTGAATTCAGAGCTGCAATCAATAAAGAATATCCTGATGTTGTTGTCCAGGTGATCCGAAGACGAGTGGAGAGCCAGTGAAGTTGTGTCCTCTGCAGACCTGTTGTCATGATAGGCAAATTGCAGTGGATCCATGACCAAGCCTCTCAAAGCATTTAATCAAAGTAGATGTGAGTGCTACCAGGTGATAGTTGTTGAAGCAGTTCACTCTGCTCTTAGACTATAAGATAGAGGAGCAGAATTAGGCCATTCAACACTTCAAGTCTGTTCCACCATTCCATCACGGCTGATCCTAGATCCCACTCAATCTCATACACCTGCCTATTTGCCATATCCTTTGATGCTCAGACTGATCAGGAAACTATCAACTTCTGCCGCAAATGTACTCACTGACTTGGGCTCTACCACAGAGCATTCCACAGATTCACTACTCTCTGGCTAAAAAAATACTCTGCCATACCTCTGTCCTAAAAAGATAACCTCTCAGTTTTGATGTTGTTCCCTCTACTTCTGGATATCCACACCAGAAGAAATATCCTCTCCATATCAACCTTATCTAGTGCCTTCAACATTCGGTAGGTTTCAATCAAATCCCCTAAATTCCAGTGAGTGCAGGCCCAAAGCTGCCAAACACTCCTCATAAGTTAACCCCTTCATTCCTGGAATCATCCTTGTGAACCTGCTCTGGACTCTCTCCAATGACAACACACCCTTTCCAAGATATGGGGCCCAAAACTGTAGTAATACTCCAGTGCAGTCTGACTAGTGTCTTATAAAGTTTCAGCATTATCTCCTTGCATTTATATTCTATTCTGCTTGAAATAAATGCCAACATTATATTTGCCTTCTTTACCACAGACTCAACCTGTAAATTAACCTTCTTAGAGTCTTGCACAAGGACTGCTAAGTCCATCTGCACCTCTGATGTTTGAACCCTCTCCCAATTTAGATAATAGTCCGCACTATTGTTCCTTTTACTAAAATTCATTATCATGCATTTCCCAACACTGTATAGCATCTGCCACTTTTTTTGCCCATCCTTCCAATTTGCCTAAGCCTTGCTGCAATCGCATTGCTTCCTTGTCACTAGCTACCCCTCCACCTATCTTTGTATCATCTGCAAACTTTGCCACAAAGTCATCAATTCCATTATCCAAATCATTGTCCTCTTCTTGGACACCAGTATGACTGATGCCGTTTTGAAGTAAGTGGAAACCTCCCCCTGCAGCAGTGAGAGGTTGAACATGTCCTTAAACACTTCGGCCAGTTGGTTGGCACAGGTTTTCAGTTCCCTACCAGGTACCCCATTGGGGTCTGATGCCTTCTGCGGGTTCACCGTCTTGAAGGATATTTTGAAGTCGGAGCACACACTGTGGTAGAGACGGATACAATAGGGACATTTAAGAGCCTCTTTGATAAGCACGTGGAACATTATGGGCTGTGTAGGAGAGAGAGGTTAGACTGATAGTGGAATAGGTTGGTACAGGTCAGCACAACATCCTTCGACTGTGTTGTACCGCTTTGTGTTCGATACTTTCCTTTGTACCACCACAGTGCACTGTCAATGAAATGGTCTGTATAGAGGACATGCAAAACAAAGTTTTTGGTAAATGTGAGAATAATAAAAGAAATTCATCAACGTTGAAGAAAACTGGAGGAAATTGGAGCATCTACTGCAAACCCACATGATCACAGGACATGATGGTTCGATTATCCAATCTCCCCTTTGCGGAGTGTTGCTTCAGAGAGGCTAACCGTATTGCTCAGAATGATTGCTTGCTTGAAATCCCCTTTTCCTTCTTCTGTTTACTGGGAGAAGATACACTCAGTGACTGATTTTTGAGGTACCTCCTGCACCTAATAAAATGGCCTCTGAGCGTATGTTCATGGTCGGCTGCTGTAGTCCATCCACTTCACATGTTGAGCATTCAGAGATGCTTTCCTGAACACCTCTGTTGGAATGCGTGGTGAGTTGAGTTATTGTCGCCTTCCTGTCAGTTTGAACCAGTCTGTCCATTTTCATCCGACTTCTCTCATCAACAAGGCATTTCACCCACAGAACTGCCGCTCACTGGATGTTTTTTGTTTTTTGCACCATTCTCTGTGGCCTTTAGAGACTGTTGTGCACAAAAATCCCAGGGGATCAATAGAATCTGAGATACTCAAACCATCCTGCCAGGCACAGTCAAAGTCACTTAGATCACATTTCTTCCTCATTTTGATGGTTGTACTGAATAACAACTGAACATCTTGACTACGTTTATGTACTGTTGCTGTGACACGATTGGCTGATTAGACATTTGCATTAACAAGCAGGTGTATGCGTGTACCTAACAAAGTGGCCACTGAGTTCAGATGCAACCAGCAAATGTATCTGAGGTGCAATTTCCCATAATGATCCAAGACATGCACTTTACTCTTCAGGGAAGAAGTACAGGAGTCTAAGATCCACACCCAATGTTTCAGTAAAATCAGCCAGCTATTTCGTAATAGTCCAAGAAACCATGAACATTACTTCATTATTTCTTTATGTTGTGCACTATATATTTATTTTGCAATTTATAGGAAGTTTTATGCCTTTGCCAAAAAGGCAATTCTGCATGAAGTTAGACACAGTTGGACGCCTGACTACTGTGACAGGGTTTGCATGTCATTACCTCCTGAAAGGCAAAAGCTAACAGCATAAATTGGTGTGATGAATCAGTTTTTTTCATGCATGCTCTAAAAGGGAGAATAACATTACCTCTGTGCAGATCCCACAGTATCTGGTGACTCTCTGATGTCTGTCTCATATGTTGTGAAATTTGTTGTTTTGCACAGCAATTAATATAAAATAAACCATAAATATATGAAATACAGTGTTCAAGACTTCATTGTCCATTCAGAGGGGAAGAGGCTGTTACTGAAACATTGAGTGTGTGTCTTCCTGTACCTCCTCCCTGATGGTATCAAAGAGAAGAGGTAACGTCCTGGGTGATGGATGCCACCTTTTTGAGGCACCACCTTTTGAAGATGTTCTCAGTGGTGGGAAGCTGGTGCCCAAGATGGAGCTGGCTGTTTCCAGCACTGGCCTCTTGAGATCAGATGTTGAAGCAACCAGTCGGAACGGTCTCCCAGGTATATTAACCAAATCCCCCAACACACCATAAGCACCCTATTGACTAGCACAACAACTTTCAGGGATCTGTGGAGGTGGACTCCAAGCCCAAATGAATGACCAGATTTTGGGAATCATTTCTCATGATGGATCTGCCTGCCTTGCTCCCTCTCTTCAAACAGAGTGCTTGCATTGTTCACAGCTGATGAACACTCAGCCACTCTCTTACAGCTCCAGTGACGCAGGTTCAATCCTGACAAGCACCGTCAGAGTCGAGTTTTCACACCATCCTGGTTCCCTCTCTCATCCCAGAATTGTGCAGGTTGGTAGGTTAACTAGTCACGGTAAATTGCCCCTGGTGTGTTGGAATCTGGGAAGGAGATTTGAGAGGAAAGTGGGAAAAATAAAAAAATGGAGTTATATGTAGGATTAGTGCAATTGTTGTTGAGCACAGATTCAGTGGGCTGGAGGGCACGTTTTCTGTGCTACCTTTCATGCTAACTGCTACACTACTATGCCTCCATTTTTTTTTGTTGCAAGAGCAGGAAATGATCAAAATACTCAGCTAGTCAGGTAGCATCTGTGGAGAGAGGAAGTAGGGTAGAATTTCATTTCAGCAGCCTTCCATCAACATTGCTAGCCTCCCAGACCCTTGTAGCCACCTCTCCTGTCCTGTCAAACGTGCAAAAAGCCTCAGTGGTTAGCGGACTGATCGGGGTTCAGTTAGCAATACTGCTGAAAGGAGTTTGTACATTCTCCCATTGAGTTTCCCCTGGTCCCCAGATTCAGGATCGGGTTAGTGGATTGTGGACATGCAATGCTGGTGCTGGAAGTGTAATGACGCTTGCAGGCTGCCCAGCACAATCCATGCTGACTGGATTTGACACCTTTCACTATGTATTTCAATGTTTCAATAAGCAGTCAGGTCGATTGTACCAGCACACTAGCTTGGTTACTTCCTGCTGGTACTTTGTGTTGTTCGATTGGACCATTGCCAGTGGTTTCATATGTGAGCTATATCAGTTTAACTGATGGGTCATTGGAGATGCAGTCGTTGGCCTATAGAGAAAACAGGGGAGGAGAGAAAACACATGGCCATGGCACACCAGGATGCGAAGATGTACTTGCTAGTCTCACATACTGCCTGCTGTCAGAGAGGAAGTTGGTGATCCACCTGCAAAAGGGAGGTAGTATGTTAAGTTTGATGAGTATCTCTTTATTCCCTCGCTGTAGCTCTGTCCCTCTCACTTTGATTATAGAATGATTGTTGGTGTCTTATAGGGTGGTTTGGGCATCTCAGAAACTGCTGATCTCCTGGTTTTCCATGCCTAACTGTCTCTAGAGTTTACAGAGAATGGTGTGGAAAAAAAAACATCCAGTGAGTGACAGTTCTGTGGAAGAAAATGCCTCATTATTGAGAGAGGTCAGAGGTGAATGGTGAGAGAGGAAGGCGACAGCAACTCAAGTGACCTCATGTTACAACATTGGGGTGCAGAGAGTATTTCTGAATGTACAACACATCAAACCTTGAAGTGGATGGGCTACAACAGAAGGCCACAGACAGGCACTCAGTGGCCACTTTATTAGGTACAGGAAGTAACTAATAAAGTGGCCACTGAATATAATTATTTATTCTTTATCATTTTTGAGTGTTATTTTTTGTTAAATGCCACACCCTGGCCAACACACCACAGCAAATTGCTGATACATGTAAATCTATATTGTGAATAAATTTGATCCTTGATGTGACAAATTAGGCTAATCTTTCTTACTAGTCTGATTGGATGCTGATCCAGATGATCAGTTGTCAAGCAAAGCTGAGCTGTGTTTTAAAATATTACACAGTTACTAACAGTCCCAGAATATTGAACACCACCTCTAATGGTGTTTTAATTTACTTTTAACCTGTCCTGTATCTCTAGAATATAAAGGCCGTGTTGTAACTTTGCAAAAGGCCATTATGAAATAATCACTTGTTTGACACCTGAGGGGTCTGCCCTTCTCTCCTCCTCACCTGTCCATCACCTCCCTCTGTTACCTCCCCCCCCCCCCCCACCTCCTTTCTCCCATGGTCCACTCTCCTCTACAATCAGATTCCTTCTACCTCAGCCCTTTACCTTTTGCACCTATCCCCTCCCAACTTCTCATGTCATTCCTACCCACCTACCTTCACAAATCACCTTCTAGCTTGTACTCTGCACACTCACCCACTTTCTTCTTCTGAGTTCTTCCCCCTTCCTTTCCAGCCCTGATGAAGGGTCTTAGCCCAAAACTTCGACTCTTTTTTCCTTTTCATAGATGTTGCCTGACCTGCTGGGATCCTCTTTCATTCTCTGTGTGTTATGAAGCTGATTAGCCAGGCAGCAAGGAACGAGGCTCTTTAATCTCACCTGAAGCATCTGCCAATGAGTACCTCGAGGCTGTCATTATCAATGCCTTTCTTCCTCAGCTTCTCATGTGGTGACACAGCTGGATGTAGCGTGCCTCGGGATCAGAGCAGGAGTGGTGGGACTTTCCAGCCTCGAGCCCACGCCCCTCAAGAACATTTTAATTACAGAGTAAATTTAGAGAAGAAAAAGCACAAGCTGGGCTGCCATTGCATTCTAAACATTCCTGGGGATTTTCCCTACTCTGGCTTCACTTACCTACCCCTCCCATGCCGCTCATCCTCTCCCTCTTCTCTTCCTCTATTCACTCCTTCCTAATCTTCTTCCTGTCCCTTCTCTTCTCCTCCACTCAGCCCTCATTCCTACCCTCTTAACTCCATCCACCTGAATGCTTCTCCCTCTGTTCACTCCTCCCAACATTCAACCTTCTCTGAGGACATTTTATACCCCGCAGTTATAAGACTATTCAATGGATGTCTGATACGATAAAATGAACTCTTGACCTCACAATCTACCCCATTGTGATAGAGTCAAAGAGTATTACAGAACAGAAACTTCAGCCCTTCAGCCGGTGTAGTCTGTGCTGAACATTGTTGTTCATCTGCACTGTACTTTTCTCTGCAGCTGTTGAATTTTTTGCTACATTCTGTTATTGTTTTACCTTGTTCTACCTCAACGCACTGTGTAACGATTTGATCTGTGTGAACAGTTATGCAAGACAAACTTTTCACTGTACCCTAGTACATCTGACAATAATAAACCAATTCTAATTCAACTTCTTTATCCTCTCCTCCTTTTCCCTCACCCTCCCTTCCCCTCAATCACCTAACAAATATTCTCATTGCTGCATTTCTTTTCTTCCTGCGGTGATCTCCACCCAATCCTCTGATCTTTCTCCCCACACCCTGATGAGCCCCACTTTTCCTCTTTTCCCTGACGTTTCCCACCTGTCTTTAGTGCTGGGAGACTCCAGACCGGTGTTTGGGTGGAGATTCCATTAGTTCTCGGAACGAAATGCACCGTGCCCTTGGCTGAAACTTCAGGGACTTTTACATCAGGTGAGAAATGTATTTCAACAATCTTTAAATCTGGTTTGAAAATCATTTCACTCAAAGCTGGTGGTACCCTCACATCCTCACCTCTATTGAAAATATTGAAAATTGAAGACAGTAAGTAAAATGGTAGGAGGTATGAGTGACAATGACCCGCTCTGATACAAAAGTTGGTGAACCTGGAGTTCGGGTCCTCATTCAACACCATCAGCAAGTCCTGGTCATTAGTGAAGACTGAAGCACAAAAATTCATTGGAAGTCCAAGTCAAAGCCCAGAGATCAATCAGAACCGATGGCCAGAGCCCTGAGTCTTTGAATCTCTGAGAGTCGAAGGTCCAATTCCTGCAAACCCATAAGCAGGCTGGAGGGTCAAAGCTGAAGCCGGTTTGTCTGAGATTAGACATGTGGGTGGGTGGGTGGGATTTGGGAAAGGGGCTTGTTTTGCTGTTGTTGCTTTGTCGCTGCATATGTTCAATTTTGTTGTGATCTGTATTGTTCTGCCAAGCACGGTGGACAAGCTACTGTATATTGGCACTGATATGTGATATGACACTTGTGGGCTGCCCTGTCACATCCTTAGGGGTTTGGTTGTTAACATGACTGTCACACATCACTGTATGTTTCAATGTACACGTGATAAATAAATCAGAAACAGCATCAGCAAGTTTCCACTGACTGCTCCCGGAATAGAGAATCACTCTCAGTATGTTTCACCTTAAATGCTCAATTACCTGACTCATTTCAATGTGTTACTATGAACTGAAACTGGAACCAGGGCAAGACTTCCACTGTGAACTCGAGAGTGTTGTTGAACAGGGGGGCAGCAAGTACAAGCAGCCTTAATGAAAAGCACAGGCAGATAGAGTGGTAAAGAAGGCATTTGACATGTGGCCTTCGTCAGTCAGGTTGGTGATAATAGAACATAAAACAATTCACGCAGTACAGACCCTTCGGCCCAAGATGTTGTGCTGACCCTTTAACTTCTCTACGATCAATCCAACACTTCCTTCCCACGTAAAAAATTCCATTTTTCTTTCTCCCATGGGCTACCTAAAGGTCTCTTAAATGCCCCTAATGTATCTCCCTCTTCCAAAGTTCAAAGCCAATTTATTATCAGAGTACATACTGTACATGTCTCCATATACTACCCCACAGTGGAGACACGTCTCCATCAAAAAAGGTGTAAGGCACTCCTTCCCTCCGCTAGCCTGCAGGTCACCCTTAGCACCTGCTTAGCCTCGACCCCTGGTTAGGCTCACGTGAAGCCATGGGACCAGGTGGTGGATGGTCGTTTGAGCTGGTGCATTTCACAAGTCCTGTTTATGTGACCACTGATGCTGGGCAGACAATCATTGAAGAGTATTGATAATGACTGGGGTCACCCATCCTGTAAAGATACTGCCCAGAAGAAGGCAATGGGAAGACACTTCTGTAGGAAAATTTGACAGGAACAATCATCGTCATGGAAAGACTATTGTTGCCCACGTTATACGACATGGCAAGTTAAGAAGGTTACTACCCAGAGATTCATTTTCTTGCAGGCATTCACAGTTCACAGTTAATACAAAGAAACACAGTAGAATCAATTAAAAACTCCACACAAACTCACATCTTTCTACAGATATGCAGTAGGGAGCATCCTAACATGCAACATCACTGTGTGGTACAGAAACTGCACTGCAGTGATGGGGGGCTCCGCAAAGTGTCGTCAAAACACATCACCAGCTTACCCAGCGCCAGCTTACCCAGTGCCAGCTTACCCAGCACCAAGGACATATATACAGAAAAGTGCCAGGAAGTGGTGAGTAACATCGTGAAGGATCCCAACCACCCTGCTCATGGACTGTGTGTCCCACTCCCATCAAAGGGAAGGAAGGTCCCACACCAGGACCACCAGACACAAAACCAAATCTTTCCCAAAACCATAAGGCTGATCAACATCCACACCCACTAACCCGCCCCTCCACACCCCAACCACAACTACTTTATCATTTCCTGTCAGTCACCTTTTGTACAGACTGTCCTGTGCCTAGTATCACTTTATGGACATACAGTGAATCTATGTAAATGAGATATCTGATGTATTTATATTTATTGTGTTTTATTTTTTATTGTGTTCTTTATCTTATTGTGTTTTTTATGCTACACTGGATCCAGAGCACAATTATTTGGTTCTCCTTTATACTTGGAAATATCATTAAGCAATCTTGAACCTTAAGTCTTAACAAACGAAGGACAAACAACCAATGTGCAAAAGGCAACAATTAGTGCAAATACAAAAATAAAGCAAAGTAATAAATAAATAAACATACATACACAGATAGATAGATAAATAAATAGCAAAATTATATTGAGAATATGAGTTATTGTGTCCATGAAAGTGAGTCCATACCTTGCTGAATCAGCACAGAGTTGGGTGAATAAAATCATCCCCTCTGATTCAGGAGCCCGATAGTTAAGGGGTAATAACTGTTCCTGAACCTGGTAGTGTGGGTCCTGAGGCTCCTGTACCTTCTTCCTAATGGCAGCAGTGACCTGGATGGGGGAGGGGTCCCTGCTGGTGAATTTTGCTTCCCTGCAACAGCACCCTGTGTGGCTGTGCTCCATGGTGGGGAGAACTTTACACATGATAGACTGGGCTATGTTCACTACTTTCTGTAGGCTTTTCCATTCAAGACACTTACACTCTTCACTCTTCTCACATCTCTATAGGAGTTAGTCAAAGTCTTAGATGACATGCCGAATCTTTGCAAACTTCAAAGAAAGTAAAAATGGCACTGTGTCTTCTTTGTAATGCCGCTTACAGCACGAGCTGGACCCAGTACAGATCTTCTGAAATAACACCGAGGGATTTAAAGTTACTGACTCTTTCCACCTCTGATCCCCGATGAAGACTGGCTCATGGACCTCTGTTTTCCTCCTCCTGAAGTCAATAATCAGCTCCTTGTTTCAAAGTTTCAAGTACAAAGTTCAAAGTAAAGTTTATTATCTGAGTACATACATGTCATCACGTATCAACCCTGAGATTCTCTTTCTGCGGGCATACTTAGAATTGAAATCCAGCTGCCACTTCTCAGCTCAGCTCCGCATCCTGTCAATGTCCAGTTGTAACCGACAACAATGTTCTACACTATCCACAACACCACAAAACTTAGTCATCTGCAAGTTTACTAACCCAGCCTTCCACTTCCTCATCCAAGTCATTTATAAAAATCGCAAAGGAACGGGATCCTAGAACTGATCCCTAAGGAACACCACTAGTCACCAACCTCTGTAGCGAGTACAAACCAATTTGATGCAGCCTCTTACACCATCCTAGTCATCAGGCTGCTGACTCCATCTTTGGCGAGTATAAGCCCTCTTCTGTAAGGTGGCCAAAAGAGCACCCCTCATTTCATTAGAAAAGTGTGAACTGATTCACTTTGAAAGTTCAAACCTGAAGAGTAAATGACAGGATTCTTAGCATAGAAACATAGAAACATAGAAAATAGGCGCAGGAGTAGGCCATTCGGCCCTTCGGCCCTGCACCGCCATTCAGTATGATCATGGCTGATCATCCAACTCAGAACCCTGTACCTGCTTTCTCTCCATACCCCCTGATCCCTTTAGCCACAAGGGCCATATCTAACTTCCTCTTAAATATAGCCAATGAACTGGCCTCAACTGTTTCCTGTGGCAGAGAATTCCACAGATTCACCACTCTCTGTGTGAAGAAGTTTTTCCTCATCTCGGTCCTAAAAGGCTTCCCCTTTATCCTTAAACTGTGACCCCTTGTTTTGGACTTCCCCAACATCGGGAACAATCTTCCTGCATCTAGCCTGTCAAATCCCTTTAGAATTTTATACCTTTCAATAAGATCCCCCCTCAATCGTCTAAATTCCAGCGAGTTTAAGCCCAGTCGATCCAGTCTTTCTTCATATGAAAGTCCTACCATCCAAGGAATCAATCTGGTGAACCTTCTTTGTACTCCCTCTATGGCAAGAATGTCTTTCCTCAGATTAGGGGACCAAAACTGCACACAATACTCCAGCTGTGGTCTTACCAAGGCCTTGTACAACTGCAATAGAACCTCCCTGCTCCTGTACTCGAATCCTCTTGCTATGAATGCCAACATACCATTTGCCTTTTTCACCACCTGCTGTACCTGCATGCCCACTTTCCTGTTCTTGCCACCAAAGTGGATAACCTCACATTTATCCACATTAAATTGCATCTGCCATGAATTTGCCCACTCACCTAACCTATCCAAGTCACCCTGCATCCTCTTAGCATCCTCCTCACAGCTAACACTGCCGCCCAGCTTCGTGTCATCTGCAAACTTGGAGATGCTGCATTTAATTCCCTCGTCTAAATCATTAATATATATTGTAAACAACTGGGGTCCCAGCACTGAGCCTTGTGGTACCCCATTAGTCACTGCCTGCCATTCTGAAAAAGTCCCATTTATTCCCACTCTTTGCTTCCTGTCTGCCAACCAATTCTCTATCCACATCAATACCATAACCCAATACTGTGTGCTTTAAGTTTGCACACTAATCTCCTGTGTGGGGCCTTGTCAAAAGCCTTTTGAAAATCCAAATATACCACATCCACTGGTTCTCCCCATCCACTCTACTAGTTACATCCTCAAAAAATTCTATAAGATTCACCAGACATGTTTTTCCTTTCACAAATCCATGCTGACTTTGTCCGATGATTTCATCGCTTTCCAAATGTGCTGTTATCACATCTTTGATAACTAACTCTAGCATTTTCCCCACCACCTATGTCAGGCTATAATTCCCCGGTTTCTCTCTCCCTCCTTTTTTAAAAAGTGGGGTTACATTATGGATCATGGCCATAGACTTGATGGAGGTTTACTGGATACAAGAGGTTTAGGTAGAGTAGACAGTCAGAGATATTTTCCCAGGGCAGTGGGAAGAATATTGGGATCTTGAGGATCATGGCCATAGATCTGGCAAAATTCCCACGCATGTTGATGGGGTGGTTAAGAATGTGTATGCTGTGTTCCTTCATTAGTTAGGGGATTAAGTTCATGAGTTCTCAGGTAATGTTACAGCTCTATAAAACTCTAGTTAGACCTCACTTACAGTATTGTGTTCAGTTCTGGTCATCTCATTAAAGGAAGGATGTGGAAGCTTTAGAGACAGTGCAGAGAAGATTTACTAGGATGCTGCCTGGGTTAGAGAGCACAGGTTGAGCAAGCCAGGATTTGGGAGCGGCGGAGGATGAGAGGTGACTTGATGGAGGTTTACCGGATACAAGAGGTTTAGGTAAAGTGGACAGTCAGAGATATTTTCCCAGGGCAGAAATTATTAATACAAGGGGGCATAATATTAAGGTGAGTGGTGGAAAGTGTAAGGTGAATGTCCCTAGTCTTTTTTGCGCAGAGGGCAGTGGGTGGTGGTAGAGGCAGATTAGGACTACGTGGAAGGGAAGGGTTAGATTTATCTAGAAGTAAGTTAAAAAGTCAGTAAATATTGTGGACCGGAGGGCCTGTGCTTTGCTGTATTTTTCTATAATAAAGTAAGAGGGGATCTAAGTGATTTTGACAAGGCTAAAGAGTCCAGATGACATCCGGATGTGTTCCCTGGGTGAGGAGCAAGGGGTGGGGGCAATTGTTTTGGTCACAATTTCAGGTTAAACTCCGGGAAATCTAGGTCTGAGACCATCAGACTTAGGAGCAGAAATAGGCCATTCAGTCCATCAAATCTGCACGACCATACCATCGTGGCAGATTTATCATCTCTCTCAGCCCCACTCTCCTGCTTTCTCCTTGTAACTTTTGAAGCCCTTACTAATCAAAAAGCTATCAACATCCTCTCCACGTCCACTCAGTCTAGGCCTTTCAATGAGGTAAGGATCCTTTTCATCACTCTGAAAGTGGTGCAGCTGAGGAATTCTTCAGCACAGGGAGATGAGGAGGCAAAGTCATTGCTTCATAGTCATAGAGCACAGGAAGGCAAGCAGATGACAGGGCAAAAATTGCAGTTTGGGGGGATGAGTTGAAGTGTAACATGAAGGCAAAAACAAAAAGAGTGATGAATACAGAACTGGAGGTTTTATATATGAATGCACAGTATACAGAATAAGTTAGATGATTTTATAACACAGTCAGAGACTAGTTGGAGAAATGTTGTGGGCATCACTGAGTCATGGCTGAAAGAAGAGAGGGTGGGGTGGCTCAGGCTGAAATCAAATCCTTAGAAAGAGGTGACATAGGATTGGAGGATGGGGGTAGAAACTGCAAGGGTGCAAAGCCCCGATGCGAGTTATATACACGTTCCAAACAGTAGCCAGGATGTGGGATACAAATTACAATTAGAGATAGAAAAGGCATGTTAAAAGGGCAATATTATGATAGCCATGGGGGATTTTAATATGCAGGTAGATTGGAAAAATCAGGTTGGTGCGACTGTAACAAAACCCAATTTCCCTCTGGATCAATAAAGTATGTCTGTCTGATGCCAAGAGGGTGAATTTGTAGAATTCATATGAGCTAGCTTTTTAGAGCATCTTGTTGTTGAGGCCACTAGGGGAAAGGCAATTCTCAACTGGGTGTTATGCAATGAACCAGATTTGATTAGGGACCTTAAAGTAAAGAAACACTTAGGAGGCAGTGATCAATATATGATACAATCCACCCTGAAATTTCTGAGAGAGAAGTTAAAGTCAAATGTATCAGTATTACAGTAGAGTAAAGGGAATTACAGAGGCATGAGAAAGGAGATGGCCAAAGTCAATTGGAAGGGGACACTAGCAGGGATGATGACAGAGCAGCAATGGATGGAGCTTATGGGAGGAATTCAGAAGGTGCAGGACATCACAAAATGAATAAGCATTCCTAAGGGAGGATAACACAACCATGGCAAACAAGGGAAGCCAAAGCATTAAAGCAAAAGAGAGGGTATATTGGATCATCGGTAAATGACGGCAGCTGTTAAAGAACAAAAGTTAATCAAGAAAATAGTCAAGAAGTGAATCTTGGCTATGAAGTGACTTAATGCCGCTTAACTGGAGAGGGTTGCCAAGTAGTTTTTAACAAGCGCCAAATGCAGGAACTTCAAAGGTTAATTTATTAATCAAAGTACATATGTATGCTGTATACAACTCTGAGAGTCATCTTCTCCAGATAGCCACGAAACAAAGAAAACCATGGAAATCAGTTCAAAAAGAAACAGCAAGCCCACACCCCCATCAAATAAGAACGACAACTCAATCATCAAATCTCCAAACCAATCCCCCACACAAAACACAAGAACATTAACCCCCAAATCCTCTCTCCCACACAAACAAAAATCGAGAAAGAACATGCAAAAACAGAGACTATAAAAACCACAAGGTTGAAAAAATCCATAGTCCATAGTCCAAACCTATAAATGCTGAACCTCAATTACATCCTCCAACATCATCGAAAGGGACAGACATCACTCTAATGCAAAGGCTACAGTGAGCCTTTCCAATAAGTTGATTAGTTGAAAAATATAATTCAAGTTTACACCAGAATTTGAGGTGTCTGTTGATGTGTGTTAACTATCAGGAATGAGGATGATATTATTAGCCATTCCTGTGTTCCCCTGAGTGGACTACCTTGGCTTGAGATGCTGTGCTACACCTAGATCGTAGAACAGTTATCACTAGTCAAGCTATTGAGTTCAAGAGACAGGAAATTATAATAAAACTTTATAAAACTCTGATGAGGCCACTAATGAGTTTTGCATTTCAGTTCTGGTGACCCCATTCTAGGAAGGATGTAGAGTCTTTGGAGAGGGTGCTGAATACGTTCATCAGAATGTTGCCTGGTTCGAGGACGTGCTGTGAGGAGAGCTTGGATAAGCTGGGCTGTGTCCTCTACAGCAGCAGAAACTGAGGGTGATTTGACAAAAGTTTATAAAATAACGCTAAGTAGATTATGCTAAAATTATGATAATATTTCTCCCAGGATTAAAATATCTTGCAACAGAAAGCATGTATTTAAGTCGATAGGAGAACAGTGCCAAGGAGATGTGCAGGGTAAGTTTTTTTTACAGAGAGAGAGAGAGAGAGAGAAACAGACAGACAGACAGACAGACAGACAGAGGCCTGGAATGGGCTGCCAGGGGTGGTGGTGGAGACAGATAGTATAGGAGCATTTAAGGGAATCTTAGATAGGCACAGAGAAGGGAGGGATATGGTCAATGTGTGGCAAAGATGGAGTAGGTTAATCAGGAAACACTGGGTTAATTAGTTAGAACATAGAACAGAGAATAGTCAGAACAGGAACAGGCCCTTCGGTCCACAACGTTGTGATGAACCAAAGAAATGAATAATTAAATGGAGGTGTTATGAGGGGGAAAATTATGATGGCTAATGGATACAGCCCAGTTGATCACAGGTCACCCTCTCACCATTGACATCTAGAAGGAGAGTTGCCACTACAAAGAGGCCTCCACCATCAAGGACCCCACTGTCCCAGTCATGCTCTCTTCTTTTGCACATCTTTGTTTGTGTGTCTTTGTTTACTACTGTGAATGCCCACAAGTAAATGAATCTAAGGGTAGTTGATGGTGCTTTGTACTTCATCTCCCCGTCTTCCTATGCCAGTGACAGTCAGTCACTGAAGACATCCTCTGTATTCCCTGCTTGCTTCCACATGCCCGGCAGGTTTCTGGCATTGTACCGTGCTAGTCCTGCTTGTAACTATCAGAACAATGAAAAGCAGCACTGATTAATAATGTCAAGACATTATTACCAGACCAACTGGAAAGATGGGAAGACCAGACCTGAGTCAAGCACACCTGGGAACGTTTACATTTTGTTATCCTTTGACTTTTCATACCTTGGGTTTGAGCTGCACCAACTGCTTCACTTATGAAGTGGTTTTAGTGATGCAGGTACATCCATAGAGTTCTCAGCAACACCTCTGGGCAGCTTACTTATGTACAAACATTTGAAATTATCCTTCATTTACACCCAAAGGCCACAATTCTACTACTGCCACAACAGCCAATCTCTTTTTTTCATCCACCTTCAACCTTTTCAAAGTGCAAAGTTCAAAACTAAAGTTATTGTCAAACTATGTATATGTCACCATGTACTGCCTTGAGATTCATTTTCATATTGGTGTCATCAGCAAACTTAAATATAGTGCTTGAACAGTGGCTAGTCTATGAAGTGAATAGAGCAGGGGTAAACGTGCAGCCTTGTGGCGCATCTCTGCTGATGGTAATTGTTGACAATACAAATTGACTGATCTATGCAAATGAGGAAATCAAGGATCCAGTTGCACGAGGAGGTACTGAAGCCTTAGTCCTAGTGATTGGTGGCTAGCTTTGAGGGGGTGATGGTACTGAATGTGGAGCAGTAGTCAATGAAGAGCATACATTGTCACTGTCTAGACGTTCCAGGGCTGAGTGAAGAGCCAAAGTGGTATCTATTGTTGTGGAGGTAGGCAAATTGCAGCGGATCCAAGTCACTCCTCAAGCAGAAGATGATATGTTTCATCGTCAAATTCTCAAAACACATCATCATCACTATGGATGTAAATAGTACTTGAAGATTGTCATTGAGGCAGGTTACCACATTCTTCTTGGACATTGGTATGCTTGAAGCAGGTGGGTACCAAAGCAAGAGGTTAATGATATCCATAGAAACCTCAGCCAGTTGATTAAGACAGGTCTTCAATGCTCGGCCAGGTACCCTATTTGGGCTGAATGCTTTCCATAGGTTCACTCTCCTGAAGCATTCTGTCACATTTGTCTCAGAGACCAAAATCATGGGGTCATCAGTGACTGTGGGAGGCTCTTAAATGTTCCTAACATATCTGCCTGTTACCACCACCCTTGGCAGTGCATTTCATACACCTACCACTCTTGTGAAGACCTGCCTGCCCCTCATATCCCACCTATATATTCCTCCAAACATCTTTAAATTATGGACCCTTGCATTAGCCATGTAGGACCTCCAAAAAGTCTCTGGCTGTCCATTTGATCTATGCCTCTTATCATCTTGCCTCTAACACTCCCCAAATCACCTTAAAATTAGTCCCAACATGAGGAAATCTGCAGATGCTGGAAATTCAAACAACATACACAAAATGCTGGTGGAACACAGCAGGCCAGACAGCATCTACAGGGAGAAGGTCTTCTCAGCCGTTTCGGGCCGAAACGTCGACAGCGCTTCTCCCTATAGATGCTGCCTGGCCTGCTGTGTTCCACCAGCATTTTGTGTGTGTTGTTAAAATTAGTCGCCCTCGTATTAGCCATTTCCACTCTGGAATAAAGTCTCTGGTCACTCACTCAATCTATGCCTGTGGTTGCCAGCAACTAAACCTTCATACAGTTACACCCAATAAACTTCAATGATATTGAAGTCAAACATTTTCAATTTTAAGTATTTTTGGAATTCTTGAAATTCTAATGCAATTTAATTATCATATTTAACCATAATTATTGTTTGGAAATAACCTTTTAAATATGACATGTAGGGAAATACATGAAGTGTAAGACAAACCAAAGTTTGAACGTGAAAGGCAAGATCTGTAGAAGCTCATGACAAATTTAGATAGAGAAACTAGAACATAGAACAGTACCACACAGGGCTGGCCCCTCAGCCAGAACTATTGTGCTGAACTGGATACTTATAAGAGTTAATGAGCAGAGGGATCTTAGGGTTCAAGTTCTTAAAAAAAGTATTTAAACAGGCTGATAGAGAGGTTAAGAAGGCATATGACATGCTTGCCTTTATTAGTCGAGCAAAAATCAGCAAGTTGTGTTGCAACTTTATAAAACTCCAGTAAGGTTGCACCTGGGGTATTGTACACTGTTCTGGTTGCCCCATTATAGGAAGGATTTGAGAGTTTGGCTTTGGAGAGGGTGCAGAAGAGATTTACCAGGATGTTGTCTTGATTAGAAGGCATGTGCTATAAGGTTGGACAAACTTGGGTCATTTTCTCTGGAGCGGTGGAGGCTGAGGAGAGATCTGATAGAGGTTTCTATGATTATGAGAGGCAGAGATAGAGCAGATAGACAGTATCTTTCTCCAAGTGTTGACATGTCCAATACCAGAGGGCATGCATTTAAGGTGAGGGGGGTAATTTCAAATGAAATGTGAGAGGCAAGTTTTTTACCTAGGTGCCTGGAATGTGCTGCCTGGGGTGATGGTAGAAAAAGGTACATTAGGGACTTTTAAGAGCCGTTTAGATAGGCACATGAATGCAAGGAAAATAGAAGGATATGGACATTGTGTAGGCAGAAGGGATTAATTTAGTTGGCCATTTAATTATTCATTTCTTTGGTTCAGCACAACATTGTGGACCGAAGGGCCTGTTCCTGTTCTGACTATTCTCTGTTCTATGTTCTAACTAATTAACACAGTGTCTCCTGATTAACCTACTCCATATTTGCCACACATTGACCATATCCCTCCCTTCTCTGTGCCTATCTAAGATTCCCTTAAATGCTCCTATACTATCTGTCTCCACCACCACCCCTGGCAGCCCGTTCCAGACCTCTGTCTCTTTTTCTGTGTAAAAAACTTGCCCCACACATCTCCTTGGTACTTTTTCCCTATCAGCTTAAATACCTGCTTTCTGGTGCAAATCATTTTAGTCCTGGGAGAAACATTATCATCATTTTAACATAATCTACTTAGCACTATTTTGTAAACTTTTGTCAAAGCTCCCTCAATCTCCGCTGTTGTAGAGGAAACAGCCCAGCTTATCCAAGCTCTCCTCACAGCACGTCCTCGAACCAGGCAACATTCTGATGAACATATTCAGCACCCTCTCCAAAGACTCTACATCCTTCCTAGAATGGGGTCACCAGAACTGAAATGCAAAACTCATTAGTGGCCTCATCAGAGTTTTATAAAGCTGTATCATAATTTCCTGTCTCTTGAACTCAATAGATTGACTGTTCTGTGATCTAGGTTACCACAGCATCTCAAGCCAAGATAGTCCACTCAGGAGGATAATAACATCATCCTCAATCCTGACAGTTAGCACACATCAAACATCAACAGACACCTCAAATTCCGGTCCTGAATAATTTTCAACTAAGCAACTTGTGGGAAAGGAAACCGTTAATCACGTCAGTCCATGGCCCCGTCTACTGCTATGATGAGGCTAGATTCAGGGTGGAGGAGCAACACCACATATTTAATCTGAGTAGCCTCCAACCTGATGGCAGAAACATCGATTTCACTGTCTTCCAGTTTTCCCCCGTTCCACCTTCTCTCTTGTTTTTCTATTCCCCACTCTAGTTCCCTTTTTACTCTTTCTCTTCTCCACACCTGTCCACCTCCTCCTTCCCTTTCTTCCATGGTCCATTGTCCTGTCCCATCAGGTTCCTTCTTTGTCAGCCTTTAACCTCTTTTACCTATCACCTCCCAGCTTATTACTTCATTCCACCTACCTGGCTCTCACCTGGTCTTGCCTATCTCTTAGCAGTTTATAGTCCTAACCCTCTTTCCACCTTCATAACCTGGTTTCCGTCCCCTTCCTTTCCAGACCTGATGAAGGGCCTCAGCCCAAAACATCAACTGCTTATTCCCCTCCAAAGATGCTGCTTGACTTTTTGAGTTCCTCCAGCATTGTTGAGCTGATTTTCCAGAATTTCTTGTGTTTTTGAAACTGTCATTCACATTTGATCTGATCAAATTAACCTACTTCCCCAGGGTTGCTGAACGTATGCTCTGAACACACTTGCTCCACAGCACACGTAATCAACGGCATTTACCTGTGACTGATTTGAAACAATAAGCCGTTCACTGTGAAGTGGAACAGATCTTTCCACCTGTGCACTTAACATTCGTCCCGCCAAAGCCCTGATCGTATTTGTATTCAAAATATACCTTATTCATAAAGTGTTCAGTATGTCAAAGTTCAAAGTAAATTTATTATCAAAGTACATTTATGCCACCATATACAACTCTGAGATTCATTTTCTTGCAGGCATGCTCAATAAATCCATAATAGACTAACAACCATAATGGAATCAATGAAAGACCACACCAAATTGGACATTCAACCAGTGTGCAAAAGACAACAACCTGTGCAAATACAAAAAGAAAGAAATAATAGTAATCAATAACTACAGAGAACATGAGAATCAAGTTTGAGAGCCTGATTGTTGAGGGGTAATAACTGTTCCTAAACCTGGCGGTGTGAGTCCTGTACCTTCTTCTGGATGGCAGTCGAGCGAGTCCTGGGTGGTGGTGTCCTTGATGATAGCTGCTGCTTTCCTGTAACAATACTTCATGTAGATGTGCTCAATAATAGGGCGGGCTTTACCCATGATAGACTGGGGCATGTCCACTACTTTTTGTGGCATTTTTTTGTTCAAGAGTATTGGTGTTTCCATATCAGACTGTGATGCAGCCAGTCAATATACTCTCCACTTCACACCTATAGAAGTTTTAGATGTCAATCTGAATCTTCACAAACTCCAAAGGAGATAGAGGTGCTGCCATGCTTTCGTTGTAATTCACCTTACGTGCTGGGCCCAGGACAGGTCCTCTGAAATAATAACAGTGAGGAATTTAAAGTTGCAGACCCTCTCCACCTCTGATGAGGACTGGCTCATGGACTTCTGGTTTCCTCATCCTGAAGTCAATATCAGGTCCTTGGTCTTGCTGACATTGAGTGAGCAGTTGTTGTTGTGGCGCCACTCAGCCAGAATTTCAATCTCCCTCCTGAGTGCTGATTCCTCACCACATTTGATTCGGCCTATGACAATGGTGTTGTCAGCAAACTTGAATATGGCACTGGAGCTGTGCTTAGCCACACAGTCATTAGTGTAACATCAGTAGATCAGGACACAGCCTTGTGCTGCAAATGGGCTGATGGAGATTGTGGAGGAGATGTTGTTGCCAATCTGAAATGACTAGGGTCTGCAAGTGAGAAAATTAAGGATCCAATTGCACAAAGAAGTATTGAGGCCAAGAACTTGAAGCTTATTGATTAGCTTTGAGAGAATGGTGTTATTGAATGCTGAGCTATGGTCGATACCAAGCACCCCAATGTATGCATCTCTACTGTCTTGATGTCCCAAGGCTGAGTGAAGAACCAATGAGATGGCATTTGATGTGGACCTGTTGCTCTGGTAGTCAAATTGGAGTAGATCCAAGTCACTTCTCAGGCAGGAGTTGATATGTTTTATCACCAGACTCTCAAAACACTTTATCATTGTAGATGCAAGTGCTGTTACCACATTCTTCTTAGGCCCTGGAATAATTGAAGCCTGCTTGAAGCAGGTGGGTACCTCAGACTGTGGAAGCGAGGGGTTAAAGATCTCAGTGAACATTTCAGCCAGGTGATCAACACAGGTCTTTAGTAGTTGACCTAGGCTGGATGCTTTTCATAGGTTCACCCTCCTGAAAGCTGCTCGCACCTTAGCCTCAAAGACTGAAATCGCAGGATCAGTGGGGGTTGTGGGAGTTTGTGATGGTCCCTCCATGGTTTTGTGGTCAAAGCGAGCATAGAAACCATTGAGCTCATCTGGAAACGAATCCCTGTTGTCACCTATGTTGCTCAATTTAACTTTAAAAGAGGCGACAGTGTTCCAGCCCTGCCACAACTATCGAGCATCCTTTGTTGATTCAAGTTTAGTCTGGAATTGCCACTTCAGTTGTGAGATGGCTTTCTGCAGATTGTATCTGTGCTCTTGTAACTTCCTTGGTAACCTGACTTGAATGCCTTTGATCTGTCCCTCAACAGATTCTGGATCTCATGGTTCACCCAGGGCTTCTGGCTGGGGAAGACTCTGAATGACTTTGAGGCGACACGCTCATCTACAACTGCTTTAACAAAGTCTGTTATAACCATTCAGATCCACAGATGAGTTCTTGAACATGGCCCAGTCCACCAAATCGAAGCAATCCCATAGCCTCTCCTCCCTCCTGCAACCACTGTTACACCACCAGCAAGAGCACTTACTGTGCTATCTCATGTCTACACTTTGGTACAAATGCTAGGCAGTGCCAACCACCTTGCAGCTTCGACAGTGCCAGCGCATCAGGACACCACAGGTCTGTGAACACCGTGGGTTCCAGCTGCCTGGGTCATCCACTGATCATTATGGACACCCTTTCAGAGCAAAGCTTCCTGTGTGACACGGGTGCTCAAGTGAGTTTGCGGCAGGCATCGTCTATTGATGAGAAGGCAAAGAGCGATGAAACCTCGCTGGACCCACCAACGGCAGCAGGAACCAGACTTACGGGACACGACAGGTGATGCTCTGCTTCAGTGGGTGACGTTACATGTTGGACCTCGTCCTGGCTAAAGTGGCTAGACCCCTATACAGTGCCGATTTCCTGTGTGCCCAAGGATTATTAGTTGTTCTTAAGAACTGCCCCACAACGACTCTGTCAAGTGCATACACCACTGCATGTGAGTTTACTGGATTGCTGGGCAAATTCCCAGACCTCAACAAGCCCACATTCTCTACTACAGTCACAAAATGTGGGGCTGAGCACCACATTCCCACAACTGGCCCGCCAGTCTCTACCCGCACGCATACACTAGACGGAGAAAAGCTAGCAACAAAGAAGGCTGAGTTTGTCAACATGGAATGACTTGGCATTATAAGCCAGTCAAACAGCCCCTGGGCTTCACCCCTCCATATGGTCCCTAAGTCAGATGGCGGTTGCCTCCCATGTGGTGATTATCGACACCTTGACAAGGACACCACCCCCAATTGTTACCTGGTCCCACATATCTAAGACTTTTTGGCACATTTAGCTGTGAAGTTAATTTTTTTCCAAATTCAGTCTAGATAGGGGCTACCATCAGGTGCCTGTGTGCTGGAGGGCACTCCCAAAATGGCTGTGATAACCCCGTTTGGCCTTGTTTCGTTTCTGCACATGCTGTTTGGACTGAAAACTGCAATACGGACTTTCCAAGAGCTGATGAACTCTGTATTAAATTCCCTTTTGTTTACCTGGATGACATATTGTCATCAGTGCATCCAAATCCAAATGAATATCTCATCTCTGCACATATTCTGAGCATTTAAGCTAACACCGGTTGATTATTAACCCTACTAAACATACAAAAGCTGGATGAACTCAGCATAGTAAAACGCTTGTTTGCGCTGTCAACCATTGACTTTCTCAGCCATTGCATCTGCGCAGAAACCCCTCCCATCCAAAGTAGCCACTATTATGGATTTCCCATGGCCCCGCACTACTGAAAAACTGCAGGACTCTTTAGCTATTCAATCTCGTTGTGGCTGTCCGCAATTTTCAGTTTCTTCTAGAGTGTCGCCATTTCCCAGCGATCATTGACCACAAACCTCTCATGTACGTGATCGCCAAAATATCAGACTTTTGGTCTGCACAGCAGCAAAAATAATGCCGTGGCTGATTGCCTCTCATGGCCAGCTGTCGAGGCCGTACACATAGGGGTTGACTATACCGTCCGGCATGGCAGCCAACTAAGCTACGGACGCAGGGGTACAGGCTTACTAAACAGTAGTCACGGGCTTGTGGTTAGCTGATATTAAGTTCGGGAAGGCTGATGTTTCTCTCCCATGCAATGTCTCAGCCGGTCGCCCCCCTCACCCATAGTGCCTGCAAACTGGAAGTGGGCTGTTATTGACTCCATACGTGGCCTTTCACATCTGGGCCAGAAGGCCTCACTAAAACTGGTTGCATGACAAGGCCTGAGAAAGGACGAGTGTGAGTGGAGTGCAGCCTGCATGGTGTGCCAGTGGGCAAAAATTAACTGTCATGTCTAGCTGGCATTGGCACCTCTTGAGGTCCCTGAGCTTGTTGACCCTCTTCACCCACCTCCTTACCATGGTGGACCCTACCACAGGTGGCCAGTGGTTATCCCTCTATCATCATCGATGGCCGCAGACGTGGCTCGGGCATTCATCAGCACCTGGGTTTCTCGGTTTACACCCCATCTGACATTTCCTCTGACCGCAGTCCCCCAATTCCTGTCAGACCTCTGGACTGTGATGGTGAGAGCGAGGAAGTTCTTGCTAATGGTGATGGCAGAGGCATTTATGATTGAGGCAATTAACAGACTCTTAGCTAGACACATGAATAATCAGAGAATGAAAGGTTAGAGACATGGTGTAGGCAGCAGGATTAATTTAGTAAAACTTTCGATTGTTACTTTAATGTTTGGCAGAATATCGTAGGCTAAAGGTCCTATTTCTAGATTATTCTATACTCTATGCTGTTAAGAATTAAGTGGTTGTTCTGAGTAGTGATAAGCTTTGTCAACCTGTAACAGTAACTGAAACCTGAGGGACAGAAGGTGTCAACTGATTGTGCTCAGATAGGCGCCCAGCTGAGGTCGCAGCTCAGATTTACTTACTTTTTAGGGTTCTTTTTTAGGGTTGTGGGAATGGTTTTGCAGACAGAGAGGTGATTTAGGGGTCAGGTTAGGGTTTAAGGACAGGGATATGGGAGAATTGGAGGACAGGCTGGAACCTAAGCCTCTGATCTACGTTCGAAGGCCAAGAGCATGGGTGGGCTGTAAGACCGGCAAGTTCGTTCGGGATCCTGTCATCGGAGAAACCAGAGTTTGAGAATTGGTTTTTGAGGGACCATCATTGGCAAGTCCAGGGACTGAGGCCTGGTGGAAGACCCTTGCCCAAGGTCATCGCCTGAGAAACCTGGATCAATACTGAAAACTGAAGCCCAGAGGCTGATCGGAAATCCAGAATTCAAAGCTTGGTGGCAAATCACTGTGAGTCTGCTGGGGAAGCCAGGGCCCTTGTGTCTGCAAATCCATGTGCCCACTGAGGGCTGGAGGCTGCCCTGGGGTTACAGACATGGGAGGGGTGGTGGAAGGGTTCTGCTGTTATTGCTCTGTGGCTTGCGATGTTCTGTTTCGTTGAGTTCTGTGTTATTCTGCCAGGCAGTGGTAGTGCCAAGCATGGTATGTTGGCACCGGAAAGCGTGGTAACACTTCCACTGCTGCTTCCAGCACAGCCTCGGGCGTATTGGCTGTTAATGCAAACAACACGTTTCTCCGTACCTTTCGATCGGAATCTGATTTTGAATAGAGGTCTTCTTGAAGCAGGTGGGCTCTCAGATTGAACCAATGAAAGAATAAAAATGCTTGAAAATACCCCACCAGCTGATCCGTCCAGGATCTAAATTCATGGGCAGAGACACCATTCAAACCAGCTGCTTCTCAGAAATGATGATCTCAATCTGCAACAGTAACTGTGGGTTTAGGTGTATTGGAGGCAACGAGGCGTTTGTTTTGCCTCCATCTTGTAATCCATTGGACCAGAGCAGTACCTGATTCTTCCTCCCTTGCCTCCAATTTCTACAACCTCTGCTTTAAATATAGAACATAAAACAACACAGGAACAGGCCCTTCAGCGTACAATGTTGTGCTGAGCCAATTAGATTCATAATTAACTGACCAACTAAACCAATCCCTTCTGTGCATTGTCATTGACGTGGCCTCCACAAACGTCTGTGGCACACAGTCACCGGCCTCTGGCTAAAGAAATTCTTTCTCATCTCAGTTCTAAAGTTACATCGATCTATCTACCTACTTATTTAGAGATTCAGTACAATAACCGGCCTTGCCAGTCCAACGAACCTGTGTTACCTAATTACACTATGTTACCCACCCATACATCTTTGGAACATGGGAGGAAACCGGAGCACCCAGAGAAAACTCACATGAATACGGAGAATGTACAAACACTTTACAGACAGTGAGAATGGACCGTGGTTGCTGGGAGAATGTACAAACACTTTACAGACAGTGAGAATGGACCGTGGTTGCTGGGAGAATGTACAAACACTTTACAGACAGTGAGAATGGACCGTGGTTGCTGGGAGAATGTACAAACACTTTACAGACAGTGAGAATGGACCGTGGTTGCTGGGAGAATGTACAAACACTTTACAGACAGTGAGAATGGACCGTGGTTGCTGGGAGAATGTACAAACACTTTACAGACAGTGAGAATGGACCATGGTTGCTGGTGCTGTAATAGCATTACTCTAACTACTACACCACCGTACATATGCAATGCCTGTAACGTTCATGCCTCAGCTTAATCAAGGGAAGCAGAAGGCTTTTGTTTCTATTTCTGCAGAGGCTGACTGACCTGCAAACTGTTTCCAGCATTTTCAGATTTTGCGCCTGGGAGTTTAAACATACTGCTTTACATTATCGAGGAACAACAGAAACTACAACACAGAAACAGATCCTTCGGCCCATCCTGGTCATGCCAAACAATTACTCTGCCTAATTCCACCCAGAGCATAGCCCTCCATACCCCTCCCATTCATGTGCCTATCCAAATATCTTTTAAATGCTGAAATTGAACCCACATCCACCACTTCCACTGGCAGTTTGTTCCACACTCTCACCACCCTCTGAGTGAAGAAGTTTCCTTTTAAATATTTCACCTTTCACTTTAACCTATGACCTGTAGTTCTAGTCTCACCCAACCTCAGTGGGGAAAGCCTGCTTGCTTTTATACTATCTGTATCCCTCATAATTCTGTATGTTTCTATCACATCTCCTCTCTTACTCCCTTGCTTTAAAGGTACCCTATAAGTCAGGTCCTCAAGTCCTGGAAACATCCTTATAAATTTTGTCTCTATGCTTTGAATCTTATTGATATCTTTCCTGTAGGTGACCAGAACTGTGCAGAATTCTCCAAATTCTGCCTCACCAGTGTCTTTTACAAGTACAACATAACATCCCAACTCCTGTACTCAGTACTTTGATTTATGAAGGCCCATGTGCTAAAAACTCTCTTTATGACCATATCCACCTGTGCTTTAGCTAAATCTAGGGAAGCAAAAGGTGTTAACTGTTTCTACTTCCACAGGTGCAGAATGTTTCCAAAATTTTTAGATTTTGTTCCTTAGAGTTTAGATGTACTGCAATACATTATCATGGAAGGTATTAAAAAAAAGAGAACAGCAATAACAATAATTATAATAATTTATTTATCAAATACTTTTCATACAAACAATACAGTTCAAAGTGCGTTACAGTGGAATAAAGTACAATGAAAATGAAAATTAAAATTAACATGAAAATAAAGAAAATATGTTAGTTAAAAGCTAGGTTAATAAATAGATTTTGAACTGGCTTCTAAAACTTTAGAAGTTTAAAAGAGTAACCTGCGATGGAGCATCAAAACTAGCAGTGAGATGTCTGTAAAATATAGATGCAGAAGGAGGGACGTGCTGTGATGATTTCAAAATTCAAGATTCAGGGTTCAAGATTGTTTAATGTCACAAGTGTAAAGGAGGACAAAATAGTTGTTACTTTGACTCTGATGCAGCACAAAAAACACAATAAGATAAAGACAACAATAGTAAAAAGAGCACAATAAAAATAAACATATAAAATAGCTTACACACATAAGCTGATTGTATGCCCATAAAGTGACGCTAGGCACAGGACAAAGTGACTGACAGGAAATGATAAAGTAGTGGTGGCTGTGGGCATGAAGAAGGGCTTTACTGGGAGAGGTGTTGATCAGCCTTACAGCTTTGAATCTGGTGGTCCTGGTGTGGATGCCACGTAGCCTCCTCCTTGATGGGAGTAGGACAAACAGTCCATGAACAGGGTGGGTGGGATCCTTCATATGTCACTGGCCTTTTCCTGGTACCTTTATCCTTGATGGTGGGTTGGCTGGTGCTGGTGATGCATTGGGCAGTTTTGACTACCCGTTGAAATCTTCCTGTTCACTGCAGAGCAGTTTCCGTTAAATGCAGCTTGTTAGGGTGCTTTCTACCGCTCATCTGCAGAACGACATGAGTATAGAACACAATAATTTATTAGCACTCTGCTGTCAATCTTAGATCTCTTGAAATGACAGCAAGACATCTTTTAGCTAACAAGTATTAATCATTAAACGGGAGCTGACAGTTGCAGCCATGATCTCAGACATCACTTTATAACCTGATGGGAATGTGGAGGAATTCTCCTCTTATTACTTTAAGCTGTAGTCCATAAAGGGGTACAGCATGGAAACAGGCTCTTCATTTCATGTTGACTATCAAGTGTCCTCTTTTAGTTTTCTTCAAGTTATTATCAACTACCTCTCCCAGATTCTACCACTCACTACCTGCGTGTTGGACAGCGAACCTGATCTCCCTGGGATGTGGGAGGAAATCAGAGTGCTGGAGGAAGACTTTTGAACAAGCCTCTCATGGAGAGGTAGTTTCAGAACAATGAGCGTAGAGCATTACAGCTCCAAAGAGAAAAGCCCTAGCCCGCTCAACCTATCCTCACAAGGCATGCTCTCTAATCCAGGTGGCATCCTGGTGAACCAGATCTGCACACACTCTAAAGCCTCCACATCCTTCCTATAACTCAGCAAACAGAACTGAAGACAATACTTCAAGTGTGGCCTAATGTTGAACCCTTGATTTCCTAATTTATCTCATCGTGGCCTTATTGCACCTGCACCACACTTTCTCTGTAACTCCCACACTATATTTGGTGTTTATTGTCACCATATGTGGCAAGCTCTGTCTGGATGGCAGGCAGTACTCCAGCTTTTCTCTGTGTCTCAGTGATAAACCGACATGTAACACAGTGCAGCAGCTGAAGTGGAGGTGGGGTGTGCAGGTGGACAAGCGGCTCCACAAGAGAGATCAAGACTTCATCTTCAGCATCTGAAAAGTCTGATCATTGGAATAGAAGCTGTCTGGTGGTATGAGATCATAAGACATAGGAGCAGAACTAGGCCATTCAGTCCATCGAGTCTGTTCCACCATTCCATCATGGCTGAATTATTATCCCTCTCAACTCCATCCTCTGGCCTTCTCCCCGTAACCTTTGATACCTTTACTAAAAAAGAATGTCTCAGCCTCTGCTCTAAATAAACCCAAAGACTTGGCCTTCGCAGCCATCTGTGGCAATTAATTCCACAAATTCTCCAACTTCTGACTAAACAAATTCCTCCTTATCTGTGTTCTAAAGGAGAATCCTTCTATTATGGTTCTCGACTCCCCCACTACTGGAAACATCCTCTCCATACCTACTCTATCTAGGCCTTTCAATATTGAATCAGTTCAATGAGATCCCCCCCCCCCCCACCCCGAATCTTCCAAATTCCAGCGAGTACAGGTCCAGAGCCATCAAACGCTGCTCAGACATTAAGCCTTTCATACCTCAGATCATTCTCATGGACCTCCTCTGAACCCTCTCCAACGTCAGCACGTAACTAGGGAGGTCAAAATTGCTCACAATGCCCCAGTGCTGTCAGCATTACATCCTTACTTTTATATTCTGCTCTTTTTGAAATGAATGCTAACATTCTGGTACATGCTTGAATCTGATGGTATGTGACCCATAACCCACTGGGTCACCCAAGGATAGCTTCTATCCCAATGTTATCAGACTCTTCAGTGGAATTTCCATCCGCTTACAGGGTACAGAATTCAATCTAGGGTTTGGGCAGAAATCTGACCACCAGATAACACAATATAACAATTAATACCTGAACTTCCCTTCTAAAGGGTAGCTTTACTTATTTGTCATATGACATCAAAACAGCGAAGCATGCAGTGAAATCCATCATCTACATTATCATTTGTGAGGTGCTGTGGAGAGCCCACAAACGTCAACAGGCTTCTGGCACCAACATAGCATGTTGACGACTTGCTCACCCTAACCCGGTACTCACTGTTTGTAAGCCCATGAATTTTCTCTGTTTTCTGCCTTTCTTTTCTTAACTCGAACATTTCTGTCCCTTGCTCTGCTTTTTTCTAAACTTGAATGTCTGACTGGCTTCATCTCAGGTTCATTAAAAACATCCTGGTTGCTTTGTAGCTCCAAAACTCATCATAAGAAAAACTTGGAGCTGGGAGATGCCTGTTATTAGTTTTGTTTTACTTTTAGCGAGACGTGTACTTATGGCGTGGTGACATGATGACGTATGCCATTCACGTACTTCTACATGTAACCCAAATGAATTAGTTAAGCAAACAAAGAATGCTCAATCAAGCAATATACTTATAATATTACTCAAATATTGCTGAAATATAAACATTGTCCTTTACATGTCAGTATGCCTACGAATTATTCTGTTTGAAGTACATAGAACCTAGAACACCATTTCAGCCCAGCATGTCTGTGCTGACCATTGAAGTAACCTACCAGCCTGCACGTGGCCATATCCCTCCATTTCCTGCCTATCTAAAAGCAGCATAAATGGTACCACAATGTCTCCTTCCACCACCTGTTCCAGGCACCCATAGTCTCCTGCCCCTCCTCACATCTTCCTTCAACATTCCCCCTCTCACCTTAAAGCTATGAACTTTCATATTTCAGCCACTGGGGAAAAGGGTCTGACTATTTAGTGCCTACCTAATTCACTTCTGAAAACTCTCTTTGACTCTGATTTCACCAATATAACAGGCAGTGAAGTCCAAACCAACGCAAAGGAAGGTGTTCCTCGCTTCTCACTTGAGTCTTGTGCTCAGAATTATAAATACAAGTTGTTTTTGTGTTCAAACTATTTGCTAATACATGCAGAGTGTTTTTAAGATCACAGCTACACACATTATCTATCATTCACCAGTCCAGGCACCATTTCTCTTCATGTTCACATACACTTCCAGTCTAGTTGGAGCTAGCCTCACAAGTTTAGGTCTTTTACTCATCCTACAGCACATTGATACTGGGTGTTCAGGAACTTGGCAAGCCATGGTGTAGCTGGGCCCCAAAGCACCCCTTCCGCCACCACCAGTCTGCAACCCCGATTCTCACAGGTACCTGAAAACCTCCACCTTCCCTCAACACCCCAACCATCCCCCTCCTCTGATGCCACCAATTCTCCTCCCCTCTCTAATCCCAGCTGTGCCTTCACCATTCATTCCAACCTTCCCCTCTCTGAGGCAGAACATTCTGTTCTCAGCGAGGCCCTTTCCTCAGTCGCCCGTTGCACACACCTCAGTGAGTTCTGCGCCTGCCGTGATGCTGAGCTTTTCCTCTGTTGCTTCTATCTCTGAGTCCACTCCTTTGGCAAGGATTCCCAACCCACACCAATGACCCCTTCTCCCATCTCCAACCCTTCTCCTCTTCTTAGTTCTGGTTCTCTGCCTGCCCTCGATCTTCTCATCTGTAATTGCTGTCAAGACATCAACTGGCTCAACTTCATCACTCCTCTCTCCTCCTTAAACCTATAGTCTCTGAGCGCACTGCCCTCCACACCAATCCCAACCCGATTATCAAACCCACAGCAAAAGGAATGGCAGACTACCTTGCTGAGGCCTAGCAGCAGCTCTCCTCGTACTTATCCCTTGAAGAGGACCCCACTCAGGACTATCAAAAAATTGGCTCAGACACCTCATCAACTCTGGAGATTTCCCATCCCCTGCCACTGAACTCATTGTTCCTTTACCACTCACTGCTTCCTTCCTCCTCCTACTCAAGACCCACAAACCTGACTGTCCAGGTAGGCCCATTGTCTCCACCTGTTCCTGCCCTACATGCCTCAACTCCATTCTCTCCCCTTTGGTTCAGTCCCTTCCCGCCTACATCCGTGACATTTCACACACTCTCAATCTCCTCAACAACTTCCAATTCATTGGCCCTGACCACCTCATTTTCACCGTGAATATCTAGTCCCTATACACTCCTGTCCCCCATCATGATGGCCTTAAAGCTCACTGCTTCTTTCTCAATAAAAGAACCAGTCCCCCTCCATCTGGCCAAACTGGTCCTCACCCTCAATTATTTCTCCTTCGGCTCCTCCCACTTTCTCCAGACAAGCTGTAGCCATGGGCAACCATGTGAACTCCAGCAATGGCTACCTATGTGGAACACTCCATGTTCCAAGCCTCCCCTGGTAATGCTCCCCACCTATTTCTTTGCTACTTTGACAACTGCGCTGGTATTGTTTCATGCATCCATTCTCAATTTCATCAACTTTGCCTCTAACTTCCACCCTGCCCTTAAATTCACTTAGTCCATTTCTAACACACTTTTCTTCCCCCTTCTTGATCTCCTTTCTTTAACTCTAGAGCCAAGCTGTCTACTGACATTATTAATAAACTTTTGGATGCCCATTGCCATCTTGACTATACTACTTCCTGTCCTGTTTCCTGTAAAAATTCTGTTTCCTTTGTCTCCATTGTACCTGTTCACAGAATGAGGCTTTCCTTTCCAGGACATCAGAGACGTCCTCTTTCTTTCAGGAATGGTGTTTCTCTTCCTTCACCATTGATTCTGGCCTTATCCGCATCTGCTCTATATCCCAAACATCTTCCCTCTGCCTTAACAAGGATGGAGTTCCTCTTGTCCTAATGTACAACTCCACAAGCCTCTGCATCCAACACATCATCTCTTAAGGGATCCTACTTAGCCCTGCAAGTAATGATGCTGAAAAATTTTGTAACCCTCAGGTCCTGTCGAATGCGGTGAGGTGTAAGCTGACCTGAGACCCCTGTTTGGGTGAATGCTGCGTGATTTGTTACACTGTTGTAAATCAGTACCACAAAATAACAGACAGTACACCATATACAATTAAACGATTTAGCTTTATAATTCTTAATTTGACTAAAGGATTAGTAAAGAAAAAGCAAAAAGAAAAGGGTCCACTGTAATGAAACAGTCTAACATACACAAATTGGAGCTCACAGTTTACCCTTCGCCGATTCTCCATCGATTTCCCCGCACTTCTTTGACTCGCGCTCCACTCCAAGTCCTCTCCTGCGATTTCTCCTCTCCGGCGTCTTCTCTCTCCATCTTCTACCGAACAAAAGACCCAGTTCACTTCGGTGTCTAGCACACAGCACAAAAACACACTCCCTTCATTGGATGGTTCACATTTCAAAGCACCCATTATCTCTAACCTTAACCCAAACGCTGCTTCTGCAGAAAGACCATTACATCAGCAGTGAAGCCTTTCCCAGGGTGTTACACTTTGTATCAAATAGATTGGATTACTACAATGCACTTTTTACTGGCAATACATTGTCAAACTGCAAGTCATTCAGTTGCTGGGTTTTGAACTAGAACCAGGATAAGAGAGCATATCACTCCCATCCTAACAACTCTGCATTGGCTTCCCCTATCTATTAGAATTCATTTTAAAGTTCTCTTAATTAATGGTCTTTGATGCTCTTAATGGTACATCACAGAATTGCCTTTATTTTATAATCCTGCTTGACCCTTGGGTTGTATTCCACCGGTCTCTTAAACTTAAACACAAACCTCCCACCGAAGATAACTGGCAGGTCAGCTTTCTGAACTATGCTCCTAAACTGTGGAACTCAGTACCTAAAACTCAGTTTTATGCAGACTCAGACTCATGTGAACACCAGACCAAAACCTATTTACAGTATTTAACATCTTTAGTTTTAGTGTTTGCACTTTATTCAATTCTAAAGTACTTTGAACCACATCATTTGCATGAGAAGTGCTCTTTAAGCAAGGTGTTATATTAATATTAATGACTGGGACACACATAGCGTGCAAACCAAAAGATTTTTACTGGATCTTGGTACATGAGACAATAATGAAGCAATTAGCAATTCCCAATCATCCATTTCCAGATAAAGTCTGCAGGACGAGTCTACACAGCCAGTTTCCCAGTCCAAAACTAACCTGGACAGAGGCAGCACTGTGACACAGTTGGTCAAGCTACTTCCTTGCAGTTGCATCAAACCAGAACTGACCTTGACTTCTGGTGCTGACTGTGTGGAGTTTGCATGTCCTGCCCATGACCGTGTGGATTAACATCTGGCTCTTTCAGATTTCCACTCACGTCTCATCGATGTGCTGATTGGCCATTGGACATCACCCCTGGTATGCAGGTGGGAGTTTAGAGCTGGGAGAGGTCCTGGAGAAAGTAGAGAGAATAAAGATGGAGTTAGTGCCATCAGGCTCAAGGACATCTTCTACCCCGCTGTTGCAAGGTTATTGAGTAGTCCCCTAGGACAATGAGATGGACTCTTGACCTCGTAATCCACCTTGTTATGATCTTTCTGGCTTCTTACCCCTTCCCTTCCAGTCCTGATAATGGGTGTTAGCCCGAAACATCGGCTGGTTAATCCTCTTCATAGATGCTGCCTGACCTGCTGGGGTCTTTTAACGCTTTGTGTGTGCTGTTGTCATCTTGCACATTACTGCCTAGCTGCATTCCGTTTTCTCTCTACCTGATGTGCTCGATTCTGCATTCTGTTACTGTTTTACCGTGTACTACCTCGATGCACTGTGTAGTGAGCTGGTCTGGTTGCAAGACGACTCTGATTAGGCAACTCGTTCTATGTGGATGATTTGGGCCATCAGACGAGAAGATCATGAGCAGAATTAAAACGTAAACTCAAGAGATTTTGCAGATGCTGGAAATCCAGAAAATACACAAAATACTGGAGGAAGTCAGCAGGTTAGGTAGCCTCTAGGGGGAGGAATAAACGGTCAATGTTTATTCCCCTCCATTGAATTAGGCCATTCTGCCCATCATGCCATTCTATCATGGCTGATTTACTTTCCCTCTCAACCCCATTCTCCTGCCTTCTCCATGTAACCTTTGCTGCCCTGACTAATCAAGGACCTATCAACCTCCCATTTAAATATACCAATGACTCGGCCTCCACAGTCTCCTATGGCAATGAATTCCAGAGATTCGCCACCTGTTTCCATGCTGTATATGTCTACAACCCTTGAACGCCAGGATCAGCATGAATAGTCCTTAATGGTTAGTATGGATGTGAAGGGCTGAATGGCCTGTTTTTTGCTGGATGAAAATACTTAGCTGCTTTCAGGCATTAGCAGGTTGGTACAACTACTTAGGGTAACACACAAAATGCTGGAGGAACACAACAGGTCAGGAAGCTTCTATGGAGAGGAATAGAGAGTTGCTGCCTGACCTGACAAGTTCCTCCACCATTTTGTGTGTGTTACTCTGGATTTCTGGCATTTGCAAGATCTCCTGTGTTTGGCAGTATTTAGGAACTGGTGTCCTTGATTTGCAATTACAGAGCAAAGGACTTGGCTGAGCTATAAATCCAAGACAGGATAAGGAATCATTTCAAAAAGGTCTCTTGATGGAATGGTCTGGTGAACAGGAGAGGGCAAGCTTACCCTCTGTAATAACTCTAGACAGTCCGACACTTAAGGCAGATCAAAGCTTCCAGCGGCTGAGCTTAAAGGGTGAAATTGGTTCATGTTCTCCTGTGCTCAACGGATACTGCATTTCAACGAATGTAGCTCTTGGTTTACACTGAGACGTTTCAGCAGGGTAAGCAGGTGCCAGCTGAAAGATGCCACTATTTAATGTTTTGGGGCGGTGGGGGGAAGGGGAGGGAATCTCTAGTGCAGCTTGTCTAGCGGCTGCCTCAGTGAGCCACTCAGCCTCAGTCCCAATTTTGCACGTCTTCCCTGTGCCTACGTGAGTTTTCCATGTGTCCTGCAGTTTTCTCCCACCTCCCAAAGCCCGGGAGGTGGGAGTCCCTGATGGTGGATTCCCCCTTCCCGACACATCATCTCCTGTAGATGTCCTGCTAAGCTGTACCCGTGATGCATCTGGATGAACCCACCACTTTCTGTCTCCCTTGCACGCCTGCGTGCTGGATTTTCCAACCACAGACTGTGATACGACCAGTCACTGTACATCTCTCAAAGTTTGCCAGAGTTCCAACGTAATACCAAGTCTCCCTTCCCCAGCTGTTGCTTCTTGTCTCTCCATCATCCCATTTGAACCTTCAGGAAAATCAGAGGCATTTCAAACAAGCTTACTTCAGAGAGATTTGACAAGCTATGCTTTGAGCTCCACAACATGGGTCCTCAAAGGAATCGTTTTTCTGATAGAGGAGAGTCCAGAAGTGAAAGCCTGATGGTTGAAGGCTGGAGGCTGGAGGCCCAGAGACCTATCCTGATATTGCAGGACTCTGTGTGGAGTGTGGGTAGGTGGGAGGGAGGGAGGGGGCTTGTTTTGCTCATGTTGTGTTCTGTGTTCTGCTGAACATGGTGGGCATGCTATGTTGGTGTCAGAATGTTGTGGGCTGCCTCCAGCACATCCTTCAGTGTTTTGGTTATTACATAAAAAATGCAGTTCACTGTATGTTTTAGTCTACATGTGAGGAATAAATCAGAATCGGAATCCCTGGAGGCTAGCCTTTTTTGGATGGTCATTGTAGAAACTAAGATGAATACCACTGAGAAGAACTGTAACAAATGCTGCCAAATGGCACTATCAATAACAGATTCCAAGGGCTTGCTGATGATTGAGTGTTTGATGTGGTGGCAATTGTATTTGCCCTTCTGTACCAGATAGGCATCAAAGGGAAATGATTTCATTAGTTGGATTCATACATCCTGGTTGGGAAGGCCTAGATTTAGAGGTGATAGGTTTAGGGTAAAAGGTGAAATATTTAAGAGGCATTTTCTGCACTCGGGGGTGGCGTGAATGCGCAATGAGCTGCCAGTTGAAGTGGTTACTGATGCACCATCAATAACTCTCTGAGACGGGAGGCGAGATATCGGCTTTTATTGACTGGAAGAAAGAACAAGCAGCAATTGACCACCATGCTACATCCTGGAGAATGAGGGCCGGGCCCAGGCTCCAATCGCCTTTATACCGGGGTCAGTGGGAGGAGCCACAGGAGCAGTCAGCGTGTCCAGACAGGTATATGCAGTTCACCACAATTACTCTGGGTTCAGTTGGTCAGTTACATGGATGGGAGGGGTTTGGAGGGATATTGTCCAGGTGCAAGTATTGGTATTGGTATTCTTCTCCTTAAACACACCACCCCTGCTGGGGCATAGGCCACTGATAACAGCTCACCAGAATCCTCTGGCGTGGGCCAATGGAAGATTCTTGGCCCTGAGGCTCTGCTTTCACCACACAACTTCATACATCTTCTAGGCGAAGACCCTTCCTCTCCCAGGAAAGTCTTTAGATATGGAACTTTTGTTGGCACTTTTGAAGCTCTTCTTTTTGATGGGATTGAGTTGATAGTCCCATGTCCCATCCTCCTCCTTTCACAGCCAGCCATGGTGCAGTTTGGTATTGGTGTGTTATTGACACAGGGAAAAGCTTGCCTTGTACATCAACTCATTACACAGCGCATTGAGGTAGAATAAGGTAAAACAAAAATAACACAGAATAAAGTGTAACAGCTACAGATAGACAATAAATTACAAGAACATAATGAGGTAGATTGTAAGGTCAAGAGTTCCTATTATTGTACACGAGATCCATTCAAGAGTTGGATGATAGTGGAATAGACACTGTTCTTGAGTGTGCTGATACATGCTTTCAGGTTTTTGTATCTTTTGTCCGATGGGAGAAGGGAGAAGAGAGAATGTATAGGGTGGTAGGGTCTTTGATCATACTGGCTACTTTCCTGAGGCAGTGTGAAGTATATAGGGGGCTGCTGGTTCCTAGGATGTGCTAAGCTGTGTCCACAACTCTGCATTTTCTTGTGGTCACATGTAGCACGTTTGCCATTATGCAGCCAGTCAGAATGCTTTCTATAGCACATCAAGAAGAATTTGTAAGGATCGACAGGGACATACTGAATTTCTTTAGCCTCCTAAGGAAGTACAAGCATTAGTGAGCTTTCTTGGCCTTGACATTAATGTGGTTGGAGCAGGAGAGTCTATTAGTGATGTTCACACCTGGGAATTTGAAGCTCTCAACCCTCTCAACCTCAGCACAGTTGATGTAGATAGGACCATTAGCTCCAACCCCCTTCCTGAAGTCAATGACTATCTCTTTTGTTTTGTTGACTTTTGAGGGGAAGGCTGTTGTCATGACACCATGTCACTAAACTCTCTAGATGGGAGTAGGGAGAAGATCAGGACAACGCTGACTAGAAGGACCGATTTCTCTGCTGTTGTCCTCTATGACTCCCCTAAGGGTTGAGCTTGTCGGAAGTCAATCACAGCATTCCCAAGATGTCATTGAACATGTTCCAGAGGGAAGGATCGCAGGTCAACATCTGCAACGGAACTGCATCATCAATGTCCTTTATTCTGCCCTGAGTTTGTTTATGGATCTTCAATTCTATCTGAAACTCCTCAGGAAATGAAGCCATCAATAACTGTATGCATAACACCCAAACAATGTTCATGCAGAAACACTCAAACAACATCAAGGTATGGCTAAGTGACATTCGCATCAAGTGCCAGCCAATGACCATGGTAACTCCAGCAAGAGCCACCCTACCTAACTGTGACATCCCGAATTCAATTTCCGCCACTGTCTGTAACAAGTCTGTACATTTTCCCTGTGACCGTGTGGAATTCTTCTCCTCCCACAGTCCAGAGCCATATGGGTTATGGCGAGTAAGCTGCTGAACAGCTGTGTTGGTGCCACACTTGCCGGCTGCCTCCGCCACAGTCCATGGACTGTGTTGGCTGTTGACGCAAAAAGATTTCACTGTTCGTTTAGATGTTTTGGTGGACATGTGACAAAGCTTATTTTAAAAATAAAAGCTAATTTGAGGCACCACGGTGGCATAGCTGTTAGCAGGATGCTATTACAGTTCCAGCCATTGGAGTTCGGAGTTCAATTCCGACGTCCTCTGTAAGGAGTTTGTACATTCCTCTCCGTGACCACCTGGGCTTTCTCCAGGTGCTCCGGTTTGTTCCACAGTCCAAAAACGTAGCTGTTAGTAGGTTAATCGGTCATTATCAATTGTCCTGTGAGTAGGTGGGCTGCTGGGAGCTGTGGCTCATTAATTTGGAAGGGCCTGTTCTGCACTAAATCAATAAATACTGTAAGCTAATAAATCTTACATTTTCAGAAGTCCTGCTGAGCAGTGGAGTTATACAGATCTCCTCATAACATTCCACAATGTTCAACCTCTGATCACTGATCTGAAATGTTAAAATTCACCCTTTCCACAGAGGCTGTCTGACCTGCTCCTCGTTTTGAACATAATATGATTTTAATCTAGATTGCCGGCTATTTCAATGTTTTGTTTTAGAGTTACAGAGGCAGAGTCACAGAGCACAGAATCAAGCCTGCACTGTACTTTCTCTGTAGCTGTTACATTTTGTTCTAGATTGTTATTGTTTTCACGGCCCCAAGCAGTCCTTCTACATGGGACAACACTTCACCGAGTTATCCAGTACTCCCAGTGCAGCCTCCTCTTCATTGATGACACCCAAAGCCTCCGCTGAGTCACATTGAGGCCAGTTTCAGACTGAAGGAACGACACCTCATATTCCATCTGGGTGGACTCCAACCTAATTTCTCTGACTTCTAGTAATGACTCCACCATCCTATTTTCTACCTTTTCCCATTCCCTATTCTGTCTCCCCTTTACCTCTTTCTTCCACTCACCCATCACCTCCCTCTGGCACTCCTCCTCCTTCCCTTCCTCCCATGGTCCACTCTCCTCTCCTATCAGATCCCTTCTTCTTCAGCCCTTTACCACTTCCACCTATCACCTCATAGTTTCTTACTTTATCCCCCTCCCTGTTCTACCTACCTTCCCCCTCACCCGCTCTCTCCTACCATCTGCCAGCTTGTACTCCTTCTCCTCCCCATCTTCTTATTCTGGCTTCTGCCACCTTCTTTTCCAGTCCTGGTGAGCGGTCTCAGCTCAAAACATCGATGGTTTATTCTCCTCCGTAGATGCTGCCTGACCTGCTGAGATCCTCTTGTTATCCTCTTGTGTGTTGCTTTTGTTATCGTTCTACAGTGTTTTATCTCAATGCACTGTGTAATGATCTGATCTGTATGAACAGTACGCAAGACAAACTTATCTCCATGCATGTGACAGTAATAAACCAATTCCAGAGTTATGAGCAGAGCTAGCTAATCCCAGTACTGAGGAGGGCTCTTCGTGGGAGGAACTTTCAGTAACATCGCTGAAAAATTAGCTTGATTAAATGCATACCCTACTGTTGTTTAGTTATTGTTTTTCAAAGAAAGATCAACAAATGCAAAGTTGAGCCAAAGTTTGTTGTCATCAGCACAAGAACACGTGTGCAATGAAAAGCTGACTTGTGGCAGCACCACAAACACAAATTATCGTATAAGTAGCATGCACACAAGAAAAATATACATCCATTTTACACCATTTTTTTCAATTAGAACAAATAAAAACAAAGTCTATTTAGCATGAAATTTTCCAAGTGGTCATAAATTGATTTTTAGGGTTGGTTCGTGTACCAAATGATTGAAGGGAAGTAGCTGCTCTTGAACCTGGTGATGTGAAACTTCAGGCCTGATACCTCCTGCCTGATGGCAGCTGTCAGAACATAGAAACATAGAAAACCTACAGCACCATACAGGCCCTTCAGCCCACAAAGCTGTGCCAAACATGTCCTTACCTTAGAACTACCTAGGCTTTACCCATACCCTCTATTTTTCTAAGCTCCATGTAGCCATTCAGGAGTCTCTTAAAAGAGCCTATCATTTCTGCTTCCACCAACTCCACCGGCAGCCCATTCCACGCACTCACCACTCTCTGTGTAAAAAACTTACCCCTGACATCTCCTCTGTACCTACTTCCAGGCACCTTAAAACTGTGCCCTCTCGTGTTAGCCATTTCAACTCTGGGAAAAAGCCTCTGCCTATCCACCCGATCAATGCCTCTCATTATCTTATACACCTCTATCAGGTCACCTCTCATCCTCTGTCGCTCCAAGGAGAAAAGGCCGAGTTCACTCAACAAGATGGCATAGTCCAGGCTGTGAGGATCTTGGATGATTGGTGTTGCCTTCTTGAGGTATCAGCTCTTGTAGATACTCCCAAAGGTGGGGAGGGATCTGTTGGGCTGACTCCACTATTCTCTGCAGCTTCTTCGTTCCTCTGCATTCAGACTGCTGCAGCAGATGATCAGAATAGGTTCAACTTCAAGTTCAAGTTTAATTGTCATTCAACCATACATGGTATCCCAATACAGCCAAATGAAACAGCGTTCCTCTGGGGCCAAGGTGCACAACAGTACCAGCAGTCATACACAGCACGGGACACATATAAACTAGCAGTAAACCTACAGTCACACATATAGACCAATCCCTAGTCCATGAATGATGTTGGTAAGAACAAGTCTGCAGACAAACACAATCTAGTTTGTCTTCACGGAGTGAATACTGGAGGTCAGCATTGACACCAGCAAAGACGTTGCATCACACCACCTCTGGGCTCCGACTCCAATGCCTCTCTCCTGGGCAGCTGCAAACAGGCAACACCATGGATTGGGGCCTAGTACGCACTACACCACGGTCACGCAGATCCCCGCCGTCAGCCCCGCCAATAAACCAGTGAACCAGACCTGCAACATTCCACATTACCAATGTCCAACAGGGTCTTGCAATTCCGAAAAATGACTAAAACAATCACTCACTGTTAGACTGCACACCACCTTTGTAGACTGACCTTGACACCTGTCTGTAGTAGGTAGCCAACATGGTCCTCACCAAGTCCAGCTCCTCCACCAATAAACAACTTGCTGATACAGAAGTTCTTAATGTCCAGCAGTTCCTTGCAATAGCAAAAATAGTGTTTAAAACAAACAGTAATACCTTTGGACGGTTCTGTAGAGGCTGCTGTGTCAGAGTGCACTACTGACTAATTGGAAGTTATGTTCTACAGTGCATTTGTTGCAGCTTGTAGGTGTTTGGTCACAAGCTGAGCTTCCCTAACCTTCTAAGAAAGTGAAAATGCTAGCATTCACCTCATTCTCTTGTCAACACATATTCAATTTTCTTGCAATACTCTCCATTTAATAAAAGGATTAATTAGACAAGACCATTGGTCTAATTATCCCAGCCCAAGTGTAATGCAATAATTCCAGCAATGGTTACAACATTATTCAGAATTAGTCAGAGTTGGACAATCCATGTCAGGGCTGTGTGAAAAGTGGTACTGTTTAATTAGGAGGGTGATCAAGATTTGAAAGGCAGAGTCTCGTAGCAGTTCCTCTCAGTTGAGGAGCGACGCATCAGCAAAGGGCCGTGCGTAAGAAGAGCTGCCTTCCAGTCAGGTCCGCATTCAAGATTCAAAAGCAGAGCTTTCTGCCAGTTCTTTCTGAGTTGGGCAATCCACAGCAGAGCTAACTTTTAACCAGGAGGGCCATCGAGATTTCAAAGGCAGAGTTTTGCTCCAGTTTCTCTGAGTTGAGGAGCAATGAGTCAGCATGAGGGATTCATTAGCAAGGGAGAATACAAGTAATCCAGGTGCAAGCGGAGTGGCCATTCTTTTGGAGTGTGTCAGTGTTAGGAGTGGCTTTGTCTCATCAGACTTAGGCGAGATCAGGCTTGGGTGAGGTACGTTGTCTTGGAAGTCAGTCTCTCTGTCCTTATTTGTTCATTCCTCATCTGTTAGGGTATAGTAGATTGGTGAGAATGGCTCCGGGGCAGTGTTTTGTACTGTGTGGGAAGTCTGTGAGATCTCCAGTTTCCCAGGTAAACACATCTGCACCAGGTGCACCAAGCCGCAGCTCCTGAGAGAATGTATTAGGGAACTGGAACTGTAGTTCAATGATCCTTGACGTAATTGGGAGAACGAAGAGGTGATAGACAGGAACTACCGGGAGGTAGTCACCCCTAGGATGCAGAAGACAGGTAACTGGGTGACTGTCAGGAGAAGGGGGGGAGGGAAATGCACAGCCAGTGCAGAGTACACCTGTGGCCATTTCCCTCAATAATAAATATATAACTTTGGATATTGTTGAGGGGAACGGCCTAGTGGGGGGAGCCACAGCGACCGGATCTCTGGCACTGAGTCTGATGTTGTGGCTCAGAAGAACAGAGAGGTGAAGTGAACTGCAGCATTGATAGAAGATTCCATAGTCAGAGGAACAGAGATAAGGTTCTGTGAGCTTGGATAGTATGTCAGGAGCAGTGATGTCTTGGGTCGGGCCCATGGCATTATCAAGGCTGATGGTAAGTAGCCAGAAGTCTTGGTACATATTGGCAATAATGACATAGGTAGACAAGGGGAGGAAGTCCTGAAGAGAGGATTTGGAGAGCTAGGTAGAAACAGGACTCCAGGGTGGTCATCTTTAGATTGCTGCCTGTGCCATACACCAGTAAGGGTAGGAATAGGGGACTTGGCAAGTGAATGTGTGGTGAGGAACTGGTGCAGGGGGCAGGGATTCAGACTTATGGATCACTGGGATCTCTCCTGGTGAAGATATGACCTGTACAAAAGGGATGGGTTACATCTGAACCTGAGGGGAACCAATATCCTTGCGGGCAGGTTTGCCAGAGTTGTTCAGGTGGGTTTAAACTAATTCTGGATTGGATGTTGTACAATGAACTGGAATTAGTTAGAGAGTTTAAGGTAAAGGGACTGTTAGGGGAAAGTGGTCATGATATTGAATTCACCCTGAATTTTGAGAAGCAGAATCTAGAGTCAGATATATCAGTATTACAGTGGAGTAAAAGAAATTACAGAGACATGAGAGAGGAGTTGACCAGATTTGATTGGAAAAGAACACTGGCAGGGTTGACAGCACAGCAGGAATGTCTAGAATTTCTGGAAGCAATTCAGAAGGCAAAGACCATATACATCCCAAAGAGGAAGAAGTATTCTAAAGGAAAGATGACACAATTGTTACTAACAAGAGAAGTCAAAACCAACATAAAAGCCATAGAGCAAAAATTAGTGGGAAGTTAGAGGATTAGGAAGCTTTCAAATGCCAGCAGGAGGCAACTAAAAAAGTCATTAAGAAGGTAAATATATAATACAAAAGTAAGCAGCCAATAATATTAAAGAGGATTCCGAAAATTTCTTCAGATACATAAAGTGTAAAAGAAAGGCAAGACTGGATATTGGACCAATGGAAAACAGTGCTGGAGGGGTAGTAATGGTGGACAAAGAAATAGTGAATGAACTGAGTAAGTATTTTGCATCAGTTTTCATTGTGGAAAACACTAGCAGTATGGTAGAAGTTCCAGGTGCAAGGGATCATGAAGTGGGTGAAGCTACCATTACTAGGGAGAAGGTTCTTGAGAAACTGAAAGGTGTGCAGATAAATAAGTCATCTGGACCAGATGGTGTACACGCCAGGGTTCTGAAAGAGGAGGCTGAAGAGATTGTGGAGGCATTAGTAATGATTTTTCAAGAAGCACTGGTTTCTGGAATGGTTCTGGAAGACTGGACAATTGCAAATGTCACTGCATTCTTCCAGAAGGGAGAGAAGTAGAAGAAATTATATTATAATATAAATAATAATAAAAAATAATAATTATAATAAAGAAGGGAAATTATAGGCCAGTTAGTCTGACCTTGGTGGTTGGGATGTGTTGATTATTAAGGATGTGGTTTTGGAGTACTTGGAGGCATCTGATAAGATCAGCCATAATCAGCATGGTTTCCTCAAGGGAAAATCTTGCCTGACAAATCTGTTAGAATTGTTTGAAGAAATAACAAGCAGGATAGACAAAGGAGAATTAGTTAATGTTTTGTACTTTGATTTCCAGAAAACCTTTGACAAGATGCCACATGTTAGGCTGCTTAACAAGCTATGAGACCATGGTATTACAGGAAAGATTCTAACATGGTTAAAACTGTGGCTGACTGACAAACAGTGGGAATAAAGTGAGCCTTTTTTGATTGGCTTCCAGTAGAGAGGCTACTGAAGGATTTAGACAGACTAGGAGAATGGAGAAAGAAATGGCAATGTCGGGAAGTGTATGGTCACACACTTTGGTAGAAAAAATGAAAGGGTTGACTATTTTCTAAATGGAGAGAAAACACAAAAAATCCTGAGGCACAAGGGAACCTGGTGAGATCTGCACACACCATCCATGGCAACATGAATCCACCAACCGGTGACCACCTTCCACCATCTTGTGTTGTAGATGTGCAGGCTCCAGTGGGTTGACTGCTCCACCGACAGCAGGCTTGAGGCAGGACACATGCAAGGCAGGTGCGATCTTGATGGACAGTGGCAGGTGGAGGTGTTGAGTTACTGGATTGATGTGATGGGTAATTCTGAAAGGACCAATAAACTGGGGTCTGGGGAAGATCTCAGGAGGTCAGCCAGAGATGATCTCCAGGCCCGGGTAGTCTGGCTGGGTGCTGATGGCAGTAGGTACAGTTGGCAGCTAGGACGGCCCTCTGTATTCTCTTCCAAACATTCTTACATTGGACTCTGGCAGACAGGATCTCCACCATTGCCTCTTCCATGGAGAACAATGAGGATTGGTAGCCTTCAAAGGGTGACATACTCATGGCAGAGGATGTGGATAGATTGTGGGACAGCTCAGATACTTCCTGCATGTGGAAGGGTTGGAGGTGGTGAAGCATCGCAGAAACTTTTCCACTTGCTGGTTGGCTCTTTCTGACTGACCTTTGGTCTGCAAGTGATAACCAGAGGACAAGCTCACAGAGGTGCGGAGGATGGAGCATTAGGCTTGCCAGAAGTGGAAGACAAATTGTGCACCCTGAAGGAAGCCATGGAGGTGAACTACATGTTGGAGCGCCAGGTCCACCGTCTTAGCAGCTGACAGAAGTTTGGGGAGGGAAATCAAGCAGGCCGTCTTGGAGAACCGGTCTATTACTGTGGCCCCATCAGAAGGTGGTAAACCCATGATGAAATCCATGGCGATGTGGGACTATGGTCATCAGGGGACCTGTAGGTGCTGCAGGAGCCCAGAGGGCACTTGGTTGGAGGAATTGGACTGAGTACATTGAGGGCAGGCTGCAACGATCTGTGCTTATGATGCAGGAAATCCATCGTGCGTTTGGATTGCCAAAGAGTGACAAGGATTAGCCTGGGTGTCTCAGAGTGCATGACCCCAGCACATGCATGTTGGTGTACAAGTGTACAGCTGTGTCTGCTGGAGCAGGCTGCTGCTGTAAGGCCTAGCAGATCTGGTTCTCAAGGTCCCAGACGATCAGTGTGAGGATCTGAGAGGATGGAGTGATGGGCTGAGGTTCCACCTCAATCTCAGCTGTCATGACAGAACCTACCAACTTCTGCTTTAAATGACTTGGCTTCCACAGCCGTCTGTGGCAATGAATTCCACAGATTCACCACTCTGCGGCTAAAAAAATTGCTGCTTATCTCTGTTCTAAAGGAACATCGTTGTATTCTGAGGCTGTGCCTATTGTGGTTCTAGACTCTCCCACAATTAGAAACATTCTCTCCGAATACACTCTACCGAGAACTTTCAATATTTGGAGATTTCATTGAGATCCTCCCTCTTTATCTAAACTTCAATTACAGACCCAGAGCCATCAATTGTTAACCATTTCATACCTGGGATCATTCTCGTGAACCTCCTGTGAACTCTCTCCAGTGCCAACACATCTTTTCTTAGATATGGGGCTATAACTGCTCACAATAATCCAAATGTAGTCTGGCCAATGCCTCAGTATTACAGCCTTGCATTTATAACCTAGTCTTCACAAAATGAATGCTAATATTGCCACACACACCAAATGCTGGAGGAAATTAGTTGCCTGGCCTGCTGAGTTCCTCCAGCATTTTGTGTGTGTGTTGCTTGGATTTCCAGCATCTGCAGATTTTCTCTTGTTTGTGCTAAAATGACATTTGTACCACTGACTCAGCCTGCAAGCTAACCTGTAGGAATCCTGTACTAGGACTCAGAAGTCCTTTACTGAATTCACTTCCCATATAGAAAACAGTCTATGCCTTTATTATTTTTCCTTTCACCAAAGTGCATGCCCATACACTATTACATTGTATTCCATCTGCCATTTCTTTCCCCACTCTCCTCATTTGTCCAAGTCCTTCTGCAGCCTACCTGCTTCCTCCATCTATCTTTGTAAAGTCTACAAACTTGGCCACAAAACCACCAATTCCACCATCCAGATCATTAACATAGAAAGTAGTGGACCCAACCTCAAACCCTGCAAAATACCACTAGACACCAGCAGCCAACCAGAAGTCGTTCCCTTTAATCCCACTCTTTGTGTGCTGTCAATCAGTCAGCACTGTTCCATGACAATATCATGTTTTTCATACTCCTACCATGAGAAAATAGTTTTGACTATCTGTCCATTCATGCCTCTGTTAATCATATATATATTAGCTCATGCCAGAACCTCCTCTGCTTCAGGGAAAATCAGCCAATTCTATACAATCTCTTCCCATAATTAAATGAATTGGAAATTAGTTTATTATTGTTACATGTACTAAAGTACAGTCAAAAGCTTGATTTTGCATGCCATTAGTACAGATCATGTCAACATCCTGACCACTTTTCTCTGCATCTCCTCCAGTGCAATCACGTTCTTGCCACCAGAAATAACATACATAAGTAATATAAACATACATGATTTATGAATCCGGAAAGTTGTGACACTTCGTGCACTGCTATGATGATTTGATTAACTTTTCATTCAGTTATTTCTGATGAGCAAGGATGCATCAGTGTACAGAGTGTGCTAATTATAGAACAGCGCAGTACAGGCCCTCTGGCCCATGATTTTGAGCTGACCTTTTAACCCACTCCAAGATCAATTTAACCCTTCTCTCCCACATAACCCTCCAATTTTCATTCATTCATGTGTCCACTGAAGAGCTTCTTCTCTGTCCCTAATGTATCTGCCTTTACCACCTCCCCTGATAGGCAGTTTCATGTGCCCACCACTCTGTAAAGAACTTACCTCTGACATCCCCCCTATAATTTTCCTCATCATGTTCAATTTCTACCACTTCTTATTAGCCTGGGGAGAAGTCTCCGGCTGTCCACTTAATCTTTGCTTCTCATCATCTTGTGCATCTCAAAGTTCAAAGTCAATTTATTATTAAAGTATGTATATGTCACCATATACTACCCTGAGATTCATTTTCTTGTGGGCATTCACAGTAGGACAAAGAAACACAACACAATCAATGAAAAACTATTCGCAAAGTCTGACAAACAGCCAATGTGTAAGAGAAAACTGTAAATACATAAATACTGAGAATATAGAAACATAGAAAGATAGAAAATAGGTACAGGAGTAGGCCATTTGGCCCTTTGAGCCTGCACCACCATTCAGTATGATCATGGCTGATCATCCAACTCAGAACCCTGTACCTGCTTTCTCTCCATACCCCCTCCTCAACTGTTTCCTGTGGCAGAGAATTCCACAGATTCACCACTCTCTGTGTGAAGAAGTTTTTCCTCATATGAGCTGAAGAATCCTTTGAAAGTGAGTCCATAGGTTGTGGGATCAGTTCATGTTGAGATGAGTGAAGTTATCTACGCTGGTTCAGGAGCCTGATGGTTGAAGGGTAACCATCTGTTCTTGAAATTGGTGGTATGGCGCCTACGGTTCAAGTTCCTCCTTCCCGATGGTAGTAGTGAGAAGAAAATATGGCCTGAATGATCAAGTCACCTCTCATTCTCCTTCTCTCCAAAGAGAAAAGCCCTAGTGGGTGCAGAATGTCACGGTTGTGCCACTAAAGTTCTCGACGATGTTGCATCGAAGGCACATCACTGGGCCTTATATTGACAAGATCCACGTGGGATTCTTTATGTTAATCACAGGAGGTTGTGTCTCCACATTCCTCAACCTGAGCAACTGCATGTGTGGTTAAGGTTTTTTTGACATCTTCATGTATGTGGTTGCTCAGTCTTTCGTTATCTATCAGGCTGTGATGCACCATTCTCTCTTGCAAACCTTCAGGATAGCATCAATTGGATCTATAAATCTGGTTTAGATGAATTAAAACAGAAAAAGATCCTGATCTAAGTTCTCAGCTCACCCATAAGTGGGTCATTTGAAATTGGTTACTTATTCTAAATGTAAGTTAAAACCAATTCATCCACCAGCAACTCCTTCAAGTTCCTGCACATCACCATCATAGAGGATCTATCGCGTGCACAAGATATGGATGAAATCATGAAGAAGGCATGTCAACAGTTTGTCTTCATTAGGAGTTTGAGGAGATTTGGTATGTCACCAGAGGTTCTAACAGACGTACAGATCTACGATGGAGAGCGTTCTGACTGTTTGCATCAGAGCCTGATATGGAGGCTCCAATGAATAGGATTGAAAGCGGCTGCAGAGGGTTGTAGTCTCAGCCAGTTCCATCAGGGCATGAGCCTCTGCACCATCAAGCATATCTTCAGCAGGATTTCCTCAAGGCAGCAGCATCCATCATTAAGGACTCTCACTCATCTATTCACTATGACCATTGGGGAGGAGGTACAGGAGGCTGAAGTCAATAGTTTAGGGACAACTTCATCTCCACTGCCATCAGATTCCTGAATGACCTTGTTACTCTCTTTTCACATCTATGCAGTTACTTATTTAATTCATTATATGAGGAGAGTTTAGTGGCTCAGGGCCTGTACTTGCTGGAGCTTAGAACAATGAGGAGGGATCTCATTGAAAGCCGATCAAGTATTGAAAGATGGGCGTGGAGAGGATGTTTTCCAGAGTGAGTGACTCTAGGACCAGAGGACCCAGCTTCCGAATTCAAGGATGTCCCTGTAAAACAAAGATGAGGAGGAATTTTGTTAGCCAGAGGGTGGTGCGTCTGTGCAATTCACTGCCACAGATAGCTATGGAGGCCAAGTCATTGAGTATATTTGAAGCAGATGTTGATAGATTCTTGATTAGAAAGGGTTTCAAAGGTTATGGCGGGGAAAGCAGGAGAATGGGGTTGAGAGGGTTAATAAATCAGCCATGATTCAGCAGATAAAGCAGACTCGATGGGCCAAACGGCCTAATTCTACTCCAGTGTCTTATAATCTAACTGCAATTTTTGTCTTGCGCTCTGTTGTTGCTGCAAAACAAAGGCTTTCATGACATATGTCAGTGATATTAAATCTAATTCTGATTCTGATCATTTGCTTTTGTACTAAGACACAGAATGTGGCCGTAAAGCCCTTCGATGCAGTTAATGTAGGATGAGGGTAAAAGTAAATGGGAGGTTGATATTTGGTGCAGACTCTGTGGGCTGAAGGATCTGTTCCTGTGTGTATCTCTGTATGTGATTTGGATGTTTAACTCTGTAGAAGCTATCCTGAGGACAGAGGTAACAATAACTGATAGCTGGTTGAGACTTAGCAGAACTGGCACCCAGCCTGAAAATGCAAAATATTCACAGTGTAGAGCCCACTGATTTAATTATTGATTGTAAAATATAACATGATTGGAAAAGACTAGCTTGAATGCCAATTGTTTATCACCCTTGGCAAATGTTGCAAATCAGGATGTTGATTGGTCTGCGGAAAACTGTGATCTCAACCAGCTGTGTTACTGACTTGCAGAAACATCAGTTTATGATTAATTCCTGAACCCTCTTTTCAATCTGTAGTACAGATCTGTACTAATGAACTGATTTTACGATCTAAAATTGAAATAAATCTGTAGCTAATTAGCTTACCAATGGAACTTTTGTGGGATAAGTGTAAATGGGAGGTTGATGCTTGGCGCAGACTCTTTGGGTTGAAGGGCCTATTTTTGTGTGTATCTCTGGATGAGATTAAGACTTGAAGCTCTCATGAGGCAATTCTGAGGACAAAGGTATACAACATCTAATGGGTAGTCAAGATTTACCTGTTTCCAATACGGTCACCCAGACCCAAGAATAAGCAACATCTACTCTGTGTCAGAAACAGTGTGGAGCCAACTGACTTAATGTGATTATAAAAATAACATGATTGGAAACGACCAGTTTTCATGCCAATTATTCATCAGCCCTTGGTAACTCTTGCAAATCAGGATGTTGATTGGTCTGCGGAAAACTTTACCAGCCAACACTCAGCACATCCTGCTCATTGTTTCTCTCAACCCATTGTCTCCTGGCAACCAGCACTCAGTTCCTCTCACTGGCTTGTTGTGACTGTGACTTCCAATGCAAATGTTGTTTCCATTAGATCCTGCAAACAGTTGCTCTCGTTGGTTGCCACCAGCTGATGTCATCATAGGATTCTGGTAACTGTTGTTCATTTTTCATCTTACTGATTCTTAACTATCATCTCATCTTGACAGGATAGTACATAACAAAATAAAATAAAAGTTGTAACTCTGAAGTTGAAAGTGATACTCAGAGAGGTAAACAGAAGGTCAACAGTGTCTTGGGGGGGTGGGGGTTCTCCAACCTGAGATGTTAACTTTGTGTCTCTTTTCCACCCCACCATCAGATTTCTGAACAACGGACCCATGAATACTATCTCACTAGTTTTGTTCTTGTGCACTCCTTATTTATTTTTAATATTTATTTCTTAGTGTAATTTACAGTATGTTTTATGTATTATACTACACTAAAGTTTTCCGCAGACCAATCAACATCCTGATTTGCAAGAGCTGCCACAAAACAACACCTTTTGGGACATTTGTCAATGATAGTAAACCTGATTCTGATTCGAAGATGGCCTGTAGAGTATTTTCAAAAATTGTCTTTTGTTTCAGATGTAACCCTCAGGTTCGGCCAGCTTCACTAATCTTGGGAGAGACAACCTCCAGCCTGCCCAAACCTGAGAAATCTCATTTGTGTGGATGCTGCATGGTGTGATCCCCTGTTACAAATCAGTACCATGAAATAACAAACAGTACACAATATGCAATTAAACAATTAAGCTTTATAATTCTTAATTTGACTATAGGGTTAGTAAAGAAAACAAAAAGAAAAAGGGCCCATTTTAATGAAACAGTCTAATATGCATGTTAGAGCTCACTGCTTTCCCGTCTGTTCATTCTCCATCGATATCCCCCGGCCGTCAACTCCCAACCCCATTCCAAGTCCACTCAGTCCTGCAGTCTATGTCTTCCCCGTTCTGACATCTCCATCCTCTCCTGAACCAAAAGCCCACAAATCCCTACTCTCCACTCACAAGAAAGGAACAACATGCCTCTCATTGGATGTCACACATTCCAAAGCCCCTGTTATCTCCAGTCATAACTCAAACACTGTTGCTACAGAGAAACCATTACATTAGCAGTGAAACCTTACAGAGCATTACACAGATTTTTTGTGCCTCCGGTATTTTGTGTGTGTCTTTTAATTAATTTCACTCTCACACCTCATCAACAAGCCAACAACTTCAGGGTAAAGCCCATGAGGAAGGGGCAGAAGTTTGGGAGCTTGACGCTTGAAATTAGTATGAAAGCTTAGACAACCCATCTCATGTCTTGGATAGGGAAATGTATTGTTTAGCAAATGCACAGTTATACATTTTGGGTCTCCGCATTATCCTTATTCCCTGTGTCAAACACATCAACGCAGGGTTTGCATTATGTGAACAAGTCATTAATTCTTCATGCTCAGGTACTGGGATCATTGCATGGTGCTCCACTAATCAAAGGTATCAGGAATGCCTGTGGTCCATACTCACAGAGCCCTTGAAGAAGCTTCAGAACATTCCTCAGCATCATAGAAGGCATCCTATCCAGATGCACCATGGTGTGCTATGGCAACGGGAATATAGACGCATAATTCCTTGAAAGTGGCACCACAGGTAGGCAGTGTTGTAATGAGAGCTTTTGATACATTGACCTTCATAAATCAGAGTATTGAGTACAGGGGTTGGGATGTTATGTTGAAGTTGTGTAAGATGTTGGTGAAGCCTAAGTTGAAGTACTGAGTACAGTTCTGGTCACCTATCTACAGGAAAGACATCACTAAGATTGAAAGAAAATTTGTAAGATGTTGGGACTTGAGGACCTGAGTTATAGGGAAGGGTTGAATTGGTTAGGACTTTATTCCCTGGAGTGTAGGAGAAGGAGGGAAGATTTGATAAAGCTATACAAAATTATGAGGTGTATAGATAGGGTAAATGCAAGTGAGTTTAAGGTTGTGGTTGAGGTTCTGAGGTCTTAGCTTAAGGGAGAAAGGTGAAATATGAGGGGGAACTTCATTCAGAGGGCGGTGAGAGTGTGGATCAAGCTACCTGTGGAAGTAGACATTATGGGTTGGTTTTCAACTTTTAGTAAAATTTTGGATAAGTACATGGATGGGAGGGGCTATGGAGGGCTATGCTCAAGGTGCGGGTTAATGGGACTAAGCAGAGTAACAGCTTGGCATGGACTAGATGGGCTGAAGGGCCTGTTTCTGTGTTATATTGCTCTATGACTCTAGGATCAGAATGAGATGGTTTCATAAGCGGCACTTCAAAGGGGTTGCACTTACTTAGCGCAGATGGTCCTGGACATAAGGCTTTCATTGCAACAGTAAATGAGAGTGTACTCAGCAAACTCACTAATCCCTTCTGAGCCCATGCCAAGTCCTAGTGATCTTCAGTCAGTTTCCTGCAGGTAGGAGGTAAGAGCTGATTACAAGCAGCCTCCACTTTGTTCCTGAAAAAAATATAATCAGTATCTCAGTGGAAACGATGTGTTGAATCCCCACTCTGGAGAATCCTTCATATCGCTGTCTGCCAATTGAACTGCTCAATCACAGTGGCAAAATGGCTAGGGCAACTCCTTTGAGTGCCAGCTATCACCAATCGGGTTTCAATTCCAGCTGCTGATTGATTGTTCTCCCCTTAACCATGCGGGTTATGTTGCTTACATGAATTCAATTCTTGCCACTGTCTGTAAGCAGTTTGTGTGTTCTCCCTGTGGGTTTGCTCTGATTTCCTCCCACATTCCAAACGATATAGGGTTTAGTAAGTTGTTGCATGCTACGTTGGTGTCAAATGGCAACACTTGGATGCTGCACCCCACACGTCCTTGGACTGCGTTCATCACTGACACAAGCGACACATTTTGATGTTTAGATATTTCAATGTACATGTGACAAATAAAGCTAATCCTTATCTTTGTTCCTTATCAATCAAAATACCCCAATCTCTGACATCTTTAAGAATTCAAAGGATATTACTATTTTTCCTCCTGTGTTATTCCAGGAGTTTAAATGTTAATCCATGGAGACTCTGGTAGAAAACTTGTGGGTTGAGAACTCTGCTCAGACATTGGACGTGATCTCAAGTTCTACTGGAAAAGGAGGTCATTTTGACCTTGCACTAAAGAGTGATAGACACTCAGTAGACACTGTAGCAGGTACACCTGTATACCTGCCTGTTAGTGCAAATATTTAATTAGCCAATCATGTGGCAGAACTCATTGCATAAAGACATGCAGACATGGTCAAGTGAACCAGTTGTTGTTCAGATCAAACATTACAAAGGGGAAGAAATATGATCCAAGTGACTTTAACCATGGAGTAATTGTTGGTGCCAGACAGGGTAGTTTGCGTATCTCAGAAACCCCTGAACTCCTAGGATTTTGATGCATAGCAGTCTTTAGACTTTACAGAGAATGGTAAAAAAAAAACCCAAACAAGAAAAAACATCCAGTGGACAGAAATGCCTTGATAATGAGAGAGGTTAGAGGAAAATAACTCTGCTATTGAGAGTCCCAAACCTGGCAGCAAAAGGAGGAGGACTGGGCATGAGGCTAGCAACCCAATCCTGTAAAAACCCAGAGATACCGAAACGCCAACAGAAGCTCCGAAGTTCTCATCCCTAGGAGAGGAGGAATCTAAGAAGATTGGCTACACCTGTCGACAACTCTTGTAAGACTGGCCCAGGACAGAGGTCTCTGGTGAGCTGCTGTTGGCAGCCTGTGCCCCAGTAGGGGTGTTGAACTTCAGGATAGGAGAATGGCCAGACAGGTTCAAGCTGACGGGAAAGCGATATTAAATCAAACCGTGCGATACAGCAGAATGTGGAGAGAATATGTTAGACCTTGAAGTGGATGGTCTACAGCAGCAGAAAACCATGAACATGCACTCAGTGGCCACATTATTAGGTACAGAAGGTTTTACTTCATCGTAGCTGCAAGAAGATGGAATGGTGCAGATGGTGGGGATCTTTGACGATGGATGTTGCTCACTGCTGTTAAGGTCAGGAAGGAAAATTTTGAACTGTCTACCATCAGTTTTGAGCAACCTTCTTGGCTTAACATTGGGATGGAATCAGTCTAAGTTGATCTCCTGAAGAACTTCTCATCAGAACTGGGAAAAGACAGCAATAAGATATATTTTAAAATGTGGAGACAAGGGAAGAAGAGATGGAAAAAAAAGACAAATTGCAGAGGGGAATATAAATGAGAATGAGTTGGAACAGTAAGGCCCTTCAGTCCATTTTGTTCAGCCGAACACTTAACATCTCCAAAATCAATCTAACTCTTCTCTCCCACATTACTCCACATTGTCAATATCTCCAAGCACCATCACCTTGTGAGTTCCTGACATCCCGAAAGCGATGCTGTATGGAGTTAAGCCATCTGGCGCTGAGCTCCTGGTAGGGTCACCCATGGCGGTCAGCTCAAGGGGGAAGTCCAGATGAAGGGCAATCCAACAAGGACCTCAGTTACAGAGCTGCGGGAGATGATGACACATCACAATGGCAGTGAAGGTGGAGGAAGGCTGCAGCAGTGAAGGGTCTCCTGTTGTTTTGCATTCCATGCCGTTGGACCCTGACCCTGACCTGTCGAGGACCACTTGATGGCTGACCATACATTAACCTGCCTATGTTAAATAAAGTCACACACAGGCCTTCTCTGGTAAGGGAATGTACCCCAACATCCTAAACTAAGTGGATTCTGGCTAGGCCTCTGGAGCCACTTGAGGACCCACCAATAGACAACCCCTTTGGAGAACATCATACTCGACTCGAGTGATCGCACTACTACTGCTTGTCAATAATTTATCAGAATCAGGTTTATTATCACCGGCATGTGATGTGCAATTTGTTAACTTAGCAGCAGCAGTTCAATGCAATACATAATATAGGAGAGAGAGAATAAAATAATAAATAAAATAAAACATAATAATAAATAAACACTCCTGCAATAACCATTGTAGTAATAATACAGAGAGAGGGACAGAGGTGTGTGCTGGTTCATTTGAAAGCAATTATCTGTATTTCTTTCCTTATTTCATCTTTTATTTCTTTCTACTCTCTATCTCCCCCTGCTGATCAGTAACACTACAGGAACCCAAAACAGATAAATGCCAGAAACTACACAACTCAGTAGACCACAATGATCAGTTTAGAAATATTTAACTGATTCATGACCAAAGACCATACGATCATAACATATTCCTATATGTTATGGCAGGAGTAGGCCTCTTGGCCCATTAAGACTGCTCCGCCATTCCACCACGGCTGATTTAATATCCCTCTCAACACCATTCTCCTGCCCTCTCCCTGTAACCTTTAATACCCCAAAAGAACAACGAACCTATCAACCTCTGCTTTAAATATACACAATGGCTTGGCCTTCACAGCCGTCACTGGCAATGAGTTCCACAGATTCACCACTTTTTGGTGAAATAAATTCCTCCCCATCTCTGTTATAAATGAACATCCTCTATTCTGAGGTTGTGAGTACAGACTCAAACACTCCTCATAGATTACCACTTTCATTCCCAAATTCATTCTCGTGAATCTCCTCTAGACCCTCTCCACATCAATATGTGGAGAATGGAGGGATATGGACGTTGTATAGGCAGAAGGGATGAGTTTAGTTAGGTATGTAGTTACTAGTTTAATTAGTTCAGCACAGCATTGTGGGCCAAAAGGCCGATTCCTGTGCTGCACTGCTCTGCGCTTTAAGTTCCATGTTCTATGTTTGATCTTCGACTTCAGCCAGAGAAGGTAATTTCAGTCCTGCAAATTTCATGTGAAGATCTGTTTCAATTTTTCTTTTGTCTAACTCTCATAAAAGTTTCTGTGACTTTCAATTCCATAAGAAGAAATTGATAAAATATTTACTTGAGACTCTGAGACAGGCAAACGGATGACAGCAAAGTGGAGGGCTGTATAGGAGGAAAGGCTAGAGCCTGTTAAAAGGCTGGCAGAACATCACAGGCCAAAGGGCCTGTACTACTCTGTAATGTGCTATGCTCTGCGTTCTAAACCCTTGCTCTGTAGTTTTAGACTTCTCAACCATGGGAAAAGACTGTGACTATCTATCTGGGGGAGTCACACCTCATATTCAGTCTGAGTAAAGAAAAAGATTTAAAGGTTAGCTTTATTTACACATGTACAACACAACATACAGTGAGATCCGTTACTGTACCCCAAGGGTCAACAAAAAATGAAGATTATGCTGGGGGCAGCCCACAAGTGTCATCACACTTCCAACACCAACTTACTAACCCAAAGCTTAACTGTACGTCTTTGGAATGTGGGAGGAAACCGGAGCACCCAGATGAAACACACACAGCCACAGGAAGATTAGACAGACTCCTTATAGACAGCGGTGGGAATGAAACTTCGACCCATAATCACTGGCTCTGTGAGGCAGTTGCACTGACTACTATGGCACTGTACGTATTATCTGATGCCATATCTCAAACTTCCAAGGATTTCTCCCACTTTATCCTCTCTTTTTGCCATTCCACCTCCTGGTAATCCTCTCACCTGTTCTCCTTTCCTCACATGCCTGTAACCTTCTGTTCCTCCTCCTTTCTTCCATGGTCCACTGTCCTCTCCTACTAGACATTTTGTTTTTCAGCCCTCACTTGGTTTCCCCTGTCACCCCCCAGCTTGTACTCCTTCCCCTTCTCTGGCTTCATCTCCATTCCTAATGAAGGGTCTCAGACTGAAATGTTGAAGATATATTCCCCTCCATAGATGATGGCTGACCTGCTGGGTCCCTCCAGCATTGTGTATGTTGCTCAAGATTTCCAGCATCAGCAGAATCCCTTGCTTTCTCTGCCTTTCATAGTTGTATGCAGAACTGCAAGACCGAGGGAAGGAGACTGTCCTGTTGTGTTTAGTTGTGTGGTTCATGCCACACCCAGTCTGCTCTGCTGTGTGGGATTGCCATCTTCCTAGTGAAGCCACAGAATGCTCGCCTTTGAGGCAGAGCACAGAACGTTGGCAACGTTGATTCTGGAAATCGCTGTCTGGGCTAGTAGTGTAGGCAAATACAACAGAAATGCTTAAGAGGCTCTTGTGGAAATTGCGGCAAAGTCAGAGTGAAAATGTATGCTCACTAAACAGAGCACAGACACTTTGTACAGCCTTTCCTGTGTGAAAGACAGCAGATCAAGGTGAGAAGCTGACTGAGGCATTGCATTGTTGTTGGGAATGTAATTGGTGGAAATGTACATAATTCACAACCACTGACATTGAGTTGGGGTTCACAGTAAGAGGCTGGTCAGATGTGATGACGTAATTATATAAGGTATTTTTACCATGCTTTGTGATCATTGCCTGGAGTACAATAAATGAGCGCTTTTCTTAAGCATAAAACACTTCTGCTATTTATATTCATAAAACCCTACATTGGTGACCCCGATGCTTTTGGACAATTTAAGAATCATTGACCATGTCGGCCAATGCAGTCGCTTCAGAACTGCTGGAGTTTTGGGAAGAAAATGCTGTTCTTTGTGTTGTGCAAGCTGAGGTCCAATTCACACTGCAAGAAATCTCCACCGCCAACAGCACCAAATATTTCTATGTGGTAGCATCACTCAGAAGTCCATGACTGTGAGAGTGGTGAGTCTACTGAACACGATAAATACTGAAAACTCACCTTCTACAGACTTTTGGACTATCGGAGTCAGAGCATGCCAAACAGTAGCTCTCCTTGCCTGGCCTTGCGCTGCTAAGCCATCAGAGCTAATAGGCCATGTGCTGTCTCTCCTGGGAAATCGCCATCCCTGTTTTATTCTTAAAGAACTTTTCATGCAGCAAATGCATGATCAAGTTCACATAGCCCTCACTAATGCCCCAGTGAAGGACTACAGGGAGCTTGCTAAAAAGGTTGATGGTCCACACTCAGTTAGGCAGCGGTGCACCATTCCTCTTTTCCCTGCCTCAATAAACCCAGTCAGCAAGGACCCCAACATAAGGATACCAATGGCTGCGAAACAGATCACGCCGGGCCTGTGGTTTTACCGTCCTCGCTTTGGTACGAATGCTAGGAAGTGCCAGCACATCAGGGTATCAGAGGTCTGTGAACACCGTGGGTTCCAGCTGCCAGGGCCATCTACTGTACATTACAGACACTCTTTCAGGGTGGCATTTCCTGTGTGACACGGGTGCTCAAGTGAGTGTGCTGCCAACATCGCCTATTGATGAGAAGGCAAAGAGCGATGAAACCTCACTGGACCTGCCAACAGCAGCAGAATCCAGACTTATGGGACACGATGGGCGACGCTCTGCATCGGCGGGCAACGTTACACATGGTACTTCGTCCTGGCTGAAGTGACTGGACCTCTGCTCGGTGCAGATCTCCTGTGTCTCCAACGACTGTTTGTCCATCTTAAGAACTGCTGGCTTGTGGATGTCAAGGACTTTAGGTCATTACCCTGATCCCCCCAGTAAGTTCCCCACAATAACTCTGTCAACCGCATGCACCACCGCATGTGACTCCATGACAGTCACAAAACATGGGCTGAACTCCACATTTGCACAACTGGCCCACCAGTACATGCCTGGGCACATAGACTGGACCCAGAAAAACCAGCAAACACTAAGACTGAGTTTACCAACATGGAAAGACTTGTCATTGTACGCTGGTCAAGTAGCCCCTGGGCTTCACTCTTCCACATGGTCCCCAAGTCCAATGGTGGTTGCTGCCCATGTGCCCATGTAGTCATTAACAAGGCCACCTCCCTGATCATACCCAGTCCCACACATTCAAAACTTTTTGGCACGTTTAACCAGAAAGTTAACTTGTTCCAAAGTCATTTTGGTTGGGGGCTACCATCAGATGCCTGTATGCTCAGAATGGCTGTGATAACCCAGTTTGGCCTCTCTAAGTTTCTGCGCATGCCATTTGGGCTGAAAAATGGAGCACAGACTGATGAACTCTGTATTAAAAGATTTAGATTTCCTTTTTATTTATCTGGATAACCTGTGAATCCAATTCCCAACATGCATCTCATCTCTGCACAGTGCTTCAGCCAACACAGGTTGATTATTAACCCTGCTAAGTCCTAGTTTGAGTTGTCAACCATTGACTTTCTCAGCCATCTATCTCCACAGAAGGTGAGAAACTCCTCCCATCAAAAGTAGGCACTTTATAGATATCCTCCATCTCCGCACTACTGAACATCTACAGGAGTTTTTAGGCAAGATGGATTTCTATCACAGCTTCATTCTGTGAGCTGCTGAGCTTCACATGCTTGGCTGGTCAGCGGACATCACCAGGGCTTTTGATGACATCAAACAAGCTCTTTCTAACGCAACCCAGTGGCGCACCAACTCCCCAAAACACCCATAGCCATTACTATTGATGCTTTCAGACTGCGCTGTGGGTGCTGTTCATGAACAGTTGGTTGGAGGTGTGTGACAGCCTTCTTCAGCTGCTGGCTCCATTTCTCCAAAAGGAAAATTAACACATCTGACCATGAGCTTCTCAGTCTCTATCTGGCTGCCTGCCATTTTCATTTTCTTCTAGAGAGTCACCATTTCACAGCATTCGTTGACCACAAACCCCTTGTGCACACAATAGGCAAACTATCAGTGTCATAACGTGGGCGTTGGGAGTGGACCCAAAAACAAGACACAGACACTGAACTACCTGGAACAGGACTTGGCGTGAGAAGGAAGCAAGGGAAGTGAGGAAGAAAGGATGCTGGACATGACAAAGACCCTGGACAAGACAAGGATTCTGGGCCTGGGCTAGGACTTGACGAGGATAGCGGAACCAGGACATGGAACTGGGAACTAGGAGCCTGGGCTTGGACTCTGAGCCAGAGACTGGACAAGGAACCTGGGTCTCGACTCGGGCTCAGACTCCAGAACCAGGCGAGGACAAGATGTGGCTACAGGACGAGGAGAAGCACAGGACTGGACGTGAGGCTCCTGGACAGGACAAGGGAATCCCAGCACAGGACAAGGGAATCCCAGCACCGGACTGGGCAAGGTACTCCTGGGCTGGGCGAGGCACATCGACAAGACGAGAACACAGAGCCGAGGCTTGGACAGGACAAGGACCTAGGATGTGACTAGGACTGGACGAGACCCCGAAACCTTGACTTGGTTGAGGGAGAACAGGAACACAGAACACAGAGCCTGGGTCAAGGGAGAACAGGAACACAGAACACAGAGCCTGGGTTGAGGGAGAACAGGAACATGAAACACCGAGCCAGGACCCCTCCTTGGGTACAGGACGTAGGGCCGGGACTCATTACACAGAACGCTGAACACGATGAGACAGTTCCCAATGCTAGGTAGCGGCAAAATGGCCGGACCTACCTAGCGGAGGCATGGACACAAAAAGACAGTTCCAAACAGGGCGAGGCTCCAGACACGGGCGAGGCGAGGTGAGGCTCCAGGCAGAGGCGAGGCGAGGCGAGGCTCCAGGCAGAGGCGAGGCGAGGCTCAGCTCCAGACACAGGCTGCAGGGCAGGGCTTCAGGTGTGGGTAGCCAGCAGGGCTTCAGAGGGACAGAAGGGAACAGTCCAGCCTCAGGGTAACAGCAAAGACAGCCTGACCTACCCCACAGAGGCGAGGGCAGGATACTGACAAGACAAACCCCACAGAGGCAAAGACAGGATACTGACAAGACAAACCAGCAATCAGTCTCAGTCTCTCAGTCTCTGTGTGTCAGTCTCAGTCTCTGTCTCTATCTCGTTTTACGGCGGTTGGCACCCAGCTTAATGGTGCATTACCGCCACCTTCTGCTCCGGAGTGTGCAATAGACTCACATTCTAAATCCCTTCACCCAATCGCACACACACACATACCCTAACCTATACTTTATCCTCCCATCTTTGGCCATCCTAGTTCCCTATTCCTGTTTATCCACCATATCCTATAAAAAAAAACCCTGTACCCCTTAAGAAAGCTAAAAATACCCTAACCTGTGCTCTCTCACCCATGCCCAGCAACCCTTTTAATGTGAATTCCTGCACCCGCAATTCCCTTGATTAATTCTCATCATCTCTCTCTGTATCCCATACTTCCTGCAACTCAGAACTACATGTTCTACTGACTCCTCTTCCTGACATTCCTCATGCAGTCCTGTCTGGTGTTTCCCTATCAATTTCAATGTTTGGTTTAGTGCACAGTGCCCCAGCCTTAACCTAGTCCACACAATTTCCTCTCTTCTGTATCTACTACCTACCCTAGTACCTGCAACACTTTTTTGTATTTGATATAAATGCCTCCCTTTCCCCTCCCTGTCCCATCTTAATTGCCACATTTGGTTGATTTTTTCCCAGATTACACACTTAACCTCTGCTTTACTGATATTAATGTGCATTTCTATATTTTCTTTCTTTAACGCCCTCTTTGCCAACTCATCCACCCTCTCATTCCCCTTCACCCCGACATGAGCTGGAACCCATAGAAATTTAACCTGACCTCCCTGATTTGCAACTCTCGTGACTGACTGAAGGACTTCATGAAATACATCTTGCCGGCTGTTTGAGTGAAAAGACCTTAAACTTGCTAGAACTGAAGATGAATCTGAGCATATCAACGCTTTGACTAGTCCAGCTTTCTCCACCCAACGCAACACAACCAACACTGTCATCATCTCCACTGTATACACCGCTAACTTATCAGATGTTCTTCTGCTGATTGCAATTGCTTTTGCTGGTATAGCCACCCCAAACCCTGTCACTCCTGTTTCAGGTTCCTTAGCACCATCTGTATAGACCTGAGTATAATCACTATACTTTTCCATCACAGGACAGTTAAATGCACTTACCAAATCAGTTTTATACTTTCCTTTCCTTTTTACCTCTAACAAATGCCAGTCTACGTCAGGCCATACCAGCTTCCATGGAGCTACAACCGGATAAACTACTGAAGGACTTATCCTTAGATCAAACACTCCACATGATCTAGCAATATCATTCCCTATCCGACTAAAGTTTTCCCTCTGAAACCTCCCATTTTCCCAGGACTCCTGCAACACTCCTTTAGCAGGGTGAGAATCATTGTGTCCCTGCAAATTAACCCAGTAGTTTGCCATCAATTGCATCCTTCTTAATTCCAAAGGCATTATTCCCATTTCTACCTGCAGGGCTGATACTAGTGATGTTTTAAAAGCCCCACTGTACACTCTCAAAGCCTGAGCCTGAATCACATCCAGTTTCCTTATAAGAGACCTAGCTGCTGATCCATATGCTACACTTCCATAATCCAACACAGATCTTACTAAAGCCACATACATTCTCTTCAACGCTGAACAACTTGCTCCCCATTCCCTACCAGTCAAACATCTCATCACGTTTATTACTTTTTTACATTTCTCCTCAACTTTCCTGATATGGTCTGTCCATGTTAATCGTGAATCAAATATAACTCCCAGAAATTTAAATGATCCAACCCTTTCTAATTCAATCCCATACATCCTTAACTTCTTCCCTACCTCAATTCTTTTCCTAGTGAAAAATAGTTTGAAATTTTTTCTACTGAAAATCTACATCCCCAATCATAACCCCATTCTACCACTTCATCAATTTCTCCTTGTAGCTTCCTGATTATATGCTCCATGTTCCTGCCTCTTTTCCACAAGGCCCCATCATCCACAAACACTACCTACATCCACTGGTACCTTTGTGAAGACATCATTGATCATAATGATGAAAAGTAACGGGCTAATCACACTACCCTGAGGTGTGCCATTTCCCACTATGTACTGTTTTGATAATTCTGATCCAATCCAAACTTGAATTTTTCTACCAAACAAAAAATCTTTAATCCAATTAAAAACTCTCCCCCCAACCTCCATCTTGTGCAGTTTAATTAATAATCCTTCCTTCTACATCTTGTCATAGGCTTTTTCAATGTCAAAAAACACTGCAACTACTGATTCTTTATTTGCCTGGGCCTTACTTATTTCAGTCTCTAACCTTATCACTGAGTCCATGGAATTCCTTCCCTTCCTAAAACCACTCTGAATACTTGCCAGCATTCCTCTCTTCTCAAGATCATACGATAACCTTTCTGTTATCATCCTTTCCATTACCTTACATATATTTGATGTTAGTGCTATTGGCCTGTAGCTAGTGGGTTTTGACGGATCCTTGCCAGGTTTCCTTATTGGAATTACTACTGCTTCTTTCCATGCACTTGGTAATCTTCCCTCCTCCCACACTCTGTTATAAAAATGCAGTAACTTCAAGAGCACTCCTGCACCTAGATTTTTAGCATAACATAGCATATTAAGTCTTTCCCTGGGGAGGTTGGTCTCAACAACCAGCCGCGAACCCAGGGCCACTTATATTCCCGGCCCCCGAGACAAGAATCAGGTGCCTACGATTAAGCCCAAATGAGACAAGGGAATGCCGGAAGACCCGGAGTCTAGAGTCCACAGACCGGACCATGAGCCGGAACGCGGACTTCACGGACCGGACCATGACAATCAGATCCTTGCATGGCAGCAATGCCACCTGGCTCACATATCCGAGTTTACAACTGATATACAACATATCAAGGGGAAAAGTAATGCCATGGCTGATTGCCTCTCACGACCAGCCGTTCTGGCCATACACATAGGGATTGACTAAGCCGCCATGGCAGCCAATGAGGTGCAGGCCTACCACTGACATTAAGTTCGGGGAAGCTGGGGTTTCTCTCCTGTGCCATGTCTCAACTGGACACCCTCACCCCAAAGTGCCCGCAAACTGGAGTTGGACTGTTTCTGACAGCATACATGGCCACTCGCATCCGGGCCAAAAGATCTCAGAGAAACTTGTTGCACAGCCTTAGAAAGGACATGGATGATTGGACTGCAGCCTGTGTGGAGTGCCAGTGGGCAAGAAGTAACCACCATGTTCAGGCGCCATTGGCAGCTTTTGAGGTCCCTGACTGACGGTTTGACCATGTCAATGTGGACCTTGTTGGCCCTCTTCCTCCTCCCATGATTTCACATACCTCCTTACCATGGTGGATTGTGCCACCAGGTGGCCAGAGGTCATCCCCGTAGCATCGACAATGGCTGCAGACATGGCTGGGTTGTTCATCAGCAGTGGGTTGCTCGGTTTGGCACCCCATCTGATTGGCAGTTCCCAACCCATATCAGACCTCCGGGCTGTGATGGCTCAGAACCTCAGTGTTAGGCTACATCACACCACAGCACATCACCCACAGTCCAATGGCCTATATGAGTGGTTTCACCACTCCTTAGAGGCTGATCTGGGGGCTTCTCTGATAGCTGAGTATTGGCATGATCATTTCCTGTGAGTCCTGCTGCAGCTCAGAGCCGCTCCAAAAGCGGACCTGTAGTTGTCCACGGCTGAGTTGGTGTACAGGCAGCCATTAGAAGTGCCAGAGGATTTTATTCCTGACGCCACAACCGCCTGGTCAACCTCTCAACAGTGTTCCACCCTTCTCAGTAAATTCAATTCCTTTTCACCTACTCCTACCTCCCATCTTGGGTACGGCACTCTTGGGTTCCTGTTCACCCACGTTCCACCTCATTTGTTTTCATCTGCCATGCCGCACACCAACATCCCCTTAGGCCCCCATACGACGGCCCGTTCTGCATTTTGGAATGGAGAGACAAGTCTTTTCTCAAAAATAAGAAGGGTAAACCTGAATGTATTTTGGTAGATTGCCTTAAACCAGCTCACCAAGACTTGGAGGATTCCAGTACCATGTCCCGTCACGACATGATCATGAGTGTGCCAACACACCTCTGGATGATTATTGAATTATGAGGGGTGTGTGGGTGGGGCCCAGTGTAGGGTAGTGTAATTGGTAGAAACGTACATAATTCACAGCCACCAACATTGAACTGGGGTTCTCTTCAAGCGTCTGGTCTGACATGATGATGTCATGACATGAAGTACCTTTACCACTCTTTGTGTTGGGTGTTTGGAGTACAATAAATGACAGTTGTTACACAGTCACCCAGGCTGAACATGGTCCTTGAAAGCCAAATTCTTCTGCAACCTTTCTGCTTAAGCCTTGGAACCAAGGTCACCCAGCATAACCAAGACAAGATAAAGAAGCAAATGAAGGATTCTCAAGCAACACTTACCATCGGATTGTTATTTTACTAATTCTCAAGCATGATTGACCTTTAATACATAGATTTAATTGGTTAATATCTGAAATATGCATTATGATTGGCACCTAAATATGCAAAAGATGGATTCCAAAGTGTACAAAGTTTCTAATGTATCAACATTTGTATACAAATAGTCAATTTCTGTATAAAGACAGTATTTCTTTGTTCCAAGTTCAGAACAGTGTGGTGACAGGGGTCACGCTGTTGCCCTTGTGCACAAGTAAATGAAGTGTGGTTAAGGAATGAGTGCAAGTTGTCGGAGTCTAGTCGTCAGTGATGACACTAAGTAGACACATGGATGTGCAGAGAATGGGAGGATTTAGAGTTTGTATAGACAAAAGAGATTAGTTTAGTTAGGTGTTTAGTATAAAGATTAGTTTAGTTAGGCGTTTAGTATAGAGATTAGTTTAGTTAGGCGTTTAGTATAGAGATTAGTTTAGTTACAGACTCAGCAAGATTCATCATTGCACTGACCTCACCACCATTGAAGACATCTACAAAAGGCAGAGCCCCAAGAAGCTGTCATGCATCATCTATGTTATTATGGAGAGATGCAGCATGACAAAGATCCTTCTGGCCCAGTTTACCTGCACTGCCAAATTACACCAATATGACCAATTAACCTGCTAACCACTACACTATTGTGCTTCCCAAGGACAGTTAAGGACCCTCACTATCTGGGACATGGCCTCTTCTCATTACTACCCCAGGGTGGAGGTTCAGGAGACTGAAGGCACACACTCAATGTTTCAGGAACAGCTTCCTCCTCGCTGCTATCAGATTTCTGAATGGACAATGAATCCATAAGCACCGTTTAGGGTCACTTGTGTCTTTAGTTGCACAGGATCCTGGTTAGCCCTTTCTGTTCCAGATGCAGCAAATCAGATTGATGAGTTCGCAATACAACACCAAGATCGGACCGTTGACTCTTTCAAGAGCAGGGGAAGAGTGATCATGGTGTATAAACATGACGGTGCTTTCCCAGTCCTGTTCACCAGACTTGGAACTCCTCGCGATCAAGTATCCATTTTATGTGCCATGGGAGATTTCAGTGGTCAGTTTGGTTGCAATACACATTCCATCTCAGCACAGTGTCAACCAGGCTTGAGACGAACTGAGCGATGTAATCATGAAACAACACATCCTGATGCCTTCCCCTTCACTTTTGGGAATGATGAACCAGGCCAGCTTGAAAAAATCCCTAAATAATTATCACCCACAAATCACACATAGTACCAGGGGAAACAACACTCTGGACCACTGTTACTCCACCAACAAGAGCGCTTACTGTGCTATCCTCCGTCAGGGAGTCGAAGTACAGGCAGGGTCTGAAGACCGCAGTGTCAGTAGTGAGGACCAAGAAGTATGGACAAGGGAAGCACAGGAGTGTTTACAGGACAGCTTTGAATTGGTGGACTGGACTGTATTCAGGGATTCATCTTTGAGCCCAAATGCATATGCCACAGCTGTCACCAACTTCACTGAAACCTGTGTGGATGAGTGTGTGCCTGAGAGAACTTACTGTACATACCCAAATCAAAAGCCATGGATGAACCTGGAGGTTCATAGTCTGCTGAGGGCTAGATCTGTGACATTCAAGTCTGGTGACCCAGGTCTGGACAGGAAAACCAGGTAAGACTTGCAGAGGACTATTCAAAAGCTGAAGAGCAATTCCAAGCTAGGGTGGAGGGGACATTGGATGCACCTCAAGTCTGACAGGGTTTCCAGGCCATTGCTTCCTACTAAGCAAAACCTAATATCGTGAATGGCTGTGATGCTTCACTCCCATTCCGGCTCAACACCTTTTATGCTCACTTTGAAAAGGAGAACAAAACTCCAGCTGTGAGGATCCCTGCAGCATCTGGTGACCCTGTGTTCTCTGTCTCAGAGGCTGACATCAGGCTGTCCTTCAAGAGGGCGAACCCTTGCAAATCGAAAGGCTCTGATGGAGTACCCGGTAAAGCTCAGAACAACTGTGCAACCAACTAGCGGGGGTGTTCAAAGACATTTTCAGTCTCTCATTGCTACCGTCAGAAGTTCCCACCTGCTTTAGAAGAGCAATAATTATACCAGTGCCCAAGAAGAGTGGTATGAGCTTTCTTAGCGATTATCGTCCAGTAGCTCTTACATCAATGTCATGAAGTGCTTTGAGAGGTTGGTCATTGCTAGAACCAACTCCTGCCTCAGAAGGGACCTGGACCCAGTGTAATTTGACTATTGTTACAATAGGTCTGCGGCGAACGAGGTGTCAGTGGCTCTCCATGTGGTCTTGGAACACCTAGACAAAACAAATTCCTATATCAGAATGCTGTTTATTGACTACAGCTCATTTATACATCACATGAATATTATCGCAAAGAAAGCACGACGGTGCCTCTACTTCCTCATTCGTCCGCAGATGTTCAGCATGTCATCAAAAACCTTGATAAACTTCTAGAGATGTGTGAGGAAAGTGTGTTGACTGGCTGCATTATGGCCTGGTATGGGAACACCAATGCCTTTGAGCAGAATATCCTGCAAAATATGGTGGATTCAACCCAGTACATCATGAGTAAAACCTTCCCAAACCTTGAGCACATCTACATAACACATAGCCATAGGAAAGCAGCATTCACTGTCAAAGATCCTCACCACCCAGGCCATGCTCTTTTCTTGCTGCTGCCATCAGGTAGAAGGCACATGTGCCTCAGGACTCACACAACTGGGGTCAAGAACAGTTACTGCACCTCAACCATCAGGCTCTTGAACAAAAGCGGATAGCTACACTCATTCTATTTCTGGTGATCCCACAACCAATGGTCTCACTTTAAGGACTCTTTATCTTGTTATTTGCCACTCTCGTTATTTATATTTGCATTTGCACAGTTTGTTGTCCATTGATCCTGTTTACAGATACTGTTCTATAGATTTGCTAAGTATGCCCACAGAAAAAGAACCTCAGGATTGTATGTGGAGACATGAATGTACATTGATAAATAAAGTTTACTTTGAACTTTGAACTTTTTTGTTGGCAGAATCTTAGATGGTGATGAGAGGGCATACAAGAGTGAGATATACCAGCTAGCTGAGTGGTGTCACAACAACAACCTTGCACTCAATGTCAGTAAGACCAAAGAACTGATTGTGGATTTCAGAAAAGGTAAGACAAGGAAGCATACAACAGTCCTCGTAGGTGGATCAGAAGTAGAAAGAGTGAGTAATTTCAAACTCCTGGGTGTCAATACCTCTGAGGATCTAACCTGGATCCAGCATACTGATGCAGCTATAAAGTAAACAAGGCAGTGGCCATATCTCATTAGGTGTTTGTGGAGATTTGGTTTGTCACGAGAAACAGTCACAAATTTCTACAGATGTACCGTGTAGAGCATTCCAGGACATCTTCAAGGATCAGTGTCTCAATAAGGTGGAGTCTGTCATCAAGGACCCCCATCACCCGGGAGACGCCCTCTTCTCATTGCTTCCATCAGGAAGGAGGTACAGGAGCCTGAAGGCACATACTCGGCAATTTAAGATCAGCTTCTTCCCCTCTGCCATACGATTTCTAAATGGACATTGAACCCATGAACTTTACCTCACAATTTTAATTTTTTTTTGTTTGCACTACATATTTAAAATAACTATTTAATAGTCCAGTTAAGATGGTGCTACCGAACGTGTGCGGCAGCTCTCTGGTAGTTAAAAAGATAAGAAATCCGACTAAAGACATCATTAAAAATACTTGTTCTGAGGTCACTTGTGTTAAAGTGATGGTGAGGTAATTTCGGGAGAGGAGCAGAGATGGTGTGTTGCGGAATCGTTGCAGATGGAGTTCCAACTGACCCAGGCGCAAGCTTGAATCGCTCTGGCCGCTGAGCTGATTTGAAGAATTTCAGGGCATCTCTCGGCTGGCAGCCAAAATCTGGGCCCGGAGCAAGTCGCTAGGCAACGTAGTTTAGGCCCGGAGCCTTTTGCTGCAGTGGTGTCTGGGTGCTAGTGTGAGGTAGATTCACTGTTTAGACAAATTAAACACCAGCCCAGATCCAAGGCAAGAGCCAACTTTGCTCTCCACAGAGTTCACTCTCTCTCCAGGCACCAGAGCTTTTCGCTGTCCGTTGTCTGGTCAATTTAAGTGTTGGCCCAGACAGACTGACTTACTGATTTTGTCTAATCTGTAAACCAAGTTGGGTATATGCAGAAAATGTGACATTAAAATATGCACTTATACATACTATATTATCATGGAGTCATTTTTTATTCTATTACAACTTTAAGCAAGTCTACAGGGATTTTGGCCTCAGTAGCTCCTTAGCAGCTAGCCAGCTAGTTTAAATAATGTTAGCTATGCTAATGAACAAATGACACCTCTTAAACTCACTCAACATGTCTTTTACAGTCATTTAAGCCACCATGGGCAATAGAAAAGTCACTGTTGCAAACAGTGCAACGCGCAACACTCATTATTTTTGGCCCTTATTAGGCAGGGGTACACTTTAGTGAAGTCTGGGGTAAAGTACATTTTATATTGTCTTTTTTTGGAACACTCTGCCATGGCGCTGCAGGACACTAAATGAGAGAGAGAGAGAGAGAGAGAGAGAGAGAGAGAGAGAGAGAGAGAGAGAGAGAGAGAGAGAGAGAGAGAGAGGGAGAGAGAGAGAGGGAGAGAGATTGACTGTAAAGCCCACCCACAGAGAAAACTGATAGGTCTACTTAGCACGAAGATAGACCAATCAGGATGCTCCCTCTCCCTCTCGCTCTTGCTCTTCCTCTCCCTCTCCCTCTGAAAAAAATTAATTATTGTATATAACTTGCAGGCATCAGGGAGCCACTATCAATATGCAGGAGACTCCTGGAACTTCCGGGAGAGGTGGGATGTCTGGACTGAAAAGATGGGGATCTGGAATGAGAGCCAATTTCACTAATTCTCTGTGATGATCACTCCTCTGTGATGATACCGCTGAGGCTATGAAGGCTGCCCCCACTGCTGTGCTCCATGCCCACTGCTAAGTGAGGCTTTGGGCCTAATCCAGGCTGCTCCAGGGTTCAGATCTGAGGACTCAATTTTGGTTCAGAGTGTTCTTGTTAGCTTCAATTGTTTTGCATGATTTTTATTTTCTTTCTCTTGCTCATCAAGTGTCAGTGTTTTATTTTTATTGTTATTCCTTTTTTCTTTAATTGGGTTCTTTCAGGTTTCTTGCATTGGAGCTACTTGTGAGCAAGTAAATCTCAAGAGTGCATGATTTATTCATTCTTTGAAAATAAATGTACTTAAATCTTGAATATATATGTGTATACTTACTATAATTCAGTATTTTTTCTTTCCCTTTAATTATGTATTGTGACTAGCTTCATCACTAATAACACCTTTGCTGAGGTAAATTGTGTTAAATTATCACTGCAAACAGTGAGCGATGGTGACGTGAGTTCGGGGGATGAGTCGAGATGGTGTGTTGCAGAATCGGTGTAGATAGAGAGAACTGTACAGAGAGGAGAGGTTGGGGTAGTGGTGTTCTGCTGCCCGTACAACTGGCCCGGGTGCGAGGTTGGACTGATCTGGGTGCTGAACTGATTTGAAAAGCTTGACAATGACTTTGGATTGAGCGGTGCAATCTGGACATGGAGCGAGTGGCTTGGCGGTGTGGTCTAGGCTCTGAGTCCTTCACAGTAGCCAGGTCCTAGTACGAGGTACAATCACTCTTTCGATAGTTTAAATGCTGGCCTAGTTTGGAGGCGAGAGCTGATTTTGCTCACTCTCTGCATTATCCACTCCTCTCTCCAGGGCACCGTAGCCTTTCATTGTTCCATTATTTGATCAATTTAAACACTGGCCCGGATAGGCTGGAAGGACAAGGTGAAAGATGATTTTGCTTGCACTCCACCATGCTCACCACTCTCTCTAGGGTGCTGAAGCTATGAAGGCTGTCCCTGCTGCTGTGCTCTGAGCCCACTAATATGATGGGCTGATAAGCGAGGCTTTGGGCCTACGCCGGCCGGGCTGCTCCGGGGTTTCAACCTAAGGACTCAGTTTTTGTTTTGGAATGTTGTTGTTCACTTCAATTGTCGGCATAATTTTTATTTCTTTCTCTTGCGCATTGAGTGTTGGTCTTTTTATTTTTATTCTTTTTTTTAAATGGGTTCTTTCAGGTTTCTTGCTTTGTCACTACCCGTGAGCGAGCAAATCTCAAGGTTGTATAATTTATGCAATCTTTAATAATAAATGAACTTGAATCTCAAATCGTTAACATATATGTATATTCTTACTGTAATTCAGTATTTTTTGTTTCTCTGTTATTATATATAACAAATTGCATAACATATGCCGGTGATTATTCAAATGAGAGGACATGATTTGAGAGTTGGGGGCAAAAGTTTAAGGGAAACACAAGGGGGTATTTCTTTACTCAGAGAGTGATAGCTGTGTGGAATGAGCTTCCTGTAGAAGTAGTAGAGGCCAGTTCAGTTGTGTCATTTAAGGTAAAATTGGATAGGTATATGGACAGGAAAGGAGTGGAGGGTTATGGGCTGAGTGCGGGTAGGTGGGACTAGGTGAGATTAAGAGTTCGGCACGGACTAGGAGGGCTGGAATGGCCTGTTTCCATGCTGTGATTGTTATATGGTTATATGGTTATATTAAACCTGATTCTGATTCACTAGATTAAGTCCTGATGAAGTTCTCGTTCCTCGAGTCCTCATTCATTGGCTATGAGGATACCTGATCTTCATCATCAGCACTTAACCTGATAACTGTCCACGAAGATCATTGGTCTTTGAGTGGGGAACATTCTGACCTAGTCTCCACCACCAGAGTCCATCACTGTCCCTAAATCCTAACCTGACCCCTAACTCCACCAAACCATCCCTATCACCCTAAAGAAAACAATGTCTGAGCCACAATTACTTGCCACTTATCAGTCCATGACTAAACTAGACTTAAATGTCCTGCCATAATCCTGCCTGGGTATCATGATTGGTTAATTTGTCAGGTTTATACTCAATGAATTGTAAACCCTGGAATCCCATTTGTTTTCAGAATCAGACTGCCTCTAATGTGTCACTAAAACATAAGTCAGCTCCAGTTGTAGCTCCACCAGTCTTGCAGCTGATGAACCTTAGTAAGTCTCTGAGGCGTGTTTAACGTATGAGGAACATTTGATGGCTCTGAGCCTGTACTCACTGGAGTTTTGAAGAATGAAGGGGCACCTCACTGAAACCTGAAGAATATTGAAAGACCTAGATAGAGTGGACGTGGGAAGGATGTTTCCAATAGGGGGCAAGTCTAGAACCAGGGGGCACAGCCTCAGTATTGAAGGATGTCCCTTTAGAACAGAAATGAAGTGGAATTTTTTTAGCCAGAGGACAATGAATCTGTGGAATTCATCGCTACGTATTTCTGTGGAAGCCAAGACATTGGGTAAATATAAAGTGGGAGGCTGATAGATTCTTGACCAGTCAGGGTGTCAAAGGTCACAGGAAGAAGGCAGAAGAATAGGGTTGGGGGGGACAATATATCAGCTGTGATGGAATGGCAGATCAGACATGATGGGCTGAATGGCCTAATTCTGCTCCTGTGTCTCATGGTCTTATGCTCTGAGATCATGGACACTAGCCTGCTCAGCATCCAGGACACTTTCAAAAGGCAATGCCTGAAAAAGATGGCATCCTTCATTAAAGATCCCGTCAACCAGGAGATGCCTGCTTCTCATCGCTGCCGATGGCTGCCAGTGGGGAGTTGGTACAGGTTCTATAACTATGTATTACATTGCGGTGCTACTGCAAAACAACAAATTTCATGACATATGCCAGTGCTATTAAATAAGTCTCAGGATAGTAGGTATATATGGTGACATATGGTATGTACTTTGATAATAAATTTATTTGAGCTTAGAACTTTCATTTGATTGGAACCCATATGATACCTTAAATATTCACTTCCTCTAGCACTGTCACATAGTGGCTGCAGTGTAACCATTTATGCAGACCCACAAATCAATAACTGTTTCCTTAAAAGAAAGGGCAGCTGAAACCAGTCAATATCACTGTCTGCAGGGATGCGCTTTTGGGTGATAAATTACAGAGCCTGATACATTAGGGACATTTAAGGTCTCTTAGTTAGGCACATGGCTGAAAGAAAAGTGTAGGAAATGGGCTGTATAGGTGTGAAGAGTTAGATTTATTGTGCAGTAGGTTCAAAAGTCGACACAGCATTGTGGCCAAAGGGCCCATACTGTGCTGTAGTGCCCTCTGTTCTACATAAGGTGGTTAAGAAGGTGCATAAGGAAACATGGCAGCTCTGGTTAGACCACACTTTAGAGTATTGTGTCCAGGTCTAGTTGACTCATTATAGGACGTATGTGGAAGCTTTAGTGAGGGTGTAGAGATTCACTAGGATGCTGTCTGGTCTCAACAGCATGTCTTATGAGGATAGGTTGAGCAAGTTAGGCTTTACTCTTTGGAGTGAAGGAAGAGGACAGATGATTTGATGGAAGTGTACAAGATGATAAGAGGCACAGACAGAGTGCCAGCTCCTTTCTCCCAGGGTGCAAATGGCTAAAACATGAAAGCATAATTTTCTGTTTGTGAAGGGAAAGTAAGACGAGACAAGTGTTTTACACAGAGTGATGGGTAGGTGCATGCAGCATGCTGTCAGGGGTGGTAATCAAGGCTGATATTTAAGAGAATCTTAGGCACATGGATGAAAGAAAAATGTGGAAGGAAAGCATTACACTGATGTTGAGGTAGCACTGTGGACCTAAAGGTCTGTTCTGTACTGTAAAGTTCTATGTTTTATGTTCTAGAGTACTCCATAAGACATAGGAGCAGAATTCAGCCATTCAGCCCATCGAGTCTGCTCTGCTATTCCATCATGGCTGATCCCATAGCCCCGCCTTCTCACCATATCCTTTGATGCCCTGGCCAATCAGGAAACTTTCAACTTTCACCTTATTGCACGGACTTGGCCTTATTGCAGTCTGTGGCAAAGCATTCCACAGTTTCACTACTTTCTGGCTAAAAATATTCCTCCTTACCACTGTTCAAAAAGGTTGCCACTCAATTTTGAGGCTGTGCCCTCTAGTATGGCCCACCACCATAGAAAACATCCTCTCCACATCCCACCCTATCTGCTACTTCTGACCACTCACCACACTGGCTTCTAATTTACCACTGGATTTCATCACCGGCAAAAAGTATAGAAGCCTCCTAGTCCAAAAGCAATGGAGTGCCATTGCCACCCAAAGGTGCAGCAGGTACTGCAAGTTCTTCGCTTCCCACTGACCTGGCATTGTCCAAATGTGGTTTGTATGTGGCTGCATGGATTTGGTTTCTTTAGGACAGAGAGTGATAAGAAGTTGGAAAACTAGGAAACGTTCGGAAAGAGCAGGGAGGGAGTGGCAGTGGGGGAGTCGGTGAAACTGAGACAGCTATTTGGAAAAGGAACATTTGGGACCATACTACATCTATTTTCTCTGATGATCGTTACCTTGTCATGGTTGAGAGGCTTGTGAGTTCCTGAGATTCTGAGTGCTATGTGGTCTGGAGCTTAGCTCCAATCGAGACACACATGGTGGTAAGGTCGAAGAGGAGGTTCAAGACAGGGAGTGATCCAACCAAGACCTCAACACTGGTGCTGGCACCTCACAACAGCAGTGAAGGCCGAGGAAGGCTGCAACAGTGAAGGGTTCCCAGTCATCTTGCATTCCATGCCACTGGACCCTGACCCCGATCTACCAAGGACCGTGTGGTGGCTGCCCTGTGTATCAGCCTCCACGCATTAAACATAGTCATGCATGGATGTTCTCCATTTAGGGAACAACCCCTTGGGAGAACAACATACTTGACTTGAGTGATTGCACTAACTCTACCTATGCATCTCATGACTTGAAAACTTCAGTTCATGTCTCCCCTCAGCCTCCACCACTCCAAAGGGGACAAACCAAATTCCTCATAGCACACAGTCTCTCAGCCAAGCAGCATCCTGGTGAACATCTTCTGCACCCTCTCTAAATAAATTAGAAATTAATCTTAAGCATTGCCTTCACTTTTCATAAAGCAGTCTCACCATAAATACAGATCAATAATTCCTTGAAAGTGGCATCATAGATAGATAGGGTCAATCAAGAAAGCGTTTGACACACTGGTCTTCACAAATCGAAGTATTGAGTACAGGAGTTGGGGTATCTTGTAGAAATTGTATGAAATATTCGTGAGACTTAATTTGGAGTATTGTGTGCAGTTTTGGTCACCTACCTACAGGAAAGATGTAAATAAGATTGAAAGACTGCAGGGAAAATTTACAAGGATGTTGCCAGAACTTGAGGATGTGAGTTAGAGGGAAAGATTGACTAGGCTAGGATTTTACTCCCTGGAGTGTAGGAGAGGGGAGATTTGATAGAGGTATACAAAGTTATGAGGAGTATAGATAGGGTTAATATGAATAGGCTTTTTTTTCATCTAAGGTTGAGTGAAACCACAACTAGGTGTCATGGGTTAATGGTGAAAGGTGAAATCTTTGAGGGAAAACATCTTAAAGAGGGTGGTGAGAGTGTGGGACGAGTGAGTAACTAGTTGCAGTTTCGATTGCATGTTGACCATAAGACAGAGGAGCAGAGTTAGGCCATTAGGCCCATCGAGTTTGCTCTGTCATTACATCATGGCTGATTTATTATCCCTCTCAACCCCACTCGCCTGTTTTCTCCCTGTAACCTTTATACCCTGACTAATCAAGAAACTATCAAACTCCACTTTAAATTTATCCAATGACTTGGCCTCCATACTCATCCTAGACACTGAATTCCACAAATTCACCACCCTCTGGCTAAATAAATTCCTTTTCATCTCTGTTCTAAATGAACATCCCTCTACTCTAAGGTTGTGTCCATTTGTCCTAGATTCACGCACTATAGGAAACATCCTCTCCACATACACTCCATCTAGGCACATTTCAATATTTAATAGGTTTCAATGAGATTCCCCCCCCCCATTCTTCTAAATTCCAGTGATTACAGACCTAGAACCATCAAACATTCCTCATATCTTAACCTTTTCATTCCCAGAATCATTCTCCAGACTCTTTCCAAAGACAACACATATTTTCTTAGGTAAAGGGCCCAATACTGCTCACAACTGGAAATGTACATTAACATTACATTTGCCTTCCTTACCATTGACTCAGCTCTCTCACCTCCATTCAAGGCCCCAAGCAGTTCTTCCAAGTGAGGCAACACTTTACCTGTGAATCTGTTGGGGTCGGTCATCTATTGTGTCCAGTGCTCCCGATGTGGCCTCCTCTACATTGGTGAGATCCGTCGTAACTTGGGCAACCACTTCATTGAGCACCTCCACTCCACTCACCAAATGCAGAACTGTCCAGTGGCTAAACATTTTAATTCCGATTTCCATTCCATTCTGACATCCCATGGCCTCCTCTTATGAGGCCACCTTATGTTCCATCTAGGTAGTCTCCAATCTGATGGCATGAATATCGAATTCTCCTTCCAGCAAAAAATAATTTCCCTTCACTCTTCCCTCTACTATTCCCCACAATGGCCTTTTACCTCTTCTCAGCTAGCTATCACTTCCCCGAAGGTCCCCTCATCCTTCCCTTTGTCCTATGGTCCATGATCCTCTCCTCTCAGATTCCTTCCTCTCCATCACTTTACCTTTCCCACCCACCTGGCCTCAGTGATCACCTTCTGGTTCCCCTCCTTCCACCTTTGTATTCTGACATCTCCCCCTTCCATTTCAGTCTGAAGGAGGGTGTTAGCCTGAAACGCCGACTGTTTATTCATTCCATAGATGCTGCCTGGCCTGCCGAGCTCCTCCAGCATTCTGTGTGTGTTGCTTTGCTATCTGCTTCTATATTATTGGCTAGCTGACCTTCATATTTGATCTTTTCTCCCCGTTAAGAGAAGCTTGGATAAGTACATGGTTGTGAAGGATATATGGAGGGCTGTGGGTTGATGGAAGCAGGCAGCATAACAGTTTAGCAGCACATCACAGAAGCAGGCCGTGGATGGGCTGAAATGACTGTTTCTATGCTGCAGGGCTCTCTGACTGAGACTCTATGCCCCACCCACAGTCTCTTCTTAACTTAGCTTGTTACTTCCTGAATTCATTGCTGGGCTGAATGGACTGCTACTGGTTTCTGCTTGTCAAGAGATTCTTAGTGTGTCTGACATCTTTTAGTAATAATTCATTGCATGAAATGGAAGGTTAATGGTATCTGTTTCTACGTTTGATGCTTGTTAGTCATTTTCCCTTGCAGCAAGCAAAGGAGTATCACACCTCACCCAAAAGATGATGATAGCTTCATCATCAATCATACCTGTTCTGGCAAGCCACATTTTAAAGATTCTCACTGCCAAGTTCAAATCTAACCATGACCCCATCCATCTCCATAGCCTCTTCCAAACCTGCAGCCTATTAGATTTCTGCACTCTTTAAAATTTGGCCTCTAGCTCTTTCTAAATGCTAAACACGAGATTCTGCAGATGCTGGAAATCCTGAACAACGTGCACAAAATGCTGGGGGAGCTTAGAAGGTCAGGCAGCATCTTTGAGGGAGAATAAACAGTAGACGTTTCAGGCCGAGACCCTTCATTAGGATGGGAAAGAAGCCAGAATAAGAAAGCAGAGGAAGAGTGTGAGAGGAGAAAGAGTCCAAGCTGACAGGTGATAGGTGGCACCAGGAGAGGGGGAAGGTGGGTGGGTGGGACAGAGGGATGAAGTAAGAAGCTGGGAGGTGATGGGCAGGTGAGGAGAAGAGAGGTGGTAAGAAGGGGAGTGGAAAAAGAGAGTTGGTGAAGGGAGAAGAGATTAGGTGGAGGGCAGAACTTAGAGAAAATGATGTTCCTCAGGCTGGAGGCTATCCAGACCGTATATAATGTCAAGTCAAGTCAACTTTTATTGTCATTTCGACCATAACTGCTGGTACAGTGCATAGTAAAAATGAGACAACGTTTTTCAGGACCATGGTTTACATGACACAGTACAAAAAACGAGACTGAACTACGTAATTTAAAAAAAAACACAAAAAAAACAAGAAGTCTAGTCTACACTAGACTACAGACCTACACTGGACTGCATAAAGTGCACAAAAACAGTGCAGGCATTACAATAAATAATAAACAGGACAGTAGGGCAAGGTGTCAGTCCAGGCTTCGGATATTGAGGAGTCTGATAGGTTGGGGGAAGAAATTTACATAGTCTGGTCGTGAGAGCCCGAATGCTTCGGAGCCTTTTCCCAGACGGCAGGAGGGAGAAGAGTTTGTATGAGGGGTGCATGGGGTCCTTCATAATGCTGTTTCCTTTGCAGATGCAGCATGTCGTGTAAATGTCCGTGATGGCAGGAAGAGAGACACCGATGATCTTCTCAGCTGACCACACTATCCGCTGCAGGGTCTTGCGATCCGAAATGGTGCAATTTCCGAACAAGGCAGTGATGCAGCTGCTCAGGATGCTCTCAATACAACCCCTGTAGAATGTGATGAGGATGGGGGGTGTGAGATGGACTTTCCTCAGCCTTCACAAAAAGTAGAGACGCTGCTGGGCTTTCTTTGCTATGGAGCTGGTGTTGAGGGACCAGGTAAGATTCTCCGTCAGGTGAACACCAAGAAATTTGGTGCAATCTCTACCAAGGAGCCGTCGATGTTCAGCGGGGAGTGGTCGCTCCGTGCCCTCCTGAAGTCAACAACCATCTCTTTTGTTTTGTTCACATTAAGAGACAGGTTGTTTGCTCTGCACCAGTCCGTTAGCCACTGCACCTCCTCTCTGTAAACTGACTCGTCGTTCTTGCTGATGAGACTCACCACGGTCGTGTCATCGGTGAACTTGATGATGTGGTTCGAGCTGTGTGTTGCAGCACAGTCGTGGGTCAGCAGAGTGAACAGCAGTGGACTGAGCACGCAACCCTGGGGAGCCCCCGTGCTCAGTGTGATGGTGTTGGAGATGCTGCTCCCGATCCCGACTGACTGAGGTCTCCCAGTCAGGAAGTCTAGGATCCAGTTGCAGAGGGAGGTGTACAGGCCCAGTAGGCTCAGCTTTCCAATCAGTTTCTGAGGGATGATTGTGTTGAATGCTGAACTGAAGTCTATGAACAGCATCCGAAAGTATGTGTCTTTTTTGTCCAGGTGGGTTAGGGCCAGGTGGAGGGTGGTGGCAATGGCATCATCTGTTGAGCGGTTGAGACGGTATGCAAACTGCAGGGGGTCCAGTGAGGGGGCAGCAGGGTCTTGATGTGCCTCATGACGAGCCTCTCGAAACACTTCATGATGATGGATGTAAGTGCAATGGGACGGTAGTCATTTAGGCAGGACACTGAAGGCTTCTGCGGCATGGGGACAATGGTGGCGGCCTTGAAGCACATTGGAATGGTGGCGCTGCTCAGGGAGATGTTGAAGATGTCAGTGAGAACATCTGCTAGCTGGTCTGCACATCCTCTGAGCACTCTACCAGGGATGTTGTCTGGTCCAGCAACCTTCCATGGGTTGACCCTGCACAGGGTTCTTCTCACATCGGCCACGGAGAGACACAGCACCTGGTCATTTGTAGGAGGGGTGGACTTCCTCGCCGCCATGTCATTTTCTGCCTCAAACCGGGCGTAGAAGTTATTCAGCGCATTTGGGAGAGAGGCATCACCTGCACAGTCAGGTGATGGTGATGTCCTGGATGCCCTTCCACATGCGCCTCATGTCACCGCTGTCCTGGAAGTGACTGTGGATTAGCTGGGCATGTGCACGCTTTGCCCCTCTGATGGCTCGGGACAGTTTGGCCCTTGCTGTTGTTAAAGCTGCCTTGTCACCTGCTCTGAAGGCGGAGTCGCGGGACCTCAGCAGTGCACGCACCTCTGCGGTCATCCATGGCTTCTGGTTGGCACGTATAGTGATGTGTTGCTCCTCCATCCTAAGAGTGGTCTGATCATGGCAGTAGAGGAGGTCATGGGCAGACATCAGAATGGGAATGAGAAGGTGAATTGAAGTAGGTGGCCACCAGCAAACCCTGCCTTTTCCTGGCACACTGGCATTGGTGGCCATTTCATCAGCTTCTAGGACTTTCAGCTGTGAGATACTCTTCCTAAATCTCACCGCCTGTCTCTCTTTTCCATTAAAACACCTCTTTGAGCAAGACTGGTCACTTGATTGCCAATCTATGGGAAAGAGATTTATGAGGTTGCTGCCTATATGAATTATAGGGAGAGGTTAGCCAGGCTGAATCTCCATTCTATGGAGCGCAGGAGAATGAGAGGTGACCTCAGTGAAGTTTGTAAAATCATGAAGGATATGAATAAGGTGGTCTTTTCCCTATGGTTGAAGAGTCCAAATCTAGAGGGCACAGATACAAGAGGGGAAAGATTTAAAAGAGACCTGAGAGGTAACTTCCTTACACAAAGGTGGTAAGAATAGGGGAAGATGTCAGAAGTATGCTTTTTACATAGAAAGTAATAGGTGCATGGTGATAGGGCCATTAGGGATATTTAAGGCAATCTGAGACAGATACATGGATGCCCATCAGGGAATAGGTAGAAACCCATATCCAATATCTTAGCAACAGCTTCTTCCCCTCTGCAAGTAGATATGTGAATGGTCCATGAACCCATGAACACTACTTCATATTTTGCACTCTATTAGCACTTTTTTATTTTTTAAATAAATTTCTTATTTTAACTTACAGTAAGCTTTGTGTCTTGAACTGCATTGTTACCACAAAACAATCAATTTCACAACATATGTCAGTGATAATAAACCTGATTCTTATTATGATCCTGAATCAAAATCCGGTTTATCATCATAGACATAGACAGTGAATTGTATTGTTTTGTGGAAGCAGTACAATGCAAGACATAAAAATCACTACATGTTACAATAAAAATAAATAAATAGGGCAAAGGAGGAATGGTGAGGTAACCAAATCACAAACTAGAGAAAATCTGCAGATGCAGCACTCAAAAAATACTGGAGGAACTCAGCCGGCATTTCCAAGGCGACGTCGACGACTGCATTGGTGCTGCTTCCTGGGCATGTGCTGAGCTCATTGATTTCATCAACTTTGGCTCCAACTTGCAAACCCTGCCTCAAAGTTACCTGGTCTATTTCCAACACCTCCCTTCCCTTTCTCGATCTCTCTGGAGACAGCTTATCTACTGATGTCTATTATAAATCCATGGACTCTCACAGCTACCTGGGCTATACCTCCCCCCACCCTGTCACTTGTAAAAACGCCATCCCCTTCTCACAATTCCTCCGTCTCCACCGCATTTGCTCTCAGGATGAGGATTTTCATTCTTGAACGAAGGAGATGTCCTCCTTTTTTAAAGAAAGGGGCTTCTCTTCCTCCACCATCAATGCTGCACTCAACCGGATCTCTTCCATTTCACACACGTCATCCTCCCGCCTCCCTACTGGGGTTAGGGTTCCTCTTGTTCTCATCTACCACCCCACCAGCCTCCGCATCCAGCAAGTAATTCTCCGGAACTTCCACCATCTCCAATGGGATCCCACCACCAAGCACATCTTTCCCTCTCCCCCCCCACTTTCTGCTTTCTACAGGAATCACTCCCTACATGACTCCCTTGTCAATTCATCGCTCCCCACTGATCTCCCTCCTGGCAGTTATCTCTGCAAGCAGAACAAGTGCTACACCTGCCCCTACACCTTCTCCCTCACTACCATTCATGGCAGCAAACAGTCCTTCCAGGTGGGGCGACACTTCACCTGTGAGTCTGTTGGGGTCACTTACTGTGTCTGGTGCTCCTGGTGTGGCCAATGAAAACCGACATAGATTGGGAGACCATTTTGCTGAGCATCTACACTCCAACTGCCAGAAGAAGCAGAATATTCCAGTGGCCACCCATTTTAAATCCACCTCCCATTCCCGTTTCCACTTCCAATCTCCATGGCTCCACTGTTGTGATGAAGCCACACTCAGGGTGGAGGAACAACACCTTATATTCTGTCTGGGTAGCCTCCAACCTGATGGCATGAACATTGATTTCTCAAACTTCCAGTAATGGCACCACCCACCCCCCCCCCCCCATCTTCACCATTCCTCATCCCCTTTTCCCTCTCTCACGTTATCTCCTTGTCTGTCTATCACCTTCCTCTGGTGCTCCTCCCCACTTTCCTTTCTTCCATGGCCTTCTGTTCTCTCCTATCGGACTCCCCCTTCTCCATTCCTGTACCTCTATCACCAATCAACTTCCCAACTCTTTACTTCATCCCTCCCCTCCAGGTTTCACCAATCACCTTGTGTTTCTGTCTTTCCTCCCCAACCTTTTAAATCTACTCATCTTTTCTTTTTGCCAGTCCCGCCGAAGGGTCTTGGCCCGAAATGTCGACTGTACTATTTTTCCACAGATGCTGCCCGGCCTGCTGAGTTCCTCCAGTATTTTGTCTGTGTTGCAAAGTGAGGTAGTGTTCATGGGTTCATGATCTGTTCAGAAATCTAATGGCCGAGGGGAAGCAGCTGTTCCTAAAGCATTGCGTGGGGGTGTTCGGACTCCTGATGGTAGTAATGAGAAGAGGGAATAGCCTGGGGGTTGAGGGTCCTTAGTGATGGATGCCTCCATCTTCAGTCAGAGCCTTTTGAAGACGTGCTAGCTGGTGGAGAGGCTAGAGCCTGTCATGGAGCTGGGTGAGTCTACAACTTAGTGCTGCAGAAAGGGAAGTGGGACGGGAGTGATGGAGGGGGAACAAGAAATTGAAATGGAAAATAGAAGTGGGAGGGACAGGGGGTGTAGGGAAGTGAAGGAGGAGGAGTAGAAGGATGAAGTATTCCAGATGTAAATGACTGGGCTCTTTCTCATCACATCTTGTTCCACACGACAGGAATTAGGCCAACATAAAATATGTGAGCGAGAGAAAAGTTGACGGGAAATGCAAATATTAACTTTCCAAGTAAAGAGCTTTGACTATAATTCCACTCTAAACCCTTCAAAGAGTTTAAACTATTCCCACAATAAACTGAGGCTATTTCAACTTCAACATCTTTGTCAGCAGTAAGTGGGCTGATAGGTGATCAGGTGTTCCACAGAACTTTCATCACCAAGTAGTTCCAGCTGTTACTCAGTGACTGCACGAACAGCTGTGAGTCAGAGAGACGATGGTTCAAATCCCGCGCAGAGACCTGAGGGCAAAAAGCCACTGAAAGAGCATGGTTCTCTCTGAGATGACTTGTTCATGTGCAGTTATGAAATTAAGACCCAACGACATAAAAGGTCGCATCAGAATCAAAGTAATAACATCAAATTCAGCCTGAAGAAATTGAACATCACATGTAAAAACTCGGAAGGCATTGCACTCAATAGATACACCCGGAAGAAATCTGTTCAAGAGGGAGGTGCACAACATGAGAACGACCTTCACAGAGAATAAGCAGCAGCTGTAAAGAAGAGACCGAACAATCAGCCACCAGCCACTAACCACAGCCACCACTTACTCGTGCCCACACTGCGCCAGAACATGTGGATCCTGGATCGATCTCAACAGCATCTGATGACCCACCAATGGACAACACACTCAGCTTGAGTGATCACACTTCTTTAAAAGATCACAAAATGGTATTTTTTGAGTTATGGTCAAGGACACCTCCTTGGTGTTCTGGGGCCAGGATTTCACCCCGAAGCAACAACATCAAAACACACACACACACACACACACACACACACACACACACACACACACACACACACACACACACACACACACACACACACACACACACACACACCTGGAGGAACTCATCAGGTCAGACAGCATCTATGGAGCAAAGCAGAGAGTCAACATTTCCAGCCGAGACCCTTCATCAGGACTGGAAGGAGACAGAATAAGAAGGTGAGGGAAGAGGAGTAGAAGCTTCCAGGTGATAGGTGAGACCAGTTGAGGGGGAAGGTAGGATGAGGTTAGAAGCTTGGAGTTGATAGGTGGAAAAAGTAAAGGGCTGGAGAAGGAATCTGATAGGAGAGGGAGTGGACCATGGAAGAAAGGGGAGGTGGAGAGGCACCAGAGGGAAGTGATGAGCAGGTAACAAGGAAAGGGGTAAGAGGGTAGTTAAAATGGAGAATAAAAAAAAAGAGAAGGGTGGAGCAGGGAACAATATTATGCAACTGTTCTTTCTAGGAGGACCCCAATCAGCGACTGCCAATTCCAGCCAACTCCAACCACACAGAACATGCTGATTGCTCACCACAACCATCAGGCAGGAGATACTGGAGCCTTAGTTCCCACACCACCAGGTTCGAATAGATATTACCCTACAAACATCAGGCTCCAGAATCGGTGTGGATTACTTCACTCACCTCAAATCTGAACTGATTCTACAAGCTTTCATATCACTTTCAAGGTCTCTACAGCTCTTGTTCTCAGTATTACCTTTTACCTGTACATTGGTTGTTCGTCAGTCTTTGGTTATGTTTCATAATTTCTATTGTATAGGTTTATTATCCTGTGAATGCCTGCAAGAATATGAATCTCAAGGTAATATATGTAATCATATAACAATTACAGCATGGAAACAGGCCATCTCGGCTCTTCAAGTCCATGCCAAACGCTTACTCTCACCTAGTCCCACTGACCTACACTCAGCCCATAACCCTCCATTCCTTTCCTGTCCATATACCTATCCAATTCTTTTTTAAATGACAATATTGAACCTGCCTCTACCACTTCTATTGGAAGCTCGTTCCACACAGTTACCACTCTCTGAGTAAAGAAGTTCCCCCTCGTGTTACCCCTAAAATTTCGCCACCTAACTCTCAACTCATGTCCTCTTGTTTGAATCTCCCCTACTCTCAATGGAAAAAGTCTATCCATGTCAAATCTGTCATAATTTTAAATACCTCTATCAAGTCCCCCCTCAGCCTTCTACGCTCCAAAGAATAAAGACCTAACTTGTTCAACCTTTCTCTGTAACTTAGGTGCTGAAACCCAGGTAACATTCTATTAAATCTCCTCTGTATTCTCTCTATTTTGTTGACATCTTTCCTATAATTCGATGACCAGAACTGTACACAATATTCCAAATTTGGCCTCACCAATGTCTTGTACAATTTTAACATTACATCCCAACTCCTATACTCAATGCTCTGATTTATAAAGGCCAGCATACCAAAAGCTTTCTTCACCACCCTATCCACATGAGATTCCAACTTCAGGGAACTATGCACCATTATTCCTAGATCACTCTGTTCTACTGCTTTCTTCAATGCCTTACATTGAGGACTACCGGCGCAGACTTTAAACTAGTAAGATGGAGGGGCGGAAATCAATTTGAGGAAACTATGGGAGAGGAGGTTAGTTCACCAGTAGAGCAAGTAAGTAGACCGTGTGTGAGGGAGGACAGGCAGGTGATGGAGGAGGGATGCGCTCAGCCCGAAGATGTAGGGGAGAAGAAAGAAAAGGATAATAAATTTGAATGCATTGCTAGGGATGAAAAGAGAGGAGGAGGTGGAGAGTATCTTAAATGTATCTATTTTAATGCTAGGAGCATTGTAAGAAAGGTGGATGAGCTTAAAGTGTGGATTGATACCTGGAATTATGATGTTGTAGCTATTAGTGAAACATGGTTGCAGGAAGGGTGTGATTGGCAACTAAATATTCCTGGATTTAGTTGCTTCAGGTGTGATAGAGTAGGAGGGGCCAGAGGAGGAGGTGTTGCATTGCTTGTCCGAGAAAATCTTATGGCGGTGCTTTGGAAGGATAGATTACAGAGCTCCTCTAGGGAGGCTATTTGGGTGGAATTGAGGAATGGGAAAGGTGTAGTAACACTGATAGGAGTGTATTATAGGCCACCTAATGGGGAGCGTGAGTTGGAAGAGCAAATGTGTAAGGAGATAGCAGATATTTGTAGTAAACACAAGGTGGTGATTGTGGGAGATTTTAATTTTCCACACATAGATTGGGAAGCTCATTCTGTAAAAGGGCTGGATGGTTTAGAGTTTGTGAAATGTGTGCAGGATAGCTTTTTGCAACAATACATAGAAGTACCGACTAGAGATGGGGCAGTGTTGGATCTCCTGTTAGGGAATGCGATAGGTCAGCTGACAGATGTATGTGTTGGGGAGCACTTCGGGTCCAGTGATCACAATAGCATTAGCTTCAATATAATTATGGAGAAGGACAGGACTGGACCTAGAGTTGAGATTTTTGATTGGAGAAAGGCTAGCTTTGAGGAGATGCGCAGGGATTTAGAGAGAGTGGATTGGGTCAAGTTGTTTTATGGGAAGGATGTAATAGAGAAATGGAGGTCATTTAAGGGTGAAATTATGAGGGTACAGAATCTTTATGTTCCTGTTCGGTTGAAAGGAAAGGTTAAAGGTTTGAAAGCGCCATGGTTTTCAAGGGATATTAGAAACTTGGTTCGAAAAAAGAGGGATGTCTACAATAGATATAGGCAGCATGGAGTAAAGGAATTGCTCGAGGAATATAAAGAATGTAAAAGGAAACTTAAGAAAGAGATTAGAAAAGCTAAAAGAAGTTATGAGTTTGGTTTGGCAAATAAGGTGGAAGTAAATCCGAAAGGCTTCTACAGTTATATTAAAAGCAAGAGGATAGTGAGGGATAAAATTGGTCCCTTAGAGAATCAGGGTGGTCAGCTATGTGTGGAGCCGAGGGAGATGGGAGAGATTTTGAACGATTTCTTCTCTTCGGTATTCACTAAGGAGAAGGATATTGAATGGTGTAAGGTGTGGGAAACAAGTAAGGAAGTTATGCAACCTATGACAATTAAAGAGGTGGAAGTACTTTTAAAGAAATTTAAAAGTGGATAAATCTCCGGGTCCTGACCGGATATTCCCCAGGACCTTGAGGGAGGTTTGTGTAGAGATAGCAGGAGCTCTGACGGAGATCTTTCAGATGTCATTAGAAACGGGGATTGTGCCGGAGGATTGGCGTATTGCTCATGTGGTTCCATTGTTTGAAAAGGGTTCTAGAAGTAAGCCTGGCAATTATAGACCTGTCAGTTTGACATCAGTGATGGGTAAATTAATGGAAAGTATTCTTAGAGATAGTATTTATAATTATCTGGATAGACAGGATCTGATTAGGAGTAGCCAGCATGGATTTGTGCGTGGAAGGTCATGTTTGACAAACCTTATTGAATTTTTTGAAGTAGTTACGAGGAATGTTGATGAGGGTAAGGCAGTGGATGTAGTCTATATGGACTTCAGCAAGGCCTTTGACAAAGTTCCACATGGAAGGTTAGTTAAGAAGGTTCAGTCGTTAGATATTAATGCTGGAGTAATAAAATGGATTCAAAAGTGGCTAGATGGGAGATGCCAGAGAGTAGTGGTGGATAATTGTTTATCGGGATGGAGGCCAGTGACTAGCGGGGTGCCTCAGGGATCTGTTTTGGGCCCAATGTTGTTTGTAATATACATAAATGATCTGGATGATGGGGTGGTAAATTGGATTAGTAAGTATGCTGATGATACTAAGGTAGGAGGTGTTGTGGATAATGAGGTGGGTTTTCAAAGCTTGCAGGAAGATTTATGCCGGTTAGAAGAATGGGCTGAACGTTGTCAGATGGAGTTTAATGCTGAGAAGTGTGAGGTTCTACATTTTGGCAGGAATAAACCAAATAGAACATACAGGGTAAATGGTAGGGCATTGAGGAATGCAGTGGAACAGAGAGATCTAGGAATAACAGTGCATAGTTCCCTGAAGGTGGAGTCTCATGTAGATAGGGTGGTGAAGAAGGCTTTTGGAACGCTGGCCTTTATAAATCAGAGCATTGAGTACAGAAGTTGGGATGTAATGTTAAAATTTTACAAGGCATTGGTAAGGCCAAATTTGGAATATTGTGTAGTTCTGGTCACCGAATTATAGGAAAGATATCAATAAATTAGAGAGAGTGCAGAGACGATTTACTAGGATGTTACCTGGGTTTCAGCACTTAAGTTACAGAGAAAGGTTGAACAAGTTAGGTCTCTATTCATTGGAGCGTAGAAGGTTGAGGGGGGATTTGATCGAGGTATTTAAAATGTTGAGAGGGATAGATAGAGTTGACGTGAATAGGCTGTTTCCATTGAGAGTAGGGGAGATTCAAACGAGAGGACATGATTTGAGAGTTAGGGGGCAAAAGTTTAAGGGAAACATGAGGGGGTATTTCTTTACTCAGAGAGTGATAGCTGTGTGGAATGAGCTTCCTGTAGAAGTAGTAGAGGCCAGTTCAGTTGTGTCATTTAAGGTAAAATTGGATAGGTATATGGATAGGAAAGGAGTGGAGGGTTATGGGCTGAGTGCGGGTAGGTGGGACTAGGTGAGATTAAGAGTTCGGCACGGACTAGGAGGGCCGGAATGGCCTGTTTCCGTGCTGTGATTGTTATATGGTTATTTATCATGTATGTCCTATTTTGATTAGTCCTAAAAAAATGTAGTACCTCACACTTATCAGCATTAAACTCCATCTGCCATCTTTCAGCCCACTCTTCTAACTAGCCTAAATCTCTCTGCAAGCTTTGAAATCCTACTTCATTATCCACAGCGCCACCTACCTTAATATCATCTTCATACTTACTAATCCAATTTGCCACCCCATCATCCAGATCATTAATGTATATGACAAACAACATTGGACCCAGTACAGATCCCTGAGGCACACCACTAGTCACCGGCCTCCAACCTGACAAACAGTTATCCACCACTACTCTCTGGCATCTCCCGTCCTGCCACTGTTGCTACTTCAATATTAATACCTAATGATTGAACCTTCCATGCAGAACCTTGTCAAAGGCCTTACTGAAGTCCATATAGACAACATCCACTGCTTTACTCTCGTCAATTTTCCTCGTAACCTCTTCAAAAACTTCCATAAGATTTGTCAAACATGACCTTCCACGCACAAATCCATGTTGACTGTTCCTAATCAGACCCGGTCTATCCAGATAATTATATATACCATCTCTAAGAATACTTTCCATTAATTTACCCACTACTGACATCAAACTTATAGGCCGATAATTGCTAGGTTTACTCTTAGAACCCTTTTTAAACAATGGAACCACATGAGCAATACGCCAATCCTCTAGCACCATCCCCGTTTCTAATGACATTTGAAATATTTCTGTCAGAGCCCCTGCTATTTCGACACTAACTTCCCTCAAGGCCCTAGGGAATATCCTGTCAGAACCTGGAGATTTAACCACTTTTATATTCTTTAAAAGTGCCAGTACTTCCTCTTCTTTAATCATCATAGTTTCCATAACTTCCCTACTTGTTTTCCTTACCTTACACAATTCAATATACTTCTCTTTAGTGAATACCAAAGAAAAGAAATTGTTCAAAATCTCTCCCATCAATTTTGGCTCCACACATAGCTGTCCACTCTGATTCTCTAAGAGACCAATTTTATCCCTCACTATCCTTTTGCTATTAATATAACTGTAGAAACCCTTTGGATTTATTTTCAAAGCAACCTCATATCTTCTTTTAGCTTTTCTAATTGCTTTCTTAAGATTATTTTTACATTCTTTATATTCCTTGAGCACCTCATTTACTCCATGCTGCCTATATTTATTGTAGATCTCTCTCTTTTTCTGAACCAAGTTTCCAATATCCCTTGAAAACCATGGATCTCTCAAACTTTTAACCTTTCAGCCTAACAGGAACATAAAGATTCTGTACCCTCAAAATTTCACCTTTAAATGACCTCCATTTCTCCATTACATCCTTCCCATAAAACAAATTGTCCCAATCCACTCCTTCTAAATCCTTTCACATCTCCTCAAAGTTAGCCTTTCTCCAATCAAAAAATCTTAACCCTGGGTCCAGACCTATCCTTCTCCATAATTATTTTGAAACTAATGGCATTGTGGTCACTGGACCTGAAGTGATCCCCAACACATACCTCCATCACCTGACCTATTTCATTCCCTAACAGAAGATCCAACTCTGCCCCTTCTCTAGTTGATACCTCTATGTATTGCTGCAAAAAACTATCCTGCACACATTTTACAAACTCCAAACCATCCAGCCCTGTTACAGAATGGGCTTCCCAGTCTGTGTGGAAAGTTAATATCTCCCACAATCACACCCTTGTGCTTACTACAAATATCTGCTATCTCCTTACAAATTTGCTCCTTCAATTCTCGCGCTCCATTAGGTGGTCTATAATACACTCCTATAAGTGTTACTACACCTTTCCCATTCCTCAATTCCACCCAAATAGTCTCCCTAGATGAGCCCTCTAATCTATCGTGCCAAAGCACCACTATAATATTTTTTCTGACAAGCAATGCAACACCTCCCCCTCTTGCCCCTCCGGTTCTATCACATTTGAAGCAACGAAATCCAGGAATAATTAGTTGCCAATCACACCCCTCCTGCAACCATGTTTCACTAATAGCTACAACATCATATTTCCAGGTATCAATCCCTGCTCTAAGCTCATCCACCTTTCTTACAATGCTCCTAGCATTAAAATCAATGCATTTAAGAAATTTTCCACCTCTTACTCTCTGTTTATTCCTAATGGTGCAAACAACTTTACTATCTTCTTTTTCTTCCTTCTCCCCTACATCTTTGGTCTGAGCGCTCCCCTTCTCTATCACCTGCCTATCCTCCCTCACACACTGTCTACTAGCTTTCTCTATTTGTGAACTAACCTCCTCTCTCCTAGTCTCTTCAATTTGATTCCCACCACCCCCCAACCATTCTAGTTTAAAGTCTCCCCAGTAGTCTTAGCAAATCTCCCCACCAGGATATTGGTCCCCCTAGGATTAAAGTGCAACCCGTCCTTTTTGTACAGGTCACACCTGGCCCAAAAGAGGTCCCAATGATCCAGAAACTTGAATCCCTGCCCCTTGCTCCAATCCCTCAGCCACACATTTATCCTCCACCTCATTCCATTCCTCCTGTCACTGTCGCATGGCACAGGCAGTAATCCCGAGATTACTACCTTTGCGGTCCTTCTTCTCAACTCCCTTCCTAACTCTCTATATTCTCCTTTCAGGACCCCTTCCCTTTTCCTACCTATGTCATTGGTACCGATATGTACCACGACCTCTGGCTCCTCACCCTCCCACTTCAGGATATCTTGGACGCGATCAGAAACATCCCGGACCCTGGCACCAGGGAGACAAACTACCATCCGGGTCTCCTGACTGCATCCACAGAATCACCGATCTGACCCCCTAACTATTGAGTCCCCTATTACTACTGCCTTCCTCTTCCTTTCCCTACTCCTCTGAGCTACAGGGCTGGACTCTCTGCCACTGTTGTTTCCCCCAGGTAGGCTGTCTCCCCCCCAACAGTACTCAAACTGGTATTGTCAAGGGGTACAGCCACTGGGGTACTCTCTAGCACCTGACTCTTCCCCTTCCCTCTCCTAACTCTGACCCACCTGTCTGCCTCCCATGACCCTGGAGTGACCACCTGCCTATAACTCCTCTCTATCAACTCCTCACTGTCCCTGACCAGATGAAGGTCATCGAGCTGCAGCTCCAGTTCCCTAACACAGTCCCTTAGGAGCTGCAGCTCGGCTCACCTGGCGCAAATGTGGACGTCCGGGAGGCTAGGAGACTCCAGGACCTCCCACATCTGAAACTGAGAACAACAAGCTGCCCTCATACTCATACTTCCCCCTTTCCTGAAATAACAGGAAAAATTGAAAACTAAACCTACCCTGCCTCGCCCGTTTCCGCCTAAGCCCATTGAGCCAAAGCCTTTAAGCCTTCACTCCGCTGCCCGCTAAACGACGCTGCCCGCTGTATACGGCTGTGTTCCTTTTAAATCTTCCGCGCTTCTCTGCCCAACGTCACACACCTGCGCAGTCCCGCCTCTCTTAACCCCGATGAAAAGAAAAAATCAAAAAGGCACTCCCGTTCCAATTCTCAGACTTCCTTCTCCAAATTCTTGTACTTGGATAATAAATTTACTTTGACTTGGACTATTTCCCAATTTTAACTCAATGCCGATTTATCGACTACCGTTTGGCTGTCAATTCCAGCATTCCAAACAAACTGATTCCAAAACTCCCAGGAGTTGATCTCAGCTCCTCCCTCGGTTACTGGATCCTTGAGTGAAACAGACGCCACAATTATTCCCAGCACTGGTACTCTACGAGGTTGCGTCCTCAGCCCTTCACTCTACACCACGTGTACTCACGACAGCATGGCCAGATTCTTCAGTAATACCAGGTCTCAGCTTTCCTCCCCATCCCAAAGATTTGTGGATTAGTCCAACATAAAACGTAGAATATTACCGCACAGTACAAGCCCAACAGAACACTATGTTGTGCCAACCCTTTAACCTACTCTAAAATCAATCTAGCTCTTCCCTCCGACATAGCCCTCCATTTTTCTAACATCCATTTGCCTATCTAAAAGTACCTTAAATGCTCCTAATGTATCTGCCTCTACCACCACCCCTGGCAGGACGTTCCACACACCCACCACTTTCTGTGTAATGAACTTTCCTCCAATCACCTTAAAATTATGCCTCTTTGTATTAGTCATTTCTGCTTTGGGAAAAGTCTCTGTCTGTCCACTCTATCTAGATTAATTTGCTTTTGCGATTTACCCCCAGTGTGTAGTCGTGGTAGAATTTGTTGGAGGGGAAGATGATGAAAACGTGAAAAGAATATAATGAAATTATTGTGAGCGGGTGTGTGATGGTCAGCATTGGTCTAGTGGGCTGAAGGGCCTGCTTCCAAATTGTATTACTCTACCATGGCTTATTTCCTTATTATGGGAAATTAGGAGTCATAGAGCCATATAGCACTACAGCGCAGAAACACAGACACCCCTTCCATCCATCTGCTTATCCAAACTTCTCTTCAATGTTGAAATCAAACCCGCAAGCACCACTTCCTCTAGCAGCTCATTCCACATTCACTTTACCCTCTGAGTGAAGACATTCCCTCTCAGGTTACTCTTAAACATTTCACCTTTTACCCTTAGCCCATGATCTCTAGTTCTAATCTCAGCCAACCTCGGCAAAACCCTATTGTATTAACCCTATCTAGATACAATACGTCATCATTTTGCATACCTCATTCTCTTACACTCCGTGAACTTGCAACAAGGTTTTAAGTGCATATAAAGCAGATGGAAATGTTCTTTAGGGCAGGGGAGTTCATAAAAAAAGTTCAATCACTCAGCAAGATGACTGAAGAGCAGAAATGGACATTTTCCTCAAATGATATTTTAGAGCAGAGATATTCAACATGCTGACCAAAGTTCATGACTCAGAGCCAATCTTGTCTCTTTACAGATGAAGAATACTTCAAGCCTAAACGCAGGATATTCGGCAGCTGCTGGAAATTTTGAGCAACGGAAACGACATGCTGGAGGAACTCATGAAGTCAGGCAGCATCTATGGAGGGAAATGAACAACATCCTTCCGTGGTTCAAGTCACCTAGACCACATGTCTTCCCCATTCTGATGTTTGGTTTGAACAACACCTGAACCTCTTGACCATGTCTGCATGCTTTTGTGCATTGAGTTGCTGCCACATGATTGGCTGATTAGATATTTGCATTAATGAGCAGGTGTACAGGTGTAGCTAATAAAGTGCCATTTAGTGTATACTCGAAATAGTTATGGCAAAGTAATGACTGGGCATCCTACTGAACAGATATGAAAGCATATTTAATGATTTTGACAAAGCTATTAAAAGCTACAGGTGCACACAGTAAACCTGGTGCCAAACCTATTTATTACAAGTTATTGCTCTTTCCATAGAACACAGATCATTACAACACCATACAGATCCTTTAGCCTACAATGTTATGCAAAGCTTTTAACCTACTCTCAGATCAACATACCCTCTGCCTCATCAACTGTGGCAACTTTGCGGGATCTACGGAGGTGAACCCCAGGATCCATCAGGAATCTCGCCATAAACCCTACATGCTGACATCAAGCTTCACCTTCAAACGTGAATCACTTCACACTACTCTGGGTTGAACTCCATCTACCACTTCTCAGCCCAGCTCTCCATCCAAACAATGTCCCATTGTAACTCTTGACAATCTTCTACATTATCCACAACACCACCAACCTTTGTGTCATCAGCAAACTTACTAACCCAGCCTTCCACTTCCTCACCTAGGTCATTTATAAAAATCACAAACACTGCTGGTCACTGATCACGAGATAGAATGCATTCCATTGTCCAGTTAAGATGGCACAACTGATGTGTGTGACAGCTTTCTGGTAGTCAAAAGGTAAAGAAATCCAACTAAAAACATCACTAAAAATACCTTTTCTGAGGTAAATTGTGTTAAGTTATTGTCACAAACAGTGGAGGGGCAAGTGATGGCCCTGCACCTCCTCCCTCACTACCATTCAGGGCCCAAAACAATCCTTCCGGGTGAGGCGATATTTCAGCTTTGAGTCTGTTGGGATCATATACTGTGTTTGGTGCTCCTGTTGTGGCCTCCTGTGTATTGGTAAGAGCTGGTGTAGACTGGGAGACCTCTTCACCGAGCACCTATGCTCTGTCCGCCAGAAAGAGCGGGATCTCCCAGTGGCCACCCATTTTAACTCCACTCCCCATTCCCATTCCGATATGTCTATCCATGGCCTCCTCCACTGTCGTGATGAGGCCACACTCAGGTTGGAGGAGCAACACCTTCTATTCCGTCTGGTTAGCCTCCAACCTGATGGCATGAACATCGATTTCTCGAACTTCTGGTAATGAACCCCCTTCACCATTCCCCATCCCCTTTCCCCTCTCTCACCTTATCTCCTTGCTCCCCCAGTCATCTCCCTCTTGTGCTCTTCCCCACTTTTCTTTCTTCCATGGCCTTCTATCGTCTCCTATCAGACACCCTCTTCTCCAGCCTGTATCTCTTTCACCAATCAACTTCCCAGCTCTTTACTTCATTTCTCCCCTCTTTCCTCACCTTTTTAAATCTACTCCTCATCTTTTATTCTCCAGTTCTGATGAAGGGTTTTGGCCCAAAACGTCGACTGTACTCTTTTCCACAGATGCTGCTGGCCTGCTGAGATCCTCCAGCATTTTGTATGTGTTGAACTGAGGCAGGGTGAGTTTGGGTGATGAGCCAAGATGGTGTGTTGCAGAATCATTGCAGATGTGAGTTCCGATGCCCATACAACTGGCCTGGGTGTGAGGTTGGATTGCTCAGGGCACTGAAAGGTGAAATCGGGGCCCAGGCAGAGGAGATTTGGTGCCTGTACAACTGGCCTGGGTGTGAGGTTGGATTGCTCAGGGCACTGAAAGGTGAAATCGGGGCCTAGGCAGAGGAGATTTGGTGCCTGTACAACTGGCCAGCGTGTGAGGTTGGATCACTTTGGGTGCCAAGCAGATTTGAAGTGCCTGAGAGTGGCTTTGGGCTGGGAGGTGAAACCTGAGCCAGGTTAGAGTCACTGGGTGGTGTGGTCCAGGCTTGTGTCCAAGTGTGAGGAATGATAAGCTGTTTAGACAATTTAAACTTTGGCCAAGATTGGAGGTGAGATTTGACTTATCTCGCTCTCAGCTCTCTTCTGTCCAGGGCAGAGCCCTTCACTGTTCCGCTGTTGGTCAATTTATGAGTCAACTGAGATGGACTGAAAAGACAGGATGTTGGGATCTGAAGCAAGAGCCAATTTTGCTCGTTCTCCGCCATGTCACTCCTCTCTCCGTGTTGCTGAGGCCATGAAGACTGCCCAGCCTGTTGTGCTCCGTGTATGGAGAAGTGATAAGTGACACTGCTCCATGGTCCGGCTCAGTTTTGGTTTGGATGCTGCTGTCGCTTCGATTGTTTGCATGACTTGTGCTTTTTTTCTCTTGTGTATCTTTGAATCTAAATGTACTTTGAATCTAATGCCACTCTGCTTTCTGTGGGCAAGCCAGTTCTGAATCTGGCAATACTGTGGTCAGTTCCGGTCATTTCACTGTAGGAAGGATGTGGAAGATTTAAAGAGGCTGTTGAGGAGATTTACCGGAATGCTGCCAGGATTAGAGAACTTGTTTTAGGAGGAAACATTGAGTGAGTGAGTGAGTGAGTGAGTGAGTGAGTGAGTGAGTGAGTGAGTGAGTGAGTGAGTGAGTGAGTGAGTGAGTGAGTGAGTGAGTGAGGACTTCTTTCTTTGGATCAAAGGAGGATGAAAAGTGACGTTATAGGTGACCGAGATGATGAGAGGTAAAGATAGAGTAGACAGCTAGAGGGTGAAAATGGCTAATATGAAGGGTATAAACATTTGGAGGAAAGTACAGGGGAGATGTCAGAGATAGTTTTTATTTCGACAGAGAGAGGTAAATACATGGAACACACTGCCAGGCAGATACATTGGAGATATTTAAGAGACTCTTAGATGAAAGTAAAATGAGGGGGCTATGTGTGAGGGAGGGGCTAGATTGATCCTGGAGAATGTCATAAGGTCACCACAACACTCTGTGCCATACTGTTGCATGTTCCGTGTTGTGTGTAATGCTGTTGTGTTTATGTTTTTCATTGCACGTGTGCACATGATAACGAACTGCTCGTTGACTTTGACACGGACCAGTCAGAGGGCTGAATAGCTCGATTGTAGAGGCAGGTTGGACACGTTTCCAATGTAGGGGTGAAGGTGGAATGATTCAGGAGATGGGCTGTGACTCTTCGGTGCCTGACAGCTGTGTCTGGTGATATTGAAGTACATTTCGTGGGTAACTCTGCAAATATTGAGGGTCTGTGGAGGAAGAGAAGCAATAACAAAGGGGCAAAATACCAATAAAAACAGAAACCTATTGAAAGCATCCTGACTGGCTGATCACAGTCTGGTACAGTGACTGAAATGCACAGGAACGTAAAACGTTGCAGACTCGTAGATTCCACTGACCCCTCCCCACCAGCGGTGGATTCTACAGCGGCATTGCCTCAGGAAGGCAACCTCCGTCATCAAAGATCCCCAACACCCAGGCCACACGATGGTGTATGCTGTGAGGTAAATCTGCAGAGCTTGGAGGCAACGTGGAGGCACTTTGATGATTGCAACAGGGCAAAATGCCAATTAAAACAAGCACCAAACTGTAAGATAATTACCCCCCTTTGATCTTTTGTATAGAATTATATGTTGGGAGGATTGTTTGGATGCAGAAATCACGCGATAACAACAAAAAGGGTCCGAATCGTGCAAAGTGGTTGTCAGAGACTGACGGCAGAGAGGACGACACATCCATCCCTTGCACCCCACTGCTCTGTAATCAGCTCCGAGGCTGTGTGGTGAGCACACAGCAACTTCAAAGCAGCTGTGGCCTCCTCGAGCTCGAGGGGAAACAGACACCTGCTGAGTGAAATTTCAGGGGAACAGGCCAAGCACAACCCTACTAACACCCAGAAACATCAGCTAGAAAGAAGATTGTCTGGTTGGAACAAATTGTTTTACAAAGAACACTGCATTCCCCTAGGTGAAAAGAGGTTTGCTGTTTGAAAACATTCCCAAAAACAACATCCAATTAGTCCCTTATCCAACCATTTAGTTATCAAGTACATCCAAGCTGATAGTTGGAATTACTCCAGTTCCCTTCACATTGGCCATAGAAGGATTATTCTTGACAGAGGCTTGCTTGGGGCCGTCAGACTTCCGGCTTCCGCAGAATGAGCTGGCTTTCACTCTCAACAACCGTCACTTCTGAGGAGATTTGAATGAGGCCTTTAAAACAATTAAAGGATCAGGCGGCTGGACTATCATAGAAACCGTGCAACCAGTACAAGTGCGTAGATTGCTTAAAATTGAGTCACAGGAAGACAGGGCAATGAAGAAGCTGTTTGGCATGCCATCAACGCTATAATATATCAAACAGATGGAATGAGTACTGAGAAAATTTACAAGGATTTTGCTGTGACTTGAGGACCTGAGTTGCAGGAAAAGGTTAGTAGGTTAGGACTTTATTCCCTGGAGTGTTGGAGAATAAGAGGAGATTTGATGGAGGTATACAAAATTCTTGAGGGGTAAAGTGCAATCAGACTTTTTTCCATTAGCATTTGGTGAACTAAAACTAGAAGTCATAGGTTAAGGGTGAAAGGTGAAACGTTTAAGGGGAACCTGAGCAGAATGTTTTCACTCAGAGGTGGTGAGGTTGTGGTACGAGCTGCAAGCAAACATGACTGTTCACTTGCAACATTTGAAGAAGTTTCATAAGTGCATGGATAGAAGGTGTATTGAGGGCTAGGATCTGGGTCTGGAATTAGGCAAAATAAAAGATTGGCATGTCTAGATGGGCCAAATGGCCTGTATCTATGCTCTAAGAATCAATGAGTCTACGACTCTATGCTGGCCTTCATCAGTCAGAGAAATGAATATAGAATTTGGGAGGTTGTACTAGACACTGGAGAGAGTTGTGTTCAGTTTTGGTCACCCTGTATTGTAAGGATGTGACTAAAATGGAAAGTGAAAAGGATTAACAAGGATGTTGCTAGGACTTGAGGGACTAAGTTAGATAGGCTGTGCCTTAACTCCTTGGAGTGTGTAAAATCAAGAAGGGCACTGCTTGAAGAAGGAAGCATCCATCATTAAGGACCCTCAGCATCTGGGATGTATGCTTTCCTCATTACTACCATCATAGACGAGGTACAGGAGCCTGAAGATACACTCCCGGTGATTTAAGAACAACTCCTTCCCCTTCATCATCACATTTCTGAATTGCTCATGACCCCATGAACAATACCTCATTATTGCTTTTTTGCACTACTTACTTAATTTTGTAATTTATAGTAATTTCATGTCTTTGCCCTGTACTGCTGCCAAAAGATAATAAATTTCACATCATATAAGTCAGTAAAAAACAAAATTCTGATGCTGATTCTGACATCTGTGGAGGGATTTGGATTGTTCTGTTTCATGTTAATACCCTTCGTCTGGGCTCAACGAGTAGAGGGTCTAGCACAATTACCAGATTCTGAAAGTAAAGGAAATGAGGATGTGAACGATGATGTGAATGAAGGATGTGAATGAGGAGGTGGGTAAGAGGAACAATGGATCAAGTTGCTGGTCTTGTGGGAGAGAACAGGTTCTAGAGAAACAAAAAGAAGAATGAGATTGGTGGAAACATTCTGTGAGCTGGCACTGATGTGATGGGCCAAATAGCCTCCTCTGTCAAAAGCAATATGAGAAAGGAGCTATGATAACAGATATTCAAAGAGTTGATCAAAAGAGCTAGATTTTTAGGAATCACAAGGGACTGAGTTATGGAGAGAGGTTGAACAGGTTGGGACTTCTCTTTCATTGGAGCCTGAGGGATGAGGGGTGATCTTACCGACGTGTAAAATATCATAAGGGGCACAGGTAGGTTCATTGCTCCTTGCCTTTGTCCCTGAGTTGGGGAATCAAGAATAAGTGGACATAGGTTCAAGGTCATAAAGGGACTTTTTAATCCTTCCTTAATTAACTGATGGGCAACTTTTTCATCTGGGGTTGAGGGGGGAATCCTTCTGTGGAATGAGTTGCCAGAGGGAGTGGTTCAGGCAAGTACATTAACAACTTTTAAAAGCCACTTGGACTGATACTTGAACTGGAAAAGTTTAGAACATTATAAAGTTTTTGACAGGAACAGGCCATTTGGCTGAACAAAGCCTGTCAAATTCCCATTCACGCAGTGTGTTGAAATAATTATCGAGTGTAGAAAGTCTCTAAGGTACTACTCTCAACTACACAACTAGGTAGTATGTTCCATGTGTCCACAACTCACTGTGTAAAGAAGTGCTTCCTGATGTTAGTCTGAAATCTCCCCTTAACCGGTCTCCATCAATGGCCCCGTGTCCATGACGATGGGTTAATTTTGAAGTAGCAGCTGGCATCCACCTTATTATACCCGTAATGATCCTGAACACTTCTATCATGTCTCCTCTCATTCTTTGTCGACTTAGGCTAAAAAGATTTAGTTCTTTCAATCTTTCTTCATAGCTCATATCCTGCAGACCTGAAATGAGGCTAGTCATGTTTCTCTGAACTCTCTCCAGTGCCTTCACAACCCTCACTCAATATGGAAACCAAAATTGTACCCAGTACTCAAGGTGTGGCCTCAGAAACACGTTATACAGCTTAAGGAGAAGGCCTCTGGACTTGAACTCCACTGAGCGCATTATTGAGCCTGACATTCTACTAGCCTTCCTAATCGTTTCTGTGCATTGTCTAGATGTTGATGGTGATGAGTCTACTAGGACACCCAAATCCTTCTCATACAGTGCACTTTCTAACTCAAGACCCCCACACTGTATAGCTAATATTTCTATTTCTTATATGTAATACTTTGCATTAACTTACATTAAATTTCATCTGCCATTTATCTGCCCACACCACATCTGGATTTTGTTTAAATCTATCTGTATTGATTCTGCTGCCTGAATTTTATCAGCCCATTGCCCTTACTTTGTGTCATCTGCAGATTTTACTAAATGACTGATTGAATGTGTTTCCTCTCACATTTCTCTCACAGATTAGTAGGTTAATTGATCACATTGGCACATTGAGTCGGAATTGCCTGCTGTATCTCCAAATAAATAAAGAAATAAATAAAATAAGCTGTTCCTAATACATTGAGTGTGGCACTTCAGGCTTCTGTACCTCCTTCCTGACGATAGTAACGAGAGGAGATTATGAACCAGGAGGTGGTGAAGGTCCTTACTGATGGATGCCATATTGTTGAGGTGCAATCTTTGCCTACATTTGGCCCATATCCCTTTAAACCTTCAAACTGTTGAAGGAACACAACACGTCAGCCAGCACTGGTGGCAGGAAAGAAAATGTTGGTGTTTCATGCCGAAACCCTGCATCAGAAAGGAGAGGTGAGAGGTGAGATGGTGAGAAGGAGGGTGGCAAGATAATGGGTGGGCTGATGAGGGGTGTATGATGACAGGTCGGAGAGGTGAGCAGGGGTGATGGAGTTGGAAGACAGTAGCATGTTTATCCGTCTGGCAGATAGATGAGGCAGTCCGTGAGAGAGAGAGGAAAAGGTAAAAGCAAGAGATGGAACAAGCTGGAGAGAGGGGAGTGTGAAGATTGGAGATAGCTGCTGGAGGTTCAACATCTCTGAAGGTCATATCGATACTGATATTGACGTAATCATGGAGAAGGCATGCCAGCTGTTTCAGTTCATAGGAGCCTGAGGAGATTGGGTATGTCACCAAAGACTCTAGCAAATTTCTACAGATGTAATGTGGGGAGCATTCTGATCACTTGATTCACCATTTGGTATGTAGGCCCCAATGCAGAGGTTCGAAAGAGGTTTGTAAGCGGAGCCAGCTCTATCATTTCTAACATCAGGGAGGAGATGCAGGAGCCTGAAGATGTGCACTTAATGCTTCAGGACGGCTTCTTCTCCTCCACCATCAAATTTCTGAATGGCCCATGAACCCATGGATACTAACTCACTATTTTGCTCTCTTTGAGGGCAGTTTATTTATTTTATGTATTCTTAACTTAAAGCAAATTTTAAATACCGCACTGTACTTCTGCTGCAAAAGAACAAATTTGATGACAAATGTCGATGGTAGTAAATCTGATTCTGATTCTGAGGGAGATAAGCAAGAACACAAAGCACTGCCAAAGGTGGATTTGGACAAGTAAAGTAGTTGAGAATGGGAACCTTTAGAGGAGAATGGAGAACTGAACCATATTTGATGAAGAACACCTATATTCAGTCTCACCTCCTTTACTTTTTCAAGTTCAGCACCAGTGTTATCCCTTTAACTCTTTCAATCCAGATGAAGGATCATGACTTGAAACGTCAACTGTTCAGGTATCTGTTCACAGATATCTGCGGAGTTCCTCCAGCATTTTGTTTGTTGCTCCTGATTCCAGCATCTGCAGTCTATTATCAGAGAGTGATACAGCACAGAAACAGGCCCTTTGGCCCAATCGGACTATGCCAGCCAGGATTTCCGTCTAAGCTCATCTGACTTGCCTATATTTGGCCCCTATCCCTCTAAATGTTGTCCCAGTATATAAGAAGGCTGACCGTACTGACCATTGTAACTGTAGACAGTAAACTTAATGTGTATCGTAGGTAAGATAATGGAAACAGTAATCAAGAATGAGATGGAAAAGCAGCTGATAAGAACAGGTATGTTAGCAGAAAGCCAGCATGAGTTCAGAAAGGGGAAATCATGTTTTATTAATATGCTGGTGTTCTATGAAGAGGCAACTAAAATTTATCATGACAGTAGAGTGGTTGATATAATTTACTTGGACTTTCAGAAGTCTGGGTGCCCCATAATTAAATTACAGGAGGTAGGGATTCAGGGTGATGTGCATAAATGGGTGCAGAATTGGCTTAAAAACAGAAAACAATAAATTATGTTGAGAGGATTGGAGAATTGCGCAGATGAAACAGAAGCATTCCTGTACAGGTCCGGTGAAGAGCTTTAAAAAGCAGTAAGTTTCTTGATAGGATCAGAGTACAGCGTGGACACAACAGAAATGTTCCCGCACAGGTCCGGTGAAGAGCTTTAGAAGTCCGGTCTCTAGAAAAGAGAGGTAACGCCCAGTGGAGTGGTCGTAGTCTGAGTCAGAACGATAGGGCTTTGGCTCAACAATGCTTCAGCGAGACAGGTGAAGGCACGGTCAATAGGTAAGTTCATTCCTTGTTTCTTATTTTGAGATGCAGTTCCTTAGAGACCTGGTTAGGGAACTGGAGCTGCAGCTCGATGACCTTCAGCTTGTTAGGGAAAGTGAAGCAGTGATAGACAGGAGCTACAGGGAGGTAGTCACCCCAAGACTACAGGAGACAGGGTGACTGTCCGGAGAGGGAAGGGGGAATACTAGATAGTGGAGAGCACACTGTGGCCATCCCCTTCAACAAGAAGTACTCCATTTTTGGGGAGAACAACAGTAGCCATGCCTCTGGCATTGAGTCTGGCCCTGTGGCTCAGAAGGGCAGGAAACTGAAGAGGCTGGCAGCAGTAATGGGGGACTCTATAGTCAGGGGGACAGATAGGTGATTCTGTGGGTGCAAAAAAGAAACACGGATGGTGGTTTTCATCCCATGTGCCAGGGTCCGAGAAGTTTCTGGACACATCCACAATATCCTGAAAAGGGAAGGTGAGCAGCCAGAGGTCATGGTCCATATTGGCACCAATGACATTGGTAGAAGAAGGGAGGGGTTCCTGAAAACAGAATACAGGGAGTTAGGAAGGAAGCTGAGAAGCAGAACCTCAAGAGTAGTAATCTCGGGACTGCTGCCTGTGCCAAGCGACAGTGAGGATAGAATGAGGTGGCAAATAAATGTGTGGCTGAAGAATTGGAGCAGGGGGCAATGATTCAGATTTCTGGATCATCATTGGGACCTCTTCTGGAGCAAGTGCGAGAAGTACAAAAGGGACGGGTTGCACTTGAATCGGGGGGGGGGGGGGGTGGGGAGACCAATATTCTTGCGGGCAGGTGTACTGGAGCTGTGGGAGCAGTTTAAACTAATATGGCAGGGGGATGGGAACCAGGATGACAGAGCTGAGATGAGCCAGCAGGTTTACAGGTAGATGATGAAATATGTAAGATGAATGTAAGGAAGGACAAGCCAATGATTGGCTACAAATGCAGACTGAACAAAGAGTTAAATTGTACCACAGAGTCAAAATTCATATGGGCAAAGAATGCAGGACTGAAGGTTCTGTGTTTAAATGCACGTAGCATTCAGAATAAAGTGGGCAAACTCATGGCGCAATTAGAGATTTATTGGTATGACGTTGTGGGCATCACTGAGTTGTGGCTGAAAGAAGACCATAGTTGGAAGCTTAACATGAAAGGATAAACTTTGTATTGAAAGGACAGGCAGGAAGGCATAGGCAGTGGTGTGGCTCTGTTGGTAAGAGATAGAATTACACCTTTAGAAAGAGGTGACATGGGGTCAAAGAATGCTGAATCTTTGTGGGTGGAGCTAAATTGAAAAGGCATGTAATAAGGGTAATGACACAATTGTAATGGGGGACTTCAATATGCAAGAAGTTGGGAAAACCAGGTTGATGTTGGGTTGCAAGAGAGGGAATTTGTTGAATATGTGCGAGATGGCTCTTTAGAGCAGCTTGTGCTTGAGTCTACTCAGGGAAAGGCTCTTAGATTGGGTGTTGTGTAATAACCCAGATCTTATTAATCAGCTTAATGTAAAGGAACCCTTATGAGACAGTGATCATAATATGATTAAATTCATACTGCAACTTGAGAGGGAGAAGCTTAAGTCACAGGTATCAGTATCACAATGGAATAAAGGGAGTTACAGAGGCATGAGAGGGGAGCTTGCCCAGGTGGATTGCAGGAAGATACTGGCAGGGATGACAGTAGAAAAGAAATGGCTGAAGTTTCTGGGACTAGTTCACAAGGCGAAGGATAGATATGTTCCATAGAAAAAGAAATTCTCAAATGGCAGGGGTAGGCAACCGTGGCTGACAAGGGAAGTTAAGGACTGCATAAAAGCCAAGGAAAGGGCATATAATGTAGCAAAAGTGAGTGGAAGTTGGATGATTGGGAAGCTTTTAAAATCCAACAAAAGGCAACTAAAAAAGCTATAAGAAGGGAAAAGTTGAAATATGAGGGCAAACTAGTTAATAATATAAAGCGGGATACCAGATGTTTTTTTCAGTTATATAAAGAGTAAAAGGGAGGTGAGTTGATATTGGACCACTGGAAAATGATGCTGGTGAGGTAGTAATGGGGACAAAGAAATGGCAGATGAACTTAATGGGTACTTTGCATCAGTCTTTATTGTGGAAGACACTAGGAGGTCTGTGAGTGTCAGGGAGCAGGAGTGAGTACCACTGCTATAACATGGGAAAAATACTAGGCAACCTCCAAGGTCTTAAGATAAGATAAGATGTAAGAGCAGAAATAGGCTATTTGGCCCATCGAGTCTTCTCCACCATTCAATCATGGGCTGATCCAATTCGTCCCATCAACCCCATTCCCCTGCCTTCTCCCCATACCCTGTGATTCCCTGGCTAATCAAGAACCTATCTATCTCTGCCTTAAATGCACCCAATGACTTGGCCTCCACAGCTGCTCATGGCAACAAGTTCCACAGATTTTCCACACTCTGACTAAAGTAATTTCTCCGTATCTCTGTTCTAAATGGACATCCTTCAATCCTGTGAAGTCATGCCCTCTTGTCCTAGAATCTCCTACCATGGGAAATAACTTTGCCATATATAATCTGTTCAGGCTTTTAACGTTCAGACTGTTTCTATGAGATCCCCCCTCCCCCTCATTCTCCTGAACTCCAGGGAATACAGCCCAAGAGCTGCCAGACGTTCCTCATACAGTAACCCTTTCATTCCTGGAATCATTCTTGTGAATCTTCTCTGAACCCACTCCAATGTCAGTATATCCTTTTGTAACCCCCTGGTTCGCCTCAGGCTCGCTCAGCTCATTCTCATCTAGGGGGAGCAGCCTTCGGCCCCGCCAGACTGGGTAAACAGCTGGTGTGGATGCTGTGTGATGTCCCCGCCTCGCTCAAAAAACAGACAGTACACCATATGCAATTAAATGATTACAGTTTATAAAGATTACTATAACTAAGTCATTAATAATGATACAGTATACATGAAGGAAAAGAAAATAAAGAAAAGGCGCCAAACTTATCAATGTCCAAACCACTTCGTGTACAACCTTTGGAGCTCAATTACTGAAGTCTTCTGGCCACCATTCGATCCCCTTCGAACTCCTCGACTCGCAGCTCAGGACCACCCAAAGTTGTCAACCAAGCACATCTATCTTCGTCTCCTCTCCTCGGGGTACCTCCTGGCCTTGGACCCCTGCTTGGGGTCCGTTCCTCGCCCAGTTTACAACATTGCGTCCTCTCTCTCTCACCCCCTCACACCGATCTCCCCAAAAGCCCGCCAACAATAGCTTACAGACTCAGAAGAAAGAACAACATTAATCCCAATTGGTTTACAAAGGAATACAATTCTCGTTATCAGTAAATTTTAACCCAAACAAGCTTCCAGCACTCTCTCGCAACAAAGAAGCATTCCTACTTTTAACAAAACAAAGAAGCCATTTTGATTACATACACAGTAACAAAGAAAAAGAAGAAACCCCCCGTTACACTTTCTAAAATAAGAAGCCCAAAACTGCACACAATTCTCCAAGTGTGGTCTCATGAGTGCCTTATACAGCCTGAACATCATGTCCCTGCTCTTATATTCTATACCTCTAGAAATGAATGCCAACATTGCATTTGCCTTTTTCACCACCAACTTAACCTGGAGGCTAACCTTTAGGGTATCCTGCACAAGGACTCCCAAGACCCTTTGCATCTCTGCATTTTGAATTCTCTTCCTGTCTAAATAATCATCTGCCCGTTTATTTCTTCCACCAAAGTGCACGACCATACACTTTTCAACATTGTATTTCATTTGCCCATTCCCCTAAACTATCTAAGTCTCTCTGCAGGTTCTCTGTTTCCTCAACACTACCCATTCCTCCACCTATCTTTGTATGATCAGCAAATTTAGCCACAAATCCATTAATCCCATAGTTCAAATCATTGACAAACATCATAAAAAGCAACGGTCCCAACACCAGCCCCTGTGGAACTCCACTGGTGACCGGTAGCCAGCCAGAATAGGATCCCTTTATTCCCACTCTCTGTTTTCTGTCGATCACCCAATGCTCCACCCATGCTAGTAACTCCCTTGTAATTCCATGGGCTCTTATCTTGCTAAGCGGCCTCATGTGTGGCAAAGGCCTTCTGAAAATCCAAGTACACCACATCTACTGCATCTCCTTTGTCTACCCTGCTTGTAATTTCCTCAAAAAATTGCAGTAGGTTAGTCAGGCAGGATTTTCCTTTCAGGAAACCATGCTGGCTTTGCCCTATTTTGTCATGTGAACTAGGTACTCTGTAATCTCATCCCTAACAATTGATTCCAACAATTTCTCAACCACTGATGTCAGGCTAACAGGTCTATAGTTTCCTTTCTGCTGCCTCCCACCCTTCTTAAATAGCGGAGTAACATTTTCAATTTTCCAGTCATCCAGTACAATGCCAGAATCTATCGATTCTTGGAAGATCATTGTTAATGCCTCTGCAATCTCTCCAGCTATTCCTTCAGAACCCAAGGGTGCATTCCATCAGGTCCAGGAGATTTATCCACCCTCAGATCATTAAGCTTTCTGAGCACCTTCTCAGTCGCAATTTTCACTGCACAAACTTCACTTCCCTGACACTCTTGAATGTCTGGTGTCTGCCACTGTGAAGACTGATGCAAAATATGATTTTGGTTCCTCTGCCATCTCTGCGTCTCTCATTACAATATCTTCAGCGTCATTTTCTATTGGCCCTACATCTACTCTCAACTCTCTTGTACCCTTTATGTACTTAATAAAAGCTTTTAGTATCTTCTTTGATATTAGTCACCATCTTTTCCTTACTAATGGCCTTCTTAGTTTCCTTCTGCAAGTTTTTAAAAGTTTTCCAATCCTCTTTCTTCCCACCAGCTTTGGCTTCCTTGTATGCCCTCTCTTTTGCTTTTACTTTGGCTCTGACTTCACTTGTCAGCCACGGTAGTGTCCTTCTTCCATTCAAAAATTTCTTCTTAGTTGGAATATATCTGTCTTGACTTCCCTCATTTTTCACAGAAACTCCAGCCATTACTGCTCTGCTGATCTTCCTGCTAGTGCCCCTTTCCAGTCAACCTTGGCCAGTTCCCCTCTCATGCTATTGTAATTTCCTTTACTCCACTGAAATACCAACACACAGAGGATAAATTACTGGGACCAGATGGACGACATCCCCGAGTCCTGAGAGAGGTTGCTCAAGAGATAACGGATGCATTGGTCATGATCTTTCAAGAATCACTTGATTCTGACATGGTCCTGGAGGACTGGAAAATTGCAAATGCCACTCCACTCTTTAAGAAGGGATGAAGACAAAAGAGAGGAAATTATAGGCCATTTAGATTAAGCTCAGTGGTTGGGAAAGTGTTGGAGTCTTTTATTAAGGATGAGGTTTTGGGGTACTTGGAGACTAATGATAAAATAATTCAAAGTCAGCATGGTTTCTGTAAATGGAAATCTTGCCTGACAAATCTGTTAGAATTCTTCAAGGAAGTGACAAGCAGGGTGGACAAAGGAGAGGCAGTGGATGTCATTTACTTAGATTTTCAGAAGGCATTTGATAAGGTGCCTCACATGAGGAAAGATAGAGGAATGGCTGGCAGGCAGAAGGCTGCAAGTGGGAATAAAAGGGGCCTTTTCTGGTTGGCTGCCAGTAACTGTTGGTATTCCTCAGGGGTCAGTATTGGGACCGCTACTTTTCACACTGGTTATCAATGATTTAGATAGTGGAGGGGTAGATAGTGCTGAGAAAGCAATATGATTGCAGCAGGACTTAGACAACGTGGAAGAATGAACAAAAATGTGGCAGATGAAATACTAGTCAGGATGCACTTGGAGTATTGTCAACAGTTTTGGGCTCCTTATCTCAGAAAGGATGTATTGTCATTGGAGAGAGTCCAGGGGAGGATAATGCGGATAATTCCAGGAATGAAAAGGTTACATATAAGGAGCATTTGGCAGCTTTGGGCCTGTACTCACTGGAATTTAGAAGAATGTGGGGGTATCTCATTGGAACCTACCGAATGTTGAAAAGACTAGATAGGGTGTATGTGGAGAGGATGTTTCCTATGGTGGAGGTATCCAGAACTAGAGGGCACAGCTTCAAAACTGAGGGGCGACCTTTGAGAACAGAAGTAAGGAGGAATATTTTAGCCAGCAAGCAGTGAATCTGTGGAATGCTGTGCCACAGACTGCGGTGGAGGCCAAGTCCATGGGTGTATTTAAAACGGAAGTTGATAGATTCTGATTGGTTGGGGCATCACGGGATATGTTGAGAGGGCAGGTGTATGGGGTTGAATGGGATTCGGGATTAGCAATGATGGAATGGTGGAGCAGACTCGATGGGCTGAATGGCCTAATTCTGCTCCTGTGTCTTATGGTCTTAGGGTCATTTTCACACCTAGAAGATATTAAAACTGGGCTTCCACAGAAATCAGTTTTGGGTTTTCTAATTTACATTTATGATTTCGATAAGTACTTTACTTTGTATTTTTGCTCAGAGCCTAAGTGTGTTTGATGGAGCAGTGCAGAGGGAGCTTAACTCTATCACCTGCGATACGTGAACTGGGGTGTTTGATAGGACAATGTACAGGGAGCTTTCCTCTCTATCCAGCCTGTACTATACTTATTAACTTTAGTTATTTGGCAAAACAGCTCGCAGTAGGCTCTATGAGCCAGCTGGCCCCCGTAACCCCACAACCCCCATTAACACTAACCAAATCACAGTAGAATTTACAATGACCAATTAACCTACCCAGTACGACTTTGGACTGTGGAGGAAACCGGATCACCAGGGAAAACCATGCAAGGGGAGGATATACAAAGACTCCTTACAGAATGACTCCAGAATTAAACTCTGAACTCTGGCTCTGCTACGAAGAAGGAATAATCCACCCCTCGGCCTGGAGAGTGTTGTCCAGGTCTTCTGCTTTTTGAATGTGGACTTGGATTATCGACTTGTTTCAGTCTTACAGTTTTTTATATTCTGCGTTTTTCGCCTGGTCTTACTTTCTTTTTGATGGGAGGAGGGATTTAGGGATCAATGTACCTGTTTCATTTTGTTTATTTTTTGTATGTGAGAGGAGGGATTTGGGGGTTGATGTACTGGTTCCATTTTGTTCATTTTTTGTACATGGGAAAAAGTTCTATTCAAAAAGTTCAAAGGAACATCTAAAGAAGCTTGATGCATTTTGGAAACAAGTCTTGTGGACTGATGAAGCCACAATGAACAAAGGGATGTTTGGTGCAGAATTTCATGAAAAGAACACCTCTCCAACTGTTAAGCACGGGGGTGGATCGATCATGCTTTGGGCTTGTGTTGCAGCCAGTGGCATGGGAACATTTCACTGGTAAAGTGAAGAATGAATTCAATTAAATACCAGCAAATTCTGGAAGCAAACATCACACCATCTGTAAAAAAGCTGACGATGAAAAGAGGATGGCTTCCACAACAGGATAATGATCCTAAACACACCTCAAAATCCACAACGGACTACCTCAAGAGGTGCAAGCTGAAGGTTTTGCCATGGCCCTCACAGTCCCTCGACCTAAACATCATTGAAAATCTGTGGATAGACCTCAAAAGAGCAGTGCATGCAAGACGGCCCAAGAATCTCACAGAAATAGAAGCCTTTTGTAAGGAAGAATGGGTGAAAATCCCCCAAACAAGAATTGAAAGATTCTTAGCTGGCTACAAAAAGCCTTTACAACCTGTGATGCTTGCCAGCGGGGGTGTTACTAACTACTGACCATGCAGGGTACCCAAACTTTTGCTTTGGGCCCTTTTCCTTTTTTGTTACTTTGAAACTGTAAAAGATGGAAATAAAAAAGTAATCTTGCTTAAAATATTAAAGAAATGTGTCAACTTTAACTTTATGCCTTTAGGAAATCAGGTCATCTTTTACTCGCTTAGCTATTCACAGTAACGGAAATTTTGACCTGGGGTGGGGGCCCAAACTTCTGCCTGCCACTGTAGGAGGAGGGATTTGGGGGCTGATATTCCTGTTCCATTGTGTTCATTTTTTGTACATGGGAGGAGGGATTTAGGGTGCTGCTGTGCCGGTTCTGTTGGGTTTGTTTTTTTGTACGTGGAAGGAGGGATTTGGGGGTAGATGTGCCAGCTCTGTTTTTGTTCATTTTTTTGTGCGGGGAGGGGGATTTGGGGTTGATGATCGAGCTGCCTTTCTTTTTTTTCTTGGCTATCTGAATTTCAAGTGGTATACTTTGATAATAAATAAACCTTTGAAGCTTTGAACTCTGGAAGGCCTCGAGCGGTAATAACGTCACGCTAACCACTTCGCTACCATGGCACCCACATACCCGACTGGTAGTAATCAATGAGGCAGTGCAGAAAAATGTTCACTTTCAGCGAGCTAGGGCTTTTCTCTTTGGACAGAAGGAGGATGAGCAAGGCTTAATAAAGGTATACTGGATGATAAGAGGCATAGATAGAGAGGCGACACTTTCCCCAGAACAGAACTGCCTAATGAGAGGGAGCATAATTTTGAGGTGTTTGGTGGAAAGTATGGTGGGGGAGGATGTCAGAGGTTGGTATTTTACACAGACTGGTAGGCACTGTGGAACACACTGCCAGGGGTGGTAGTAGAGGCAGATGCATTAGTAACATAAGGAGGCGCCTAAATAGACACATGGATGAAAGAAAAATGCAGAGTTATGTGGCTATGGGGGAGGGAAAGGTTAGATTGATCTTGGAGTAGGTTAAAGAGTTGGTAGAGAAACAAGTGGCCTGTACTGTGCCGGAATGTTCTATGTTCTACTCCCTGTCTAACCCATATTGTCCCCCTCCTGCAGAGATCATTAGACATAAGAGCAGAATTAAGCCGTTCGGCCCATCGAGTCTGCTTCGCCATTCCATCATGGCTGATTTATTATCCCTCTCAACCCAATTCTCCTGCCTTCTCCCCATTATCTTTGATGCATGTAATCATCAAGAATCTACCAACCTTTGTGCTTTAAATACACCCAATGACGTGGCCTCCACAGTCATCTGTGGCAATGAATTCCACAGATTCACCACACTCTGGATGTTCTAAAAGGATGTCCCAAAGGCTGTTCCCTCTGGTCCTAGACTATAGGAAGCATCGTCTCCATGTCCACTCTATCGAGGACTTTTAATACTTGATAGGTTTCAATGAGATCCCCTTTCATACTTCTAAACTCCAATGAATACAGGCCAGAGCCATCAAACACCCTTTCATTCTTGTGACCTTCCATTGGCTTTCTCCAATGCCAACACATTATTTCTTAGATAAGGGGCCCAAACCTTCTCACAGTCCTCAAAGTGCGGTCTGATCAATACCCAATAAAGCATCCTTGCTTTTGTATTCTAGTCCTCTCAAAGTTAATGCTAACACTGCATTTGCCTTCCTTACCACTGAAATCCTGCAAAAGGTCTCACAAGTCCCTTTCCAGCTCTGATTTTTGACTTTTCTCTGCATTTACAAAATAGTCCATACCTTATTTCTTCTGCAAAAGTGCATGACCATATATATCCCATCTGCCAGTTCTTGGCCCATTGCCCCCAAACTGTCTAAGTCCTTCTGCAGACACCCTGCTTCCTCAACACCTATTGTATTAGCCACACACTTGGCCACAAAGCCATCAGTTCTGTCATCCAAACCACTGACATATAACATGAAAAAAAGCAATCCCAACGCTGACCCCCGCTGTACAGCACTAGTCACAGACAGCCCGCCAGAAGCCATCCAAGGCCCCTTTTATTCCCACTCTTTGCCTCCTGCCAGTCAGACAATCTTCCATCCATGCTAGTACCTTTCCTGTGATATGATGGACTCTTATCTTTTTAAGCAGCCTTACTAAATGTCTTCAAAAATCCAAATAAACAACATCTACTGACTCTTCCTTGCCTATCCTGCCTGTTATTTCTTCAAAGAATTGTCAAGCAAGATTTTCATTTTAGAAAACGATGACAACTTTAGCCTATTTTATCATGTGCCTCCAAGTACTCCAAAACCTCATCCTTCATAATAGCCTCCAACATCTTTCCGACCACGGAAGTCAGCTATACTGGTCTATATTTGTCTTCCTTCTGCCTCCCTTCTTAGAGAATGAAGTGACATTTGCAACTTCCCAGTCCTCAGGAACTATTCTAGAATCTCATTAGTCTTTGACTAAGAAGGAATTTTGTTCTATATCTTCCCTGTGTCCTGGTACTATATGACAGGAATTTGTAAAGGAAACAATCCTTCCTTCCTTCCTTCCCCACCCCCCCTCCATTCCTCCCTCCCTTCCTTCCTTTGTTCCTTCCTTTCTGTCTTTCTTTCTTTGATACAGTATGGAGTAGGCCCTCCCAGCCTTCGAGCTACACCATCCCAGCAACCCACAACTCTGGTTAACCCTAACCTTGTCACAGGACAATTTACAACGACCAATTAACCTACCTGGTACGTCTTTAGACTGTGGGAGGGAACCGGATCACCAGGGAAAGCTCACTCATCCCATGGGGAGGACATTATGAGATTCCTTACAGAACAGAGCTAGAATTGAACCCCAAACTCTGGAAATCCCCTGCAATAGCATCGTATTAACCATGGCACCAAGTTTATTTTATGCCCTACTCATAAATGCTGCTAATATGAAGCCATGTTCCAGTGATACTGCTGTGAGAAAGATTTTAATTGCAAAGCATGTTTCCTATTGCACCTTTGTGGGCGTGATAGGGGTGTATAAGATAATAAGAGGCACAGGCAGAGTGGACAGCCAGCACCATTCTCCCAGGGTGAAAATGGCTAATTCAGGACAGCATAATCTTAAAGTGTTTGGAGAAAACTATAGGGGCTCATCACAAGTAGATGTTTTTACAACAAGAGTAGTGGGTGCATGGACTGACTTGCCAGAGATGGTAGTAGAGGCAGATATATTAGGGAAACTCTTAGATGGTCACATGGACACACACCTAAGAAACTCTGAAACACCCGAATATATCTGTCTCTACCATCAACCTTGGTCCACTCACTTTCACTTTCTGTGTAATGAACTTACCTCTGACATCCCCCCTATACTTTCCTCACCTCCAATCACCTTAAAATTATGCCTCCTCGTGTTGTCCATTTCTGCCCCAGGAAAAAGTTTCTGGCTTTCCACTCAATCTATGCCTCTTGTCTTCTGCACCTTTATCAAGTCTGCCTCATCCTCGCCTGCTCCAAAGAGAAAAGCCTTAGCTTAATCAACCTATCTACATAAGACATGTACTCTAATCCAGGCAGCATCCTGGTAAACTTCCTCTACACTCTCACTAAAGCTTCCATATCCTTCTCATAATGGGGCGACCAGAACTGAGCACAATACTTCAAGTGCGGTCTAACCAGTGTGATAGAGCTGAAACATTAACTGACTGCTCTTGAACTCAATCCCTCAACTAATGAAGGCCAACATACCACACATCTTCTTAACCAGCCTATTAACTTGCACAGCAACTTTGAGGAAACTATAGATATGTGTTCAGAAAGGTTTCTTGACACAATATGTAGATAAGCCTACAAGAGGAGAGGCTGTACTTGATCTGGTATTGGGAAATGAACCTGGTCAGGTGACAAGTCTCTCAGTGGGAGAGCATTTTGGAGATAGTGATTACAATTCTATCTAATTTACCATAGCATTGGAGAGGAATAGGAACAGACGAGTTAGGGAATCGTTTAATTGGAACTTGGAAGCATAAATTGGAAACAGATGTTCTCAGGGAAATGTACAGAAGATATGTGGCAAATGTTGAGGGGATATTTGCGTGGAGTTCCATTCCAATGAGACATTGAAAGGCTGGTAGGGTACAGGAACCATGGTGTAAATCTAGTCAAGAAGAAAAGAAGAGCTTACAAAAGGTTCAAAAAACTAGGTAATGATAGAGATCTAGAAGATTATAAGGCTAGCAGGAAGGAGCTTAAGAATGAAATTAGGAGAGCCAGAAGGGGCCATGAGAAGGCCTTGGCAGACAGGATTAAGGAAAACCCCAAGGCATTCTACAAGTATGTGAAGAGCAAGAGGATAAGACATGAGAGAATAGGACCAATCAAGTGTGAGAGTGGAAAAGTATGTATGGAACCGGAGGAGATAGCAGAGGTAATTAATGAATACTTTGTTTCAGTTTTCACTACGGAAAAGGATCTTGGCAATTGTAGGGATGACTTGCAGCAGACTGAAAAGCTTGAGCATGTAGATATTAAGGAAGAGGATGTGCTGGAGCTTTTGGAAAGCATCAAGTTGGATAAGTCACCAGGACCAGACAGGATGTACCCCAGGCTACTGTGGAAAGCAAAGAAGGAGATTGCTGAGCCTCTGGCGATGATCTTTGCATCATCAATGAGGATGGGAGAGGTTCCAGCGGATTGGAGGGTTGCGGATGTTGTTCCCTTATTCGAGAAAGAGACTAGGGGTAGCCCATGAAATTATAGACCAGTGAGTCTTATTTCAGTGTTTGGTAAGTTGATGGAGAAGATCCTGAGAGACAGGATTTATGAGAGGCATAGTATGATTAGGAATAGTCAGTTTTGTCAAAGGCAGGTTGTGCCTCACGAGCCTGATTGAATTTTTTGAGGATGTGACTAAACACATTGATGAAGGTAGAGCAGTAGATGTAGTGTATATGGATTTCAGCAAGGCATTTGACAAGGTACCCAATGCAAGGCTTATTGAGAAAGTAAGGAGTCATGGGATCCAAGGGGACATTGCTTTGTGGATCCAGAACTGGCTTGCCCACAGAAGGCAAAGAGTGGTTGTAGATGGATCATATTCTGGATGGAGGCCGGTGACCAGTGGTGTGCCTCAGGAATCTGTCCTGGGACCCCTACTGTTTGTGATTTTTGTAAATGACCTGGATGAGATAGTGGAGGAATGGGTTAGTAAATTTGCTGATGACACAAAGGTTAGAGGTGTTGTGGATAGTGTGGAGGGCTGTCAGAGGTGACAGCAGGACATTGATAGGATGTAAAACTGGGCTGAGAAGTGGCAGATGGAGTTCAACCCAGATAAGTGTGAGGTGGTTAATTTTGGTAGGTCAAATATGATGGCAGACTATAGCATTAATGGTATGATTCTTGGCAATGTGGAAGATCAGAGGGATCTTGGGATCCGAGTCCATAGGATGCTTAAAGCAGCTGCGCAAGTTGACTCTGTGGTTAAGAAGGCATATGGTGCATTGGCCTTCATCAGCCATGGGGTTGATTTTAAGAGCCGAGAGGCAATGTTGCAGCTATATAGGACTCTGGTCAGACCGCATTTGGAGTATTGTGCTCAGTTCTAGTTGTCTCACTACAGGAAGGATGTGGAAGCCATAGAAAGGGTGCAGAGGAGATTTACAAGGATGTTGCCTGGATTGTGGAGCACGTTTTATGAATAGGTTGAGTGAACTCGGCCTTTTCTCCATGGAGCAATGGAGGATGAGGTGACCTGATAGAGGTGTACAAGATGATGAGAGGCATTGATCGTGTGGATAGTCAGAGGCTTTTTCCCGGGGCTGAAATGGTTAACAGTAGAGGACATAGTTTTAAGGTGCTTAGTAGGTACAGAGGAGATGTTGGGGGTAAGTTTTTTACACAGAAAGTGGTGAGTGCGTGGAGTGGGCTGTCGGCGGTGGTAGTGGATGCTTCTGGATAGTTACATGGAGCTTAGAAAAATAGAGGGCTATGGGTAAGCCTAGGTAGGACATGTTTGGCACAGCTTTGTGGGCTGAAGGGCCTGTATTGTGCTGTAGTTTTTCTATGTTTCTATATGGACCCCAAGATCCCTCTGTTCCTCTACACTGCTAGGAATCCTGCCATTAATCCTGTAGTCTGCTTTCAAATGTGACCTTCTAAAGTCACCTAAGTAACCCACCTATTTAATAATAGGCATCCGTTAGTCTTGAGAGACCATGGATTTGCTGATTGGAAAGTTTTCAGGGTGCAGGCCTGGGCAGGGTTTTGAGGGAGACCGGCAGTTGCCCATGCTACAAGTCTCCCCTCTCCACACTACCGATGTTGTCCAAGGCAAGGGCAAATACAGCTTGGCACCGGTGTAGTCGCAGAGCAGTGTGATTAAATGCTTTGCTCAAGTACACAACACGCTGCCTTAGCTGAGGTACGAAATAGCGACCTTCAGATCTCTAGACGAAAGCCTTAACCACTTGGACACATGCCAAAACACCTACCTATTTAACCCTTGGCTAATCGCAGGACAATTTACAATGCCCAATTAGCCTGCTATCTGGCATGTCTTTGAACTGTGGGAGGAAACCAGAGCACCTGGAGGAAACCCAGGAGCACACAGGAAGAACGTACAATTTTCTTATAACTCTGACGCCCTGAGCTGTAATAAGGGCCATACTAACCCGTGATGCTGTCGTTGCTTGAACTCCATCTGCCACTTCTGAGCCCAGCTTTGCATCCTGTCCGTGTCCTGTTGTGACCTAAGACAACCTTCTACACTATCCACACCGTTGAGGGAGCATTAATCTGCATCTTACTCATGCCCTGTGAGCATGCAAGAGGAAATATGCAGAGGAACTCTGTATCTAACCCATGTTAATGCTTATTTACTTCACACACTGTACCTATTCCTTAATCTTAACATGCCTCATCCTGAGCACAGGTAATGTTTATTTTACTTGATAAAAGGGAGCTGGTGTCTATTAAGTGCACAGTTCGCTTTTTCTTGACAAGGTAAAGCAAGTTCTCCCACTCGAATGAATTGTAGCATGTGCCACTTGCCCAAGGCTCTGGAAAAATCATTACAAGTGCTGTTAAAAATTGCTGTTATAGACAATAATTCTTTTCAGAAGTATTTTGCAAGACATAAAAATGTATCTTGGTGTTGATGGCTGGGCAACAAGGCAGATTTCTCCTTTGGGAAGTTCCAAGGACGTGGAAATGTGGACAAGGACATATTCTTCGAGGAAATAACAGGCAAGATCGATAAAAGAGGGTCAGAGGAAGGTGCTTGCTTGGTGGTGCACATGAGGCTGCTGACCAAGATAAAAGCACATGGCATTACAGGAAAAATACTAGCATGAATAGCAGATTGGCTGGAATCAAAGACTGGGTATAAAGTGAGCCTTTTCAGGAGGCTGCCGGTGGCTAGTGGTATTCTGCGGGGATTGGTGTCAGTGTTGGAATTCCTCTTTTCATGTTATATGTCAATGATTAGGATGAAAGAACTGATGGCTTTGTTGTCAGTAAGTCTGCTATAGTGAAATGGCAGAACAGACTCAATGGGTTGAATGGTCTCATTTTCCTCCTATGTCTCTGGACTTGTGAGCTTGTGGGACTATCAAAATACAACAGTGAGATATCGATTTAAATTGCTAAGACAAATTCAGGCCCACTTCAAATTTCTTTGCACAGAGCAAACTGTATACAGCCATTTCAGGTTAACCAAGGAACTTTACAATGAGTGAAGTACAAAGAAATGTTGTTGGTGGAATACAAATTAGTAATGCACAGTGAGAGTTAATACGCTAACACTAGCTTTGAGTTATCCTGGAAAAAAAAGCCCTACTCACTTTAAGCATTGTATCACAGCAACACGTGAAGGTGTAGAAAGAGATTAGAAATGAGATTCACACACAAAATACTTGAAGAACCCAACGGGTCAGACAGAGTCTATGAGAAAAATGCACAGTTAATATTTTGGGTTGAGGCCCTTTGTCAGACTGAACAATAGAGAGGAGATAGCCAATATCAAAAGGAGAGGGGAAGGGGCTGGACATACCTTTCTGTCCAAATGTGGCCCCAGCTATGGACTTGCTTCTGAGCCAGAAGAGTTTGCCAGCATTTATTTTTCTTGGAATTATTAATTAAACTACAGTGAGAATCAGAAGAGAAAAATATGGAGCAGAAGCAAGATATCTTTATCTAGAGCTTTATTAGCATTCCTGGAAGTATCTTGACTGGTCGCGTCGTGGTTTGGTATGGCAATTTGAATACTCACGTGCATAAGAAACTGCCGAGAGTATTGGACTCAACTCAATTCATCACAGGCACATTCCTCCCCACCATCGGCTGGATCTACAGGAGGCACTGCCTTAAGAACGCAATATCCACCATCAAAGATCCCGCCATCTGGGCCATTCCATCCTCTCACAGCTACCATTGAGTAGGAGATGCAGAAGACTGAAGTCCCATCCTACCAAGTTCAAGAGCAGCTTCTTCCCTTCAACATTCAGTGCTTGAATCAACTGGCACAACCTAATCACCAGAGTTTGGCAACACTATGATCACTCTGATCACTTTGTTAAAATCCTGTTCTTACATGTACAAAGCGTTTATGCTTTCCATGCAAATTCTGCTGATGTGATGCCATGCACCTGTGACATTGCTGCAAGTAGGATATTCATTGCAACATAAACTTGTGCATGACAATAACTTGATTTTGACATTGACTTTGAAACAGAGGTACATCTGAGACATTCCTCCCACCTTCAACCCCAACTCCAAGTACCAACGCATAGGAGGATGGATCATATCCTCTTCTCACTGCTACCATTGGTCAGGAGGTACAGAAGGCAGAAGTCCCACACCACCAGGTTCAGAACAACTACTTTCCTTACAACAATATGGTTCTTGAACCAACTGGCACAATACTAATCATTACCTCTGCAACAGAACAGTCCAGACCTCTTTCACTATCAAGGATTGCACTGGGGTCAGCTCACAAGGGTCACCATGTTTCCTGCACCAACGAAGCACGCACACAACTTACTAATCCCAATCTGTGCGTCTTTGGAATGTGGAAGGAAGCCAGAGAACCCATGTGGTCACGAGGAGAACTCCTTACCATTCAGGCCCTTTGCTCCACGATGTTGTGCCAACCTTTTAACCTACTCTAAGATCAATCCCTCTTACACAGCTCTCCATTTTTCTATCATTGGTGTGCTTATTTCAGAGTCCCTTGAATGCCCCTACCACCACCCTTCACAGCAAGTTCCATACACATACCACTCTTCGTTAAAAAAACTTACTGTCGACGTAGAGCATAGAATAGAAATCTATAGCACATTACAGGCCCTTCGGCCCACAATGTTTTGTTGACCATGTAACTACTCCAGAAACTGTCTAGAATTTCCCTACCGCACAATCCTCTATTTTTCTAAACTCCATGTCCCTATCTAAGAGTTTCTTAAAAGACCTGTTGTATCCAGCGGAGTTTCCTCCTGCTTTCCTCCAATCACTTTAAAATTATGCCCCCTTGTATTAGCCATTTTTGCCCTGGCAAAAAGTCTGTGGGGGTGCACCTGATCTATGCCTCTTCATCTTGTAAAATTCTACCATTTCACCTCCAATCCTCCTTCTTTCCAGAGAGAAAGCCCTAGCTCACTCATCCTATCCTCATAAGACATGCTCTCTAATCCAGGCAACATCCCGGTAAATTGAGTCTGCATCATCTCTAAAGCTTCACATATCTTCCTATATTGAGGCAACCAGAGCTAAACGCACTAATCCAAGTGTGGTCGAGCCAGGGTTCTATAGAGCTGCATCCCCAGCTTAACAAAGGCCGATGCACCTGATCATATCAACCTCATTAATGTGTGACAACTTGGAGGGATCTGTACACTTGGATCCCAAGATGCACTAATGTCTTGTTTTGCAACATCATTTACCTCACTGTTCTATAATTTATGCATAAACCTCATTGTGTGTGATGCAACCAATTTAAAAGATCAGCACAACACCTTTGTTCTATGTTCTGCCCATCACTGCTTTTAAGCACATGACAATAAACTCACCTCCACTTGGACTAAATGTGGTGAGATGGGACAGCTATATTGGTAGGTTTTCTCCAAGGATTGCTGTCTTGCTCTGTTGGAGAGGCTTGTGAGTTCCTGAGATCCCAAGGGTGATGTTGTCTAGAGTTTAGCCATCGCACTTAGCTCCTGGTAGGGTCACCCATTGTGGCAAGGTCCAGGGGGACATTCCAGCTGAATAGTAATCCAACCAGGACCTCAACAATGGAGATGGCAGAAGATAATGACACATCAAAATGGTGTGAAGGGAGACGAAATCTGGAGCACAGAAGGGTTCCGAGTCGACTCGTATTCCATGCCACTGGAAGCTGACCCCGATCAATCAAGGACTGTGTGGTGGCTGCCCGTTCATCAGCTGCCCCAGGATAAACAAAGTCACACATCGCCGGTCTCCATTAGTGGAAACCACCTGAGCATCCTGGATTCACCAATAGACAACCCCTTCGGAGAACATCAAGCTCGACTCAAGTGACGATACTCCTACTATTAAAATGGTGGGCTTGAACAAAATGAGCTGAAGATCTGTTTGTGTGTTCTATGAATCTCTATAATCAGCAGCTCACCACTGTGGAGAGTTAGACATCCTTCCATCAGACCCCTGCTAGGATCTCCCACCTGCACTCCACCCCAACCCTGGGCTCATGTGAGGCATCTGCCTCAGGACCAGCTAGGGAAAGCAGTTGACAGATTTCAGTTGTGTTTTTTTTTCGCCTTGACATGATATAACGCCTCAAGTGAAAGATTCAAGACTGAGACGCTTGCACCCAGGTTTGTTGACCGCTGATTGCTCCAGGTGATAATGTAGGTAACTACAGTGATAATGTTGTCATCCAACTGTAAGGAGTGTTAGACATCTTCCCCAAAGCCTTGTCAAGATAATCCACCTCGAAATGAGTGCTGCTGATATTAGCTCTGTCACAATTGTTCAAACATCTGCCTTGTTTGAACACGCTGACAGACCTTCAAACATACCTCACTCTTGAGCAATTAACGTTGCTGTCATCACTTACAGGGAATACACGCAAAACAAGCCAAAACCACAGACCTGGTTATCCTAAAGAATCGATTTTCATGAGCTTTTCCAACATGGCAAAGAGATTATTTTGCTGAATCCACTAAATTTTGACATAGCAGCTCCAAGACCAACTTCTGAAAGGTTAAGGGTCAGCACAACATCTTAGGCAAAAGGGCCTGTACTGTTTTTTGTCATAAAATGTGTGTTGTACAGTACTTATACACAATGGAATTTTCTAATCCAGCTTTTAGTCCTTGAACCTTGGCCTTTTAGGTTTTGACTAGCTTTATTTAGAAACATTTTCTAAATACACATATTGCTATTTTTTGGCCTTTTCTTTCAGTTTTTCAGCCAGTGAGCTCCAGAAACTGCTCTGCTCATGATCGCAGGAAAACGCAGGAAGTTGTGGATGTCCTGCTCATGATCGCAGGAAAACGCAGGAAGTTGTGGATGTCCTGCTCATGATCGCAGGAAAACGCAGGAAGTTGTGGATGTCCTGCTCATGATCGCAGGAAAACGCAGGAAGTTGTGGATGTCCTGCTCATGATCGCAGGAAAACGCAGGAAGTTGTGGATGTCCTGCTCATGATCGCAGGAAGCTGCAGTAAGTTGTGGATGTTCTGCTCATGATCGCAGGAAAACGCAGTAAGTTGTGGATGTTCTGCTCATGATCGCAGGAAGCTGCAGTAAGTTGTGGATGTCCTGCTCATGATCGCAGGAAAACGCAGGAAGTTGTAGATGTCCTGCTCATGATCGCAGGAAAACGCAGGAAGTTGTAGATGTCCTGCTCATGATCGCAGGAAAACGCAGGAAGTTGTGGATGTTCTGCTCATGATCGCAGGAAGCTGCAGGAAGCTGTGGATGTCCTGCTCATGATCGCAGGAAAACGCAGGAAGTTGTGGATGTTGCTCAGCATTTAAGGAAACTAGCTTCTCCCAACCCCCCATCTATTCTACTTGCTACCTCAGTAGAGCAGCCAGCATATTCAAAGTCCTGTATATATCTCACACCCATGTACGCTACGTTATACTCATAGAGTCCAACAGACTACATCAGGCCAACAGCAAGCAGACTGGTGCATTTAGTAGAGCTGCTGCCTCACAGTGCCAGAGACCTGGGTTCGATCCTGACCTCTGGTGTTTGCCTGTGCAGGTCAGACAATATCTATGGAGAAGAATAAACAGTCGAATTTGAAGCGATCAACAATCATCTTAAGGGTTACAATAAAAATGAAGATTTGGGCGGATGAACAGATTGTATGAAGGCAGTCCATTATCTGCACTAAGTGTCTGCACTGATTTTATTAATTTATAGTCAATCCAAAGAACACATCAGCATTCAGTGAATGAATTCATCTGTCAATAACCATTAGAAACTAGTACACAGGTTTATAGTACTGTAGTAATATTTAGAATGTTCTAATTTGTTCTGCACTTTATTTAAATACATAATTTGTTCCTCAGTTAAATGGTAATTTGTCTTTTTTATATCATTTTAACTATTTCCAAAAAACTTCAGCTAATTAGGGCAGTAGCTTAATTAAGTCAAAATGTACTGGTTTGGATGGGTCCCAATTAACTGGAATCCACTGTATTTTTGTGCAGCTTGTGGTCAGTTTAGCCTCCCACACAGCTCCAGTGACCCAGGTTTGATCCTGCCCTCAGCTGCTGTCAGTGTGGAGTTTGCCTGTCATCCCTGGCTGTGGGAATAGGCCTCCCTCTCTCCACACTCTGCTCTGACACTGATGTACCTTCAACAAACTGATTCCAGATTAAGTCACACTTCATCATAGTAAAATAGGCATTTCCTCAGTGGAAGTGCAGCCTGGAATGTTCCAGAGATCTGGATGCCAGCCCCAGTGTAACAGCTATTGAATTTAATTTGGGTAATTAAATAAAGCTGGATTTAAAGTCTGCCATGAATAAATATGACCATGGATTTAGGAACTGTAAAAACACACCTGGTTTATTATAGCCTTTCAGAAAAGGGAAGCTATTACCCTTTTTAATATTTTTATCCTTGTTCACAATGTCAGAGACATTTGGTCCATTCAGTCAATGTCCTTTTACAGAGTGATCCTATTCTCCCTCTCATTCTCCATGTTATGTATATTCTCCATACTAACACCAGATTCCACCTCTCACTGACACGCCAGGGAGAATTTTCATCAACCACTTCACCTTCTGCCCTGCACATCTTTGGGATGTGGTGACACCCACCTATCGAATTTTGAAAGTCCCAGATACACTGGACATGGAGAGGATGTTTCTTATAGTGGGGGAGTCTAAGACCAGAGGGCACATCTTTAGAATATAATTATGTCCCTTTAGAACAGAGATGAAAGGAATTTCTTTAGTCAGGAGGTGGTGAATCTGTGGAATTCGTTGCCACAGACGGCTGTGGAGGCCAAGTCATTGGGTATATTTAATGCAGAAATTGATAGATTTTTGATTACTAAGGATATTAAAGGTTATGGGGAGAATGGAGTTGAGAGGAATAATGTCAGCCATGATGGAATGGTGGAGCAGGCTCGATGGGCCAAATGGCCTAATTCTGCTCCAATGTCTTATGGTCATACATACTGAGATTCAATAGACAACAGACAATAGGTGCAGAAGTAGACCATTCGGCCCTTCGAGCCTGCACCGCCATTCTGAGATCATGGCTGATCATTTACTATCAATACCCGGTTCCTGCCTTGTCCCCATATCCCTTGATTCCCCTATCCATAAGATACCTATCTAGCTCCTTCTTGAAAGCATCCAGAGAATTGGCCTCCACTGCCTTCCGAGGCAGTGCATTCCAGACCCACACAACTCTCTGGGAGAAGAAGTTTTTCCTTAACTCTGTCCTAAATGACCTACCCCTTATTCTCAAACCATGCCCTCTGGTACTGGACTCTCCCAGCATCTGGAACATATTTCTTGCCTCTATCTTGTCCAATCCCTTAATAATCTTATATGTTTCAATCAGATCCCCTCTCAATCTCCTTAATTCCAGCGTGTACAAGCCCAGTCTCTCTAACCTCTCTGCGTAAGACAGTCCAGACATCCCAGGAATTAACCTCGTGAATCTACGCTGCACTTCCTCTACAGCCAGGATGTCCTTCCTTAACCCTGGAGACCAAAACTGTACACAATACTCCAGGTGTGGTCTCACCAGGGCTCTGTACAAATGCAAGAGGATTTCCTTGCTCTTGTACTCAATTCCCTTTGTAATAAAGGCCAACATTCCATTAGCCTTCTTCACTGCCTGCTGCACTTGCTCATTCACCTTCAGTGACTGATGAACAAGGACTCCTAGATCTCTTTGTATTTCTCCCTTACCTAACTCTACACCGTTCAGATAATAATCTGCCTTCCTGTTCTTACTCCCAAAGTGGATAACCTCACACTTATTCACATTAAACGTCATCTGCCAAGTATCTGCCCACTCACCCAGCCTATCCAAGTCACCCTGAATTCTCCTAACATCCTCATCACATGTCACACTGCCACCCAGCTTAATATCATCAGTAAACTTGCTGATGTTATTCTCAATGCCTTCATCTAAATCATTGATGTAAATCGTAAACAGCTGTGGTCCCAATACCGAGCCCTGTGGCACCCCACTAGTCACCACCTGCCATTCTGAGAAACACCCATTCACCATTACCCTTTGCTTTCTATCTGCCAGCCAGTTTTCTATTGATGTTAATATCTTCCGCCCAATGCCATGAGCTCTGATTTTACCCACCAATCTCCTATGTGGGACCTTATCAAATGCCTTCTGAAAATCAAGGTACACTACATCCACTGGATCTCCCTTGTCTAACTTCCTGGTTACATCCTCGAAAAACTCCAATAGATTAGTCAAGCATGATTTGCCCTTGGTAAATCCATGCTGGCTCAGCCCAATCCTATCACTGCTATCTAGATATGCCACTATTTCATCTTTAATAATGGACTCTAGCATCTTCCCCACTACTGATGTTAGGCTGACAGGACGATAGTTCTCTGTTTTCTCCCTCCCTCCTTTCTTAAAAAGTAGGATAACATTAACCATTCTCCAATCCTCAGGAACTGATCCTGAATCTAAGGAACATTGGAAAATGATTACCAATGCATCCGCAATTTCCAGAGCCACCTCCTTTAGTACCCTAGGGTGCAGACCATCTGGACCTGGGGATTTGTCAGCCTTCAGTCCCATCAGTCTTCTCAACACCGCTTCCTTCCTAATGTCAATCTGTTTCATTTCCTCTGTTACCCTATGTCCTTGGCCCATCCATACATCTGGGAGATTGCTTGTGTCTTCCCTAGTGAAGACAGATCTAAAGTACTTATTAAATTCTTCTGCCATTTCTCTGTTTCCCATAACAATTTCACCCAATTCATTCTTCAAGGGCCCAACATTGTTCTTAACTATCTCCTTTCTCTTCACATACCTAAAAAAGCTTTTGCTATCCTCCTTTATATTCCTAGCTAGCTTGAGTTCGTACCTCATTTTTTCTCCCCGTATTGTCTTTTTAGTTAAGTTCTGTTGTTCCTTAAAAATTTCCCAATCATCTGTCCTCCCACTCACCTTAGCTCTGTCATACTTCCTTTTTTTTAATGCTATGCAATCTCTGACTTCCTTTGTCAACCACTGTGGCCCCTTTCCCCCCTTTGAATCCTTCCTTCTCCAGGGGATGAACTGATTTTGCACCTTGTGAGGTGTTTGTGAGAAGTTTGTCTTCCATATTGTCCATACAGATCAAGCCATTACACATTTTGTTGTGTTGACTCTGGGAAAAGATTCGGTCTGTTTAGTCTGTCTATGCCCCTCATAATCTCATAAACTTCCATCAGATTCCCCTCAGCCACTGCCACTCCAGAGAAAACTTCCCAAATTTGCCGGATCTCTCTGCACATCTCATGCCATGCTACCCAGGCAGCACCCTGCTCATCCTCTTCTAGAACATAGAACAGTACAACACAGGAACAGACCTTCTGGCCCACAGTGTTGTGACAAACAAATTAGTCATATGACCAACTAAACTAATCTCTTCTGCCTACACAATGTCCGTGTACTTCCATTTTCCTCACATTCATGTGCCTATCTATTCAAACATCCCTAATGTATCTGCATCTACCATCACCCCAGGCAGCATTCCAGGCATCCATGACTCCCTGGGTAAAAACCTTGCCCTCACCTCTCCTTTGAAATTACCCCCCTCACCGTAAATGCATGTCCTCTGGTGTTGGACACTTCAGCCCTGAGAAACAGCTACTGTCTATGATCTTATAAACCTCCATCAGATCTCCCCTCAGCCTCTGCTGCTCCAGAGCCAACTGAAGTTTGTCCAACCGCTCGTTACAACACGTGCCCACTAATCCAGGCGACATCCTGGTAAATCTCCTCTCTAAAGCCTCAACATCCTTCCTATAATGAGGCGACCAGAACCGTAGGCAATACTCAAGGTGCAGCCCAACTGGAGTTTCATTAAGGTGCAGCATAACGTCCTGACTGTTGAACTCAGTGTCTTGACAGATAGAGGCCAGCACATCATAAACCTTTTTAAATACCCTATCAACCTGTGCAGCCTCTTTCAGGGAGCTACGAAGTTCAACTCAAGATCGCTGTGCTCATCAACACCGGTAAGTGTCTTGCCCGTACAGTGTCCTGTCTCTTTCTGCACCCTTTCTACAGGCTCCACATCTTTCCTATAATGGTGTGACCAGAGTTTTGTAAAGATCTAACATTATCTCCTGACTCCTGAACTCATTATCAGTTATGGTATTGGCATACTGTGAGGGGCTTTGGCCTGAAACATCGACTGCAGTCTTTTCCATAGAAGCTGCCTGGCCTGCTGAGTTCCTCCAGCAATTTGTGCGTGTCGTTTGCATTTCCAGCATCTGCAGATTTTCTGATGAAGGGTCTTGGCCCGAAACGTTAACTGCTTGTTTCCACAGATGCTGCCCGACCTGCTGAGTTCCTCCAGCTTGTTTGTAGGTGTAGATTTTCTCCTGTTTTTGATGGTCCTAGTATTGGTTTATTTTTGTCACATGTACAGTGCTTGTGAAAAGCTTGTACACTGTTCATACAGATCAAATCAGTGCATCAGGTGCAGGTCGGTGGTACCAAGCTGATGTTCCACATGGACTAGACGGGAAGAATAGCCTGTTTCTGTGCTATAGTGTTCTATGACTCTAAATCATGACACAGTGCATTAAGGTAAAGCAATAACAATGCTGAGTAAAGTGTAACAGCTACAAAGTGCAGCACATGTAAACAAGTCATGGTCACCGAAGATAATCCTGGTGGGGCCCGGATTGGATACTGAGGTAACAGGTAGAGAGGTTGTTGCAGGAGACTCCATGGTTACAATAGGATTGTAACCCAGTACTGGCTCCAAGGGTAGTCATAGCCGAAGGGTGGTAGTGGCGACGAGCTCCCACTGCTAAGCAAATGGCGTGCGTCTCAAACAGCCTTTGACAACCAAGTCCAACTCCTGGCCTTCACATGTGGCATAGTTCTTATCCGCAGCGGAGCTGTTCTCACTGACAGAAGAGGCAAAGGCAAAGAGGCAGTTGCTCCGGGCAGATGAGGCTCGTTAACCACGGATGGTAGCTCATCTGGGAGAGGGAAAACTCCAATTTCAAACCTCCGCTGCCTTGCGGCTATACCCGCTCACGGGAAAGGCTTTGGGAGTAAACCCCGAGGAAAAATCCGGAATCGGAGTCCTGAAGTCGGCTGACTGCTGTACCCAGCACCGGCACGGCAACTCCTGCGATGCCGCTGGCACCAAATTGTATCGACGTTTGTCGTTCCTTTGGACCTGGCATCAGCATGGAGAATGGGAGTCCCACTGCATGGGCAACAGACGGATCTCCATATCAACTCTGCCCTGGCTTGCGCCCTGGAGAGGCCACTCCAGCTCCAGTGACTACCTGAGGTGCAGTACCCATGGTCAACCACGACCGACAGAGGCCACACACACATTGAGGTAGGAAGGTAGTGTATTAGTTAGCGTAATGCTAGTTCGATTCCTCCCACTGTCTGTGAGGAGTTTGTACATTGTCACCGTGAATGCGTGGATTTCCACCACAGTCTCCTCCCACATTCCAAAGACGTACGGGTAAGTAGGTTAATTGGTCACATGGGTGTAATTGGGTGACACAGGCTTGTTGGGCCACAGATGTTACCGTGCTGTATCTCTAACAAAATTGGAATTGGTTTATTATTGTCACATGTACTGAAATACAGTGAAAAGCTTGTTCATACAGATCAGATCATTACACAGTGCACTGAGATGGTACAAGGTAAGACAATAACAATGCAGAATAAAGTGTAACAGCTACAGGGAAAACATAAGGTGTAAAGTCATATAGAGTGCGGGGTCAAGTGTCCATCTGATAGTACTGGAGAGTTTGATCAGCTTACAATTGTGGACTAGAAGCTCTCCTCTGGTCTAGCATGTGGTACAGACTTTTTTATTTTTATTTGGTCACCCTGTGGTGGAAAAGACATTACCGGGCTGCAGAAGGTCTGCTGAGTTCCTCCAGCATTTTGTGTGTGTTGCTCGGTTTTCCAGCATCCGCAGATTTTCTCTTGTTTGTGAAGTCTGTAGATATCTAACCAAGAACTTATATACTGGAGAAATGATAACTCCTGAGGGAATGACCCTCGTAAAAATGAAATGCAACAATCAACAAGCCACATTGAGCTTGTATGTGATAAAAAGAGGAGGGCCAGCATTGTGGGGATGTGATTGGCTGAGACAACTAAAATTTGATTAGAGATTCAGTCACCATTTGCATGCAACACATCCCCTGCAATGAAGCCATATGAAAATGAATTAAGAAAGGTATTGGATGAGGCTATGACTGACTCCATGCCAAACACTATGACCCATTGCCTAACAGAGGGCTAACAGGTGTTGGTGCCAACATCTGTGCCGCTGGTTGGAAAGCATATGAGGACCAAGGAAGGACCACGCTGCTCAGAGGAACTGTGAAAGTGATGAGAGCAGTGCTCTGACTTCAGCTTTCATAGGGAACACATCAGAGAAAGTTTCTGATATGTCAATCAGGCAATTGCTTGCAAACTGTGGATTGGTTTTAAGCTGGGAGAAAGTTCAACAAGCATCAGGGAAGTTGCAAGCATTCAGCTTTTATGAGTATAAAAAACCAGAATTTACTCTACGTGCATTAAGGTTATTGCATGAACTTCAAGTGGAAAACAAAATGCTACTTGTAAAAGTAGATGCAAAGACCAAAGCCCAGCTGGATGAATGGAAGGCCAGAAAGAAAGGAGTCAGTGGAGATATGAAAACAGAGGATTCGTATAACGTTGCTGTGGATGAGAAAACCAAGAGAGATCAGATCGTAGAGGATTCATACGAGAATACTCCAGTATGAATGCACCTTCCAAAGATCAAGATGCACAAGTTACATGAAGGAGGAAAGGGATGGAGAGAAAGAATGTGATTGAGAAAGAGAATGGGGTGCAAGAGAGAAGGAACATGAGAAAGAAAAAGAAAAGGATCAAAGTAGATCCAGAGAGAGAAAAGGAGAAGAAAGGTGCCCAGAGCTGTCAGAACCACCTCCTACAGTCTCAAAGACAACTCGTACACCCACGATGACGGAGGACCCAGAACGTGAGATGGTTTTCACAGCCACAAATCTCACCTGCCAAGTAGTGTAACCTTCCCCCACCCCTACTGTCAGAAGAAGTTATTCCACAAGAGTAAGAAATCCTCCACAACATTTAAATCTTTAAGCCTCAATGGGACAATTTAAAATTTACTATGCTGTGGATGTCTGTATATAGCAGGTGTATTGTATAATATATTTCGTACTCTGTGCATCTTCTTTGAATTAATTTAATGTTTTCAATTTACAAAACTTAACAATGGTGATAAGGCAGATACATTAAGAATATTTAAGATAGCATATGGATGAAAGAAAATTGGAGGGTGAAATGTTGTGCAGGAGAGAAGGGTTAAATTGATTGTGGAGTAAGTTAACAGTGGGAGAGTCGGATCTGAGGGCACAGCCTCAAAATACAAAGATGTCCCTTTTGAACAAAGATGAGGAGAGATTTTTTTCAGCCCAACGTTGGTGCTTCTGTGGAATTTATTGCCACAGAGGGCAATGGAGGCCGTGACATTGGGTATATTTAAAGCAGAGGCTGATAGGCTCCAGATTAGTAAGGGCATCAGAGGTTATGCGGAGAAGGCAGGAGGATGGGGTTGAGGGGGATAATAAATCAGCCCTAATGGAATGGCGGAACAGACTCGATAGGCTGGATAGCCTAATTTTGCTCCTGGCTTATAGTCTTATGGTCAAAAAGGCAGGCACAACATTGTGGCTGAAAGGTTCATACTGTGCTCTAATATTCCATGTTCTATGTATCTGTGTTGATCAAGGCATGGGTATAATTGCCAGCTTGTGAGTCACCCGTATTCTATTCTAATTTTGAACCACTGCCCAGCTATGCTAGCTGGAAACTGCTAGATGTGGCATGTAACAGTCCTCGCTTCAATACAGATGTTGCTGGGACTTCAGGGCCAAAGTCACAGGGAAAGGACTTTACTCCGGGGTGCACAGAAAAATGAGGGGAAATATTATAGAGGTGTACATATTTATGATGAGTATGGATAGAGTAAATACATGCAGGCTTTTTCCCTCAGATTGGGTGAGACTTGAACTAGAGGTCAGAGGTCTAGGGGCAACCTGAACTTCTTGGCTCAGAGGATGGTGTGAGCATGGATCGATCTGGCAGAGGGTGTGGTGGATAGAGATTTGATGGCAACATTTAAGAGAAGTTTGGAGAGATACATGGGTGGGCGGGGCATGGATGGAGCAAGTAGATGGGACTACACAGAGAATGAATTAGATGGGCCAAAGGGCCTGTTTCTGTGCTGTGGTGCTGTGTGACCCCATGACTCTACGACCGCCACACTCTATGTCTCTCTCTCTTGATTCTGAGCTCCCTACTCTTGTCCTCGCTCTCCCCATTCCTCCCCCACCTCTCTGTGTGAGCTGCCAGCCCAGCCTCAAGCTTGGTTTCAATTATACCGCTGATCTTCACTGGAGATTTCCAACAGAGACTGCCATTAAACTGGTCAGCTGGCAGCAATTATACTAATGTCCTTACATGCCAGTGAGGGTAACGGGACCCTGACTGAACGATGCAGCAGATAAATGTTGATCAAACTACAGAGCAGCTTTGCACTAATTACTACAACCACAACTAGAGGCCATGAACTGGGGACCAGAGTCAGTGGATGAGATGCACACCACTTTACTCGACCTCACTGGGGAACAACAAGCTGCCTCCTCTGTGGGAAACTTCCACTTCACCTTTAACCTCTCGACCCTGTACATTCTTTGGCCTTGTTCTGACCCTCTGCTGGAGATGGACAAGACATTTCTTAAGGGCATCTTTGGCATTGGAATTGGTTTATTGTTGTCACATGTACAGTGGAAAACGTGTCTTGCACACTGTTCATAAAGATCGGATCATTTCACGGTGTTGTGAGGTAAAGCAATAACAATGCAGAATAATGTGTTACAGTTACTAGAAAGGGTGGAGCAGTAAGTGATAAGTACAAGATCATAAACAAGGTTATGAAGGGAAGGAGGATGAGAGGTGACTTGATGGAGGTCTATGTATTTGGATCTATTTCGTTTACAGCAACCTGAATGTCAGAGAATATCACAAACTGCACCGACAGTTATGAGACAAAACAGCATGAGAAAGCTGAAGGATTTGTGAGTACCAGTGAAACACGCATTGAATTTAAAGTGAAAATATCATGGTGATGGTTTCAGCCAGAAAAGTTAACAAATTTGATAGTGCTCATGAAGGCTAGGAGTCGTACGTCGAGAGGATTGAACTGTATTGTAATGCGAACAATATGCCCATGTTCTGCTTAGCTTAAGGTGCCCGAGGACGTACAGTCTCTCACACAACTTAGTAAAAAAGGCAGCAAGTGAGACACTTGATGAAATTGTTATGATTTTACAAAATCACTACAGCCCTAAACCGCGGGCAATAGCTGAAAAATTCAATTTTACAAAGGGAACCAGACCACAAGCATAGGCAATTCAGCCCATCGAGTCTGCTCTACCATTGAATGGCTGATCCTGGTTCCCACTCAATCCTATACACTTGCCTTCTTGCCACATCCTTTGAAGCCCTGACCGATCAACTTCTGCTTTGAATATTCCCATGGACTTGGCCTTCACTGCAGTCTGAGGCAGAGCATTCCACAGATTCATTACTCTCTGGCTAAAAAAAATCCTCCTTACCTCTGTTCTAAAAGATTGCCCCTCAATTTTGAGGCTGTGCCTTTTAGTTCTGGATACCCCCACCCGAGGAAACATCCTCTCCACATCCACCCTTTTTTAAAGATGAAAAGATGAAAGTCAAGAGCATTGCAGAATTGTGCACACTTTCCCATTACTGTGACTTTAGAATGGACTTTGTGATGCATTAAGGGACAGGCTTGGATGTGGCTTGCATAGTCAAAGCACTTACTGTCTGAAAGAGACCTAACCTTAGACTGGGCATTGACCATTACAATATCGTTAGAGACCGCAGCAAAGGATGCAGCAGAACTACAGAAAAGGAGGGCAGAATCTGAAATGCACCAAATGTCCCTGAATGGTGCAAAAAGCCAAAAATATTATCAATGTGGCAAATCCTCATGATGCAAATGACTTGCTGGTTCAAGAAAAAAGTCTGCAGGAAGTGTCACAGACAAGGTCACGTAGAAAGTGTGCAAATCAGACATAAATTACAACCAAAGGAAAAAACCACACAGAGTGGAGAGTTTCACACACAAAACTAAGCAAATGAACAAAGTGACCAAATGTGAAACTGACAACACAGAGTCTGACGAAGGTGAGCAGTCCTGCTTAGAACTGTATAGCATTGCTGAAGCATATGAATCACAATAGATATGTCTGGTGCGAAACGGGAAATGGAGCTGGATACAGGGTCAGCTTTGTCTATAACTTCAGAGGCTGATTACTGTCATGGTTTCTTGAAATAACCAGGAGACGCAGAAGATCCTTCGAGAAATTTAAGCCTTTATTTGCAAACAAAAGCTGAGACAATTAATGAACGTGTCACTAATTGCCCGTCGAGCCTAGTTCACAGTATTCTTTATAGTAATTTCTTATCTTAGTTTAATTAGCATATACTTGTTCTAGTGCCTTGACTGGTTCTCACACCATCACACCATCGCACGATCCTGTCTAGTCTACTCCCTGGAACACGTGTCCCCCTTCCCGGCTTTGACTGATCCCCATACATCACACCACTCCACGATCCTGTCTACCACCGTTATCTCTAAATGCTTACTTTCACTGTTAGCTACATTCTTAAGGCACTGAGCTTACTTTCAACTGTTAGCTACATTCTGAAGGCACTGAGCTTACTTTCAACTGTTAGCTACATTCTGAAGGCACTGATACGTTCAATAGTACAGAGACAATACAGAGATTACATTCTGGCCAATAAATTGGATACATAGCAAATAGCAAACACAAGGCTGGTCACATAGTTCCGGCCACACAGCAAACGTTGCAACTTTATTCTCCAATATTACAACAGACTGTTTTCTAAGATACCATCAGAGAAGACCTCAGTAATGGTAAAGACCTATACAGGTGAAAAATTGTCTCCCAAAGGAAAACTGAAGATAAATGAGACATTGAGGCCAAACACAGCAGTGTTGAAAAGTGGAGGGCCAATGCTTTTCAGATGTGAATGGTTGAGAAAAATCCAACTAGACTGGCACTCAGTCAAAGCTCTCAGTGTGACATCAACAGGCAATGGAGACCGAGCAGTAGCTCTAACCAGAGACTGGAACAACTGCTTAATGCTAAAGGAAAGGTATCTGAGAAGAGAATAGATAAACAGGTGGAAGACTTGGCCAAAGGCTGTTCCAGATGTAAAAAGTTCAAAATGTACCCCAACAGGCACCGTTACACCCATGGGCACATGGCGCAGAGTACGTATTGACTTTGCTGGGCCATTGATGGACTCCTTGTTTCTGATTGCTGTGCATGCTCATTTGAAGAGGCTGGAGTTTAGGCCAATGAAGTCAACCACCTCAGCAAAGACTGTCTCTGCTCTGAGGACTATCTTCACCAGAAATGGCCACAAGTTGAGAGTGATAACGAACCACAATGTGTGTCAGAAGAATTCCGTCTGTTCATGTAGGAAAATGGCATCATACGTTTCAAGTCAGCTCCTCACCGCCCAGCAATGAATGGGTTAGCTGAAAGGTTTATCCAAACCTTCAAGAACTCCATTAAAGTGATGGACAAGGAGGACATTTCTCTACAGCACAAGGTAGACAACTTCAATTTTGTGTGTCAGAACTCTGTTCATGTGACAATAAATCAAACACCTGCAATGCTGTTCATGAGCAGGAATCTGAGATTTCACATAGACCTCCTGAAACCAGGCCTATGGAGCGAAGTGCAGAATGAACAGTTCAGCCAGTTGCCAAGTGCAGCAGCTAGGAGCTTCGAGCTTGGACAGGAAGTCCTAATATGTGAGTCCCAAGAAGACAAGTGGACACCCACTAGGATGGCTACAAGAACTGGACCACTGATGTACACTGTGGATGTTGGAGATCAGACATGGAGAACTAAGCCGACTGCATCCAACAAGACGGACACATTACAGCCGCCAGACTTAACCCTCGGTGACAATGTCACTGAAGGCAACATGACACTGGAAACCAAGAACATTGACTTAGACAAAACTGATGTCACTCCACAGTCCAGATGTGGTATGAGAATAGTGTCGTTGACAAGACTCTTGATGCCACTCCACAGGTTCAGAGATGATATCCTGAAAGAAACAGAGCACCACCCAAAAGGCTGAATCTTTAGAACTGTGAAGTTAGTTATGGACAGTTATTGTGAAAGCATATTTATTTGGAATATGGGTTTATGAAAGGGAAATTGAATTTCTTGTACATATACAGTTAAAGTTGGACTAATCTAAATGGGGAGGAAGTGTAATGTATGGATCTATTTCTTTTAGAGCAATGACCCCCCCCCCCCCCAGCACTACATATTGATCTGTTGCCTGTGTATGCACATTGTTCTCTCCCTGGTTGCAATGTAAATACACCAGTTAAAGCCATCTTCTGTGTGCGTGCTTTTACTTAATTGCTATGTAATTGTGCACAGACAAAACAGTGTATAAGATAACAAGAGGCATAGATCGAGTGGATAGCCAGAGACTTTTTCCCAGGATCAAAATGGCAAATTCCAGAGGACACAATTTTAAGTGATAGGTGGAAAGTATGGGGGGGGGGGGGGGGGGTGGAGGGGGATGTCAGAGATAAGTTGTCTACACTGAGAGTGGCTGGTGCACGTATTGTCCTGCCAGGGGTGGGGGTGGAGGGGGATGTCAGAGATAAGTTGTCTACACTGAGAGTGACTGGTGCATGCATTGTCCTGCCAGGGTGGTGGTGGAGGTAGATACATTAGGGATAGTTAAGAAACTCTTAGACAGGCACGTGGGTGATAGAACTATGGATCATCCCTAGGAGGGAAGAGTTAGATCGGTCTTAGAGTAGGTTATAAGGTTGCCGCAACATTGTCGGCCAAATGAGCTGGACTGTGCTGTACTCTTGTTATTGCAGCATCTGCAATCTCTCATGTCTCAGATGCTCTTTGAGGCATTACTTGAGAGCACAGTGGGCTCTAACATGAGCTGGGCAGAGGGAACCACTCATTTTGTCAAAGTCAGCTCAGAAATTCTTATGTCCCAACATCAAAAATATCATTTACCTTGATAACACTTAAAAAATCTCCATGAGCCACATGAATGGTATGTGTGACCCACAATTCAGACTCAGATAATAAAGAACATAATGTGAGCCTCAGTGCCCACACAAAGAAGACTCCAGTTGGTACCAATCTGCCATAAGCAGAAGAGAGAACCCCTATCATGTGAAAGGCAACAAAAGCAATTAACAAAGACCACTGTAATGGTATATCATTGACACTGCAGAATACGCACATATAATAGAAGAGACAACAGACTTACGTTCACAAGGCAGCTGTGTCTGAGGAGCAACCACATGAAGGAAAGAGCCCGGTCCTCCCTGGAGGATTGAAAGCCCTTCGACTCCGCCATGCCTTCCCACAGTGAGAGTGTTTAAGCAACATTCATGGGGTGTAGAGTGAGATTAAAAAAAAGAAATTAAAATCAAGGCTATCCTGTATCTAAAGAGTTGGCGGTAATCATCTGATCTGCTTTGTCCTGGCCTGGAACAAAACACCTGAAATGAGGCGGTAGGTGATTCCCAGTCACTGGGTGAGGGGGTCACAGGTGGGGAGGACCAGTCACTGGGTGAGGGGATCACAGGTGGGGAGGACCAGTAACTTTAAACCCATTGGTGTTGATGTATCAGGAGCCCTGTTCTGGGACCAGCTCGTAAGTGTCAGCACAGATAGATAGATAGATAGATAGATACTTTATTCATCCCCATGGGGAAATTCAACTTTTTTTTTCCAATGTCCCATACACTTGTTGTAGCAAAACTAATTACATACAATACTTAACTCAGTAAAAAAAATATGATATGCATCTAAATCACTCTCTCAAAAAGCATTAATAATAGCTTTTAAAAAGTTCTTAAGTCCTGGCGGTTGAATTGTAAAGCCTAATGGCATTGGGGAGTATTGACCTCTTCATCCTGTCTGAGGAGCATTGCATCGATAGTAACCTGTTGCTGAAACTGCTTCTCTGTCTCTGGATGGTGCTATGTAGAGGATGTTCAGAGTTTTCCATAATTGACCGTAGCCTACTCAGCGCCCTTCGCTCAGCTACCGATGTTAAACTCTCCAGCACTTTGCCCACGACAGAGCCCGCATTCCTTACCAGCTTATTAAGACGTGAGGTGTCCCTCTTCTTAATGCTTCCTCCCCAACACGCCACCACAAAGAAGAGGGCGCTCTCCACAACTGACCTATAGAACATCTTCAGCATCTCACTACAGACATTGAATGACGCCAACCTTCTAAGGAAGTACAGTCGACTCTGTGCCTTCCTGCACAAGGCATCTGTGTTGGCAGTCCAGTCTAGCTTCTCGTCTAACTGTACTCCCAGATACTTGTAGGTCTTAACCTGCTCCACACATTCTCCATTAATGATCACTGGCTCCATATGAGGCCTAGATCTCCTAAAGTCCACCACCATCTCCGAAACCGGTGTAGATTCAGCACCTGAAGCTTCAACAAACTTCAATAGATGCACAGTGGAGAGTATCCTACTGGGTGCATCACAGTCTGGTATGGAAACACCAACGGCCATGAGCCTAACAAAGCAGTGAGCACAGCCCGGTCCCTTACAGGCAAAGCCCTCCCCACCACTGCCCACACTCAGAGGAGAGCTGCCGCAGAACACAGCACCAGTCATTAAAGATCTCAAGCATCCGGGCCACACTCTCTTCTCACCACTGCCATCGGGCAGGAGGTAAGGTCCCACAGCACCAGGCTGCTGAACCATCGCAGATAACCACTTAGTCTGAACTGAACTGATTCCGCGACCTACAGACTCACTTTTGAGGACTCTTCACAACTCATGTTCTCGGCTTTTTTTTTGCACAATTGATCTTCTTTGGCACATTGGTTGTTTATCAGCCTTTATGTAGATCTTCATAAATTCTATTGTATTTCTTTATTGTAAATGTCTGTAAATGTTTGCAAGAAAATGGAATTTTAAGCTAGTGTATGATAACATGATAATTTGATAATAAATTTACTTTGAACTTTGAGGAGAAGTAAATTCAACCATACAGGTGAATACAGCCAAACAAAACAGTTTTCCTCTGGGGCCAAGGTGCAATGTTCATACAGAACATACAGCATACAAAGTTACAACAGCAAAAAGGCATAGTAACCAAAAAGTAATACAGCCCAGTCCCTGAGTGTAGATTGATGGTGCATGGGGTGGGATGTTGTTTGGCAGCCACAGTCGTGCAGTCCTTCATCAAGCACCAGTGCAGCCAAAGATGAATACAATCCAGCTTGTTTTCCACTGCGTAAACACTGGAGGGCAGCACCAATGGGAGGGGCTAGCCCCCAAGCCAGCTTGGAGGCCTGGGCTCTCTCCCACACCACCTACGGTGTCTCCTCTCTTGGGCATCTGCCACAGGGCCTGGTCTGCACAGCAATCGAGGCAATGCAGCTCTCCCACTGTAGGTCTCACAAAGAACCAGAGAACAGTATTCTATATTCTATATCCACCAGGACTGAGACAACAGGCAGCTCTCAACAGTACTAGGTGATTCCGTTTCCTCGGAGTGAACATCACCAATAGCCTGTCCTGTTCTAAACACATAGACATCGTGGCCAAGAAAGGTCACCCGCATTTCTACTTCATTTGCACAGGTACTGTATGCACAAGTGCAATAAAAAAATTACTTTCAGCAGAATCATAGGCACACATTATTAGAGACACAAAATTCACAAGAAAAACACAAACATAAAATTCTACAAAGTAGAAAAATGTGAATAGAATAAAGATTAAACAAAATCCCTGGTAGTGCAAAGTGGTTGAAGTGGTTATGCTCACGAGCAAGAGGAAATCTGCAGATGCTACACACACAAAATGCTGGAGGAACTCGGCAGGCCAGGCAGTGTCCGTGGAAAAGAGTAAGCAGCTGATGGAAATCAAAGTCAGTAATACACACAGGATGCTGAAGGACGTTTTACTCTTTTCCACAGTTGCTGTCTGACCTGCTGAGTTCCTCCAGCGTTTTGTGTGTATTAAAGTGGTCCTGCTGTTGTTATAATGAGGTAGTGGTTAGAGATTTGCCCATTGGTTCAAGAAATGAATGGCTGAAGGGAAGTAACACATACAAAATGCTGGAGGAACTCAGCAGGTCAGGCAGCATCTATGGAAAGGAATAAAGAATCAATGTTTTGGGCCAAAACGGTTCATCAGGACTGGAAAGAAAGGGGGTGGAAGCCAGACAAGAAGGCAGAGGAGGGGGAAAAGAACAAGCTAGAAGATGACCAGTGAAGCCAGGTGAGGGGTAGATGGTGATGCACCATCAATAACTCTCTCTGAGACATAAAGGCAAGATATCGGCTTTTATTGACTGGAAGAAAGAACAAGCAGTAGTTGACCACCATACTACATCCTGGAGAATGAGGGCAGGGCCCAGGCTCCAATCGCCTTTATACCGGGATCCGTGGGAGGAGCCACAGGAGCAGTCAGCGGGGGGGCGTGTCCAGACAAGTATATGTAGTTCACCACAGGTGGTTCAAATGGGAACCTGGGAGGTGATGGGTGAAAAAGGTATAAAGCTGAAGAAGAAGGAGTCTGATAGGAGAGTGAACCATGGGAGAAAGGGAAGGAAGAGGGCCACCAGAGGGTAGGTGATAGGCAGCTGAGGAGAAGAGGAGAGGCAAGAGGGGAGCCAGAATGGGTGATGGAGAGAACGAAAAGGGGGAGGGGGAATGAACCGGCAGCAGTTTTGTTTGTTTATTTATGGAGATACAGTGTGGAATACGCCCGTCTTGCCCTGTGAGCCACGCCACCCAGCACCCCTACCCCCCCCCACCCCCCGATTTAACCCTAGCCTAATCATGGGACAATTTATAATGGCCAATTACCCGACTAACCAATGCTGGACTTGGACTGTGGGAGGAAACTGGAGCGGCCAGAGAAAACCCACACTTTCCATGGGGAGAACATACAAAGTCCTGACAGATGACATCGGAATTGAACTCTGAACTCTGGTGCCTTGAACTGTAACAGCGCCATGCTAACTGCTACATTGCCATGATGCTGTTCATATTAATGTTCATGCCATCAGGCTAGAGGCCACCCAGACGGAACATGAAGAGCCACTCCTCCAACCCGAGAGTGGCCTCATCTTGGTCTCAGTGGAGACCACAGACCGACACGCCAGAGTGGGAAAGGAGATTTGGCTGAGAATGGTTGCCCACTGGAAGCCCCCAGACCCAGTCAGAGAACACTAGAACACAGACACAGACCCTTCTGCCCATCTAATCCATGTCAAACTATTCGTTAGCCTAGTCCCATCGACCTGAACCTGGAACACAGCCTGATTAGGTCTGTATGAACAGTTGCAAGATAAGCTTTTGCAAACACTTCATGCTGACAATAATAAACCAATACCATTACAAATCAGCTGGCTGGTGGTGCAGTGGCATCCACACCGGACTTTGAGGTGAGTGGTCCTGGGTTCGAATCTGGCCGACTCCTTGCACGCTTTCCATCCGTGCTGGGTTGAGCAGTGAGCTAGAACTCATTCTTGTAAAAAACAGACAAAATGCTAAAGAAACGGCAAGGTTGCTACCTGATGCACCAGAAGGCGCAGAGGGAAGTACAACAAACACAAATACTAATAATGAGTTTCTCAGGAAGTTATATTGCAGCTGAAAGGCCACATTTGGAGTATTAGATTCCATTCTGGTCACTCTGTTGTAGAAAAGAGGCTTTAGAAAGGGTTCAGAAAGAGACCGTACCCTGTCAAGAGTAATACCCTTAATAATGCTGATGCGCAGATGGATATTGGGGACTCAGTTCATAGCTCCTTGAAAGTGGCTTCATTGGTTGATAGGATGGTTAAGGTAGCATATGGCATGCAAACCAGGTATGAAGTATTGCTTGGAGTTCTGATCACCCATCGAAGGAAGGACGTCGAGGCTTCGGGAAGGGTGCAGAAGAGGTTTACCACGATGCTGCCTGGATTAGAGGGAAAGTGGTATAAGAAAAGTTTGGACATATTTGGATTGTTTTTCCTGGAGATCATATAGAGGTTTATAAGATTATGAGAGGCAACAGACAGACAGAATCTTTTTCACAGGGTTGAAATGCCTCATACCTGAGGCCATGCATTTAAGGAAAAAGGGGGAATTTCAAAGGAGCTGAGAGGGGCAGGTCCCTGGAGTGTGCTGGTGGAAGGAGCGGAACATAAGACACTTTCAGGAGACCTTTAGATAGGCATGTGAATTTGAGCAAAGTGGAAGTATATGGACATTATGTAGGCAGGAGAGATGTTTTGTTGGCCATATGATTACTAATTTAATTTGTTTGTCAAACATTGTGGGCCAAGGGAGAATCACCAGGATGCTGCTTGGATTAGAGGGCCTGTGATGTGTGGAGAGATCAGGCAAACTTGGGAAGTTTTCTCTGGAGTGGCAGTGGCTGAGGGGAATCTGATAGAAGTTTATGAGATTATGAGGGGCATAGACAGACTAAACAGTCAGAATCTTTTCCCAGAGTCAACACAACAAGAAGTGTAATGGTCTGATCTGTATGGATGGTATGGAAGACAAACTTCTCACTGTATCTCAGTATGTGTACCTCAGTATAAAACCACAGACAAAGCAGCAGCATTAGGGTATTCCACCCACCAAGTCTGCTCTGCAGTTCTATCGTGATTGATTTACTTTCCCTCTCAAACACACTTTCCTGCCTTTCTTCCTGTGACCTTTGATGCCATTACTAGTCAAGAGCATTAAAACCTTCACTTCAAATATACCCAATGATTTGGCCTCAGCAGCTGTCTGTGGCCATGAATTACATAGATTCACCTCCTTCTGGCTAAAGCAATTCCTTCTCATCTCTGTTCTAAATGGATTCCGGACCTGGACTCCTCCATATCAGGAAATACCTTCGCAAATTCTATTCTATCTAGAGCTTTCAATATTCAATAGGTTTCAATGAAATCCCTCCTCATTCTTCTTAAAATCTTTTTCACAGGGTTGAAATTAGTACATTTCAGTGAGTACAGGCCCAGAGCCATTAAACGCTCTTCATTTGTTAAACCTTTCATTTTCGGAATCATTCTCATGCACCCTTTCCAATACCAGCACACCCTTTTTTAGATAAGGGGGCCCAAAACTGCTCACAGTATTGTGTGCGGGCTGACCAATGCCTTGTACAGCACCAGCTTTATAATGACCGGGTTCCAATTCAAATTCCACTGTGTCTTTGCTTCTTCAGTTCTTGCAAAATGTACCTAATTCTAATCTTTGTACTTAACCTTGGTTCTGATGAATCCTCACTTTGACCGACTTGCTGACGGTGAGTTGACTGTGTCTGGTGTCTAGATTCCTCTCTGATGTCATCTGCAGCGCGTGAGTAATTTCTTCGCTAGCAGCCCCCTGGGGCTCTTCATGCACCAGAAGTGCTAGTCTGCAGAACTGCCGGTGACTTCAAGCTCATTCACCTGTGAGTATCGGAACCCCTGAGACGCTGGGCCACCAGCGATCAGCAAGTTGAATCAGGCAGTACGCTCTGGCCTGCCCTGAGACGCTCACCACACCCGCTCCTCCCCCAGCTGTGTGAAGAAAGTGGAGGTGAATGATCAGCTGATGTGGAGAAATTGTCTTAAGGTAACTGCTGTGACGGGAATCAAAGCAGAAAAGACACTAGCTGACAGGTATCGTAATAAAAAAAAAGGTGGAATGGTTATTCAGTACGTGGAGCACAATGGAGTTCTTGTTACCAAACGTGTAACCTATATCCCTCCATCTCTGCATTGCCTCAAGCCAATTAATGATTCATTGCCAAGTCAAAGTATTTTAATTCTTTTTCTATTTAATTATGTATCATTTTTAAAAATCTCTTTGTTAATCAGTGCTGTAAGATATAGGAGCAGAATCAGGCCATTCAGCCCATTGTGTCTGCTCCACCATTCAAACATGTTTGATATTTTTTCTCAACCCACTTTCTTCCTGTAGCTCTTAACAATCAAGGAACTATCAATCTCTGCTTTAAATACACACAATGGCCTGTAAGGCAACAACCTTACAGATTCACCACCGTCAAGCTGAGAAATTCCTCTTCACCTCAGTTCTAGAGGGACGTCGGGTTATTCTGAGACTATGCCCTTGGATCCGAGAATCTTCTACTGATGGAAACATCGTCTCCTGTTCACTCTATCCAGGCTTTTGGTCTCTGGTAGGTTTCAATGAGATCTCCCCTCACTCCCCTGAACACCAATTACAGTGCACTATTTCTGACGGAGGTACATGGCCTGTGGGTGAATATACACAAATGTTTGAAGATTGTGAATAAGACCATAAAACCATAAGACATAGGAGCAGGCCCAATGAGTCTGCCCCACCACTCAATCACAGCTGATCTTTCTTCCCCTCCTCAGCCGCACTGAGGAGAGGCGTAAGAGTTTAAGTGTTGCACAGTTTGGATGCTGCAATATCATTGGCCAGACTCCATATTGGGAAGGGTTAAAACCGTAGAGAGGCTTCAGAGAAGATTTTTGTAATGCCCTTGGGGTGACAGATTACAATTGTGTGGAGATATTGTCCAAAATACCCCCCCCCCCTTACATTTCTGGCTTCCTCTACAGAGCAGCCAGTGACCAACTCTGAACGTTCTCTCTTCTCCACCCTCCCATCGGGCAGAGGATACAGCAGCCTGAAAGAACATACCACCCGGATGGCTATCATGCTGTTGTAACATTATTGAATGGTACCATTAGACAATAAGATGGATTGATCTGATTCAGAATCTGACCTCACAATCTACTTTGTCATGATCTTGCACCTTATTGTCTATCTGCACTACACTCTCTCTGTAGCTGCTACACTTCATTCTGCATTCTGTTATTGTCTTACCTTGTTCTATCTCAATGAGCTGTGCAATGATTTAATCTGTACGAACAGTATGCAAAGCAATTTTACTGTACCTTGGAGAAAGTGACAATATAAACCAATTCCAATTCTAATTCTTCTTAGCACTGGAAAGATAAGGGGAGCATTGATAGCTTTGCTTCTGATCATCAACAATGTATTGATGGATTAAGCAGTATGAAACTATTTCCAATGGTACAGCCAGAGGATGGATATTTACGTTCACTGGCAAAAGTCCAAGAGGTAAGTAGGAGTAGACTAAGTTTATGCAGCAAGTTACTGTGATCTGCAATGCACAAGCTGAGAGGGCAGGCAAAGCAGATTTAATAAGGAATTTCAAGGGGGAACTCAATGAATAGTTGGAATGCTCAAGAATGGGGTGAGGGCACTGATCTCCCAAAGTGCCAGTACATAAATGATAAAACAAATGGCTTCCTTCTGCATTTCATCATTCTATTAAATCCAGACTTTTATTTTCCTCCCAAGTGAGAATAAAAGGATATCACTGACTTTATGGGGTATCAATTCTGACAGTCTAAGGCACTTTGATTGGTAGCCTAGAAGTGTAGCAGTTAACATAATGATTTACAGCACTATTGATTGCTATCAGAATTCAATTTCCAAGCTGTCTATAAGGGGTTTGTATGTTCTCTCCATGACCACGTAGGCTTTCTTCTGCGTGTTCTGACATCCTCCCACATTCCAAAGACATATGGCTTAAGGTTAGTAAGTTGTGGACGTGCTAGTTTGCGCTGGAAAAGTGGTGACACCTGTGGGCTTCCCCAGCACGTATTCCAACTGTGCTGATCATTGATGCAAACAATGCATTTCATGGTATGTTTCTATGTACTGTACATGTGACAAATAAAGATAGTCTTTCATCTTTCTTTGACTGTGCACAGCAGTAAATTTTCCTCCACCCTATCCTTAATCCACAGAATGAACATTGTGGTGTAACTATCTCCAGATATCAGTCTTTGAGTTTCATTTCTATGTCACCATCAAAACACAGACCTCAAGCTATTATAAAGGTCTCCAAATCTGGGCCAATACAAGGAGGAGGGATTGCAGGCCCTCCAGCAGATCTCCCACAAAATTTCTGGTGTCTTCTCAGCTCTATGTAAAACAGGGTTGGATCCAGTAGGAGTACATTTGATTTAGAATGATGCAATACACAGTGTGGTGGAATCCTAGCCATCTAAGACACTGAACAAGGTAACTTAGCCCATCATATAAGACAATAAAACTATAACACAGAATAGCAGAATTAAGCCATTTGGCCCATCAAGTCACCTCCACCATTTAATGGTTAATTTATTATCCCTCTCAATCCCATTCTTCTTGTAAGCTTTGACACCCTGTCTAATCAAGAATTTAGCAACATCCACTTTAAATATATTTGTTGTGGCCTCCATTGCCATTCATGGAAATGAGTTCCAGAAATTCACAACCCTCTGGTTAAAGAAACTCCTCCAATCTTTGTTCTAAATGGATGTTCCACTATTATGAGGCTGTGTCCTCTGGTCCTAAACTCCCCCACTATAGGAAACATCCTCTCTACATCCACTATATCTTAGATCTTTTAATATTCGATAGGTTTCAATGAGATTCTCCCCCCCCCATACCTCTAAACTTTAGCGAGTAGACACAAAGCCATCAAGTGGTCCTCATACGTTACAACTTTAATTTCTGAAATCATTCTTGTGAACCTCCTTCAAACCATCACCAATGGTAGCATATATTTTCTTAGATAAGAGGCTCAAAACTGCTCATAATACTCGAAGTGTGATCTAACCAAAGCCTCAGCATGACATCCTTTCTCTTATATACTAATCCTGTCAAAATGAATGCCAACGTTGCATTTGTCTTCCTTACCACTGTCTCAACCTACAAGTTAAACTTTAGGGAATCCTGCACAAGGATTAAATTTGAATTTTCTTTGCATATAGAAAACAGTCTACACCTTTACTCTTTCAACCAAGTTGTGTGACCATACACTTCCCTACACTATCTGTCACTTCTTTGCCTATTCTCCCAATCTGTCTAAGTCCTTCTGCAGACCATCTGCTTCCTCAACACTATTCGCCACTCCACCTATCTTTGTATCAGCTGCAAACCTGGACATAAATCCATCAATTCCATCATCCAAATCATTGACATCTAACATAAAAAGAAGCGTCCCCAATATCAACCCCTACAGAACACCACTAGTCACCAGCAGGCAACGATAAAAGGCCCCTTTTATTCCCTCCCTTTGACTCCGGCCAGTCGGCCGATCCTCTCTCCATGCCAGTATCTTTCCTGCAATATTCCTTTGCATCTTGCTAATCATCCAATGATCTATCCATGCTAATGGGCTCTTATCTTATTAAGCAGCTTCATGTGTGGCACCTTGTCAAAGGCCTTCTGAAAATCCAAGTAAACAACATCTACTGACTCTTCTTTGATTATCCTGATTAATATTCCCTCATAGTATTCAAACAGATTTGTCAAGCAAAATTTCCCTTTTACAAAGTCCCTCTCTTGGGAACTAGCACCAACTTGATTTCCCAATCTACCTACATGTTGAAATCCCCCATGACTATCCATTGCCCTTTTTGTATGCTTTTCTGTCTGCTGGTGTAATTTATATCCTGTATCCTGGCTACTGTTCAGAGGCCAATATATAAATCCCATCAGGCTCTTGCAGTTTTTCAGCTCTACCCACAAAGATTCTACATCTTTCATCCCTATGTCACATCTTTCTAAAGATTTGATTTCAATTTGTACCAACAGAGCCACCCTACCCCTCTCCCCTTTCAATAAAATCTGTATCCTTGGATGTTAAGCTCCAACCATGATCTCTTAGCCATGGCTCAGGGATGCCTATAAAGTCATACTTGCCAATCTCTAACTGCACTTCAAGATTATTTATTTTACTCTGTAAACTACGAACATCTAAATGTAACACCTTCAGTCTGTATTCATCATCCTTTTTGATTTTGCCCTCGTGCTACACTTCAACTCATCCCACTGACTGCAATTTTGCTCTATCATCTGCCTGTCCTTCCTCACAGTCTCAATACATACTGCATCTACTTGTTTCCCCAGAGCCCTTCTCAGCTGTTCAGTAGTGAAGGTAAGTCCACGATGACTGGGGAGCTGGTGGAAGGTGAAGATCTGGATGATATGTGGAGGTGTGGATGCAAGGTGCACAGCAGCATTGCAGGTAATGTAATGCTTTACAGAGACCAAGTTCAGTTCTTGCTGCTGCATCTAAGGAGTTTATATGTTCTCCCTGTAACTCTGTGGGTTTCCTCTAAGTGCTCCAGTTTCCCCCTACATTCCAAAGATGTTCTGGTTGGAGGTAGCGAGTTGTGGGCATGCTATGTTGGTGATGCTTATGGGCTGCCCGGTATAATCTTTGCTGCTTTAACTTGACAAAAATGTTGCATAGCAGTGTTTGTTTTGATGCATATAAAGCTAATCTTTAATCTCACTTCCTATAGCCATTAAGATTCACAATATCTCAAAAGCTTATGTGCAGTGTACACCTCCCTTGTTTTCTTAAGTAGAGCCTCAGTATCTCTCCTCATCCAGAGCTCCCAAAACCAGCCAGCCTCACCCTTCACCCTGACAGGAACACATAGGCCCTGAACTTTTGACACTTGGCAGGCACTCTTTCCCCTGCAAACAATCTTGCCCTGTCTACAAAGGTAAATGCAGAAAGACTACTTCACAGTGTGGAGGTTGGTGTCATTAGATAGATGCTGGGTCAGCTAAACGGTGAACATGCTTTCCCTTCTGGTAAAAAATGCAAAACCATGTTTGAGCTTGAATTAATGGTGGAAAACATTTGAGTAGCTGAGTGACTGAATATTATTTTGGGCGAAAATAAAACTAGAAGTCATAGGTGCAGGGTTAAAGATGAAATGATTAGGGGAAGTTCATCATTCAGAGTGTGGTGCAAGGATGGAATGAGCTGCTGGGGGAAGTGGTGTCAGTTCAATTGCATCGGTTAAGACACGTCTTGATAGGTAAATGGAAGGGAGGGGTTTGGAAGGATATGGCCTGGGTACAGGTAGATGAGACTAGGCAGAGGATCAGGTTGGACTGGACTAGCTGGGCCAAAGAGCTTGTTTCTGTGCTTTAGTGCTCGATGGTTCTAGAAAACAGAATAAAAAGTAAATAGTGAAATTCAAAAGTGCACAGCGTTTCACATATCTGCTTCTCTGTTACCTTCTAGCAATGTCCAGATACCTCCAAGGCATGTCAAGCATCAGAGTGAGACACTTCTCCTCCCACAGCAAACCTAACAAAAGGTGGTTCCGTTTTTCCAGTAGGGTATCACAAGTTTCCCGCATGCGCATCAACAATTTTCAGACTCCTGGACAAGTGTGGGGAGGTGGGAACTCAAGCACATGTTCACCAGAGATCCATAGAGTGACACAACGTGTAGACAGAATAAGAATCAGGTTTAATATCAGAGGCATATATTTATATCAGTGGCAGCAGTACATAGGCATCCATTAGTCTCGTGAGACCATGGATTTGCGCCTTGGAAAGTTTCCAGGGTGCAGGCCTGGGCAGGGTTGTATGGAAGACTGGCAGTTGCCCAAGCTGCAGGCCTTCCCCTCTCCATGCCACCGATGTTGTCCAAGGGAAGGGCACTAGGACCCATGCAGCTTGGCACCAGTGATGTCACAGAGCAATGTGTTGTTAAGTGCCTTGCTCAAGGACACAACGCGCTCAGCTGAGGCAGTGACCTTCAGATCACTAAACAATGCCTTATCCACTGATCTGGATAAGGTGGGTCCTTAATGATGGACGTTGTCTTTTTGAGGCATCGCTCTTTGAAGATGTCTTGGATTCTATGGAGGCTAGTGCTCATGATGGAGCTGACTGAGTTTACAACTCTCTGCAGCTTATTTCAATCCGGTGCAGTAGACCCCAGACCCACCCCTCCCATGCCATACCAGACAGTGATGCAGCCAGTTAGAGTGCTTTCTATGGTGCAGCTGTAGAAATCTGTGACTATTTTTGGTGACATACCAAATCAAAGGTTGTTGTGCCTTCTTTGTAGCTGCATCAATATGTTGGGTCCAGGTTAGATCCTGAGGGATATTGACACCCAGGAACATGAAAATGCTCACTCTCTCCACCTCTGATCCCTCCATGAGATTGGTATGTGTTCCCTCGCCTTACCCTTTCTGAAGTCCACAATCAGCTCTTTGGTCTTACTGACGTTGAGTGCCAGGTTGTTGCTGAGACACCACTCAACTGACTGATATTTCTTGCTCCTGTACGCTCTCTCATCACCATCTGAAGTTCTGCTAACAATAGTTTAATCATCAGCAAATTTAAACATGGTATTTGAGCTGTGCCTAGCCACACAGACATGGGTGTAGAGAGAGTAGAGCATTGGGCTAAGCACACATCCCAGAGGTGCACCAGTGTTGATCGTCAACAAGGTGAAGAAGTTATTTCCAATCTGTACAGATTGTGGTCTTCTGGTTAGGAAGCTGAGGATCCTTTTGCAAAGGGAAGTTCAGAGGCCCAGGTTCCGTAGCTTTTCGATCAGAACTCTAGAAATGATTTTGCTAAACACTGAGCTGTAGTCAATAAAAAATGTCTTGACATAGGTATTTGTATTGTCCAGATGATCCAAGGTCGCAGGGAGAGCCGTTGACATCATGTCTGCTGTAGACCTACTGTGGTGATAGGTAAATTGCAGAGGGTCCAAGTCCATGCTGAGTCAGGAGTACATTCTCTCCATAACCAACCTCTGAAAGCACTTCAGCACCGTAGCTGTGACTGCTACTGGACGATAGTGGTTAAGGCAGTCCACCCTGCTCTTCAACGCACTGAGTCTGTGCACCAATATTCAATTTCAACTTTAACAAAATCCCAATGATTTTATGCTTCAGAGACAATCCTACACTTCCTCTGGGCTTTCTACTTGCTGAATTAGGGCCGTTGCGAGTCCGGAGGTCAAAGCCCGAGATTAGTGAGTCCAGTGGTCGAAACCTGAAGTTGCTGAGTATGAAGTTCAAAGCCTGAAGGTTGAGGCCCCTTGGTTGTAAGTCCAGAGGTTGGAGCCTAGATGTTTGAGAGTCCAATGCCACAGTCTGGAGGTCAGAGGCCTGAAGACAGCCCGTATTGGGGTTGGAGGTCAGTCTGTGTATGTGGGAAAGGGGTTTATTTTGTTGCTTTTGCTTGCTGTATGTTGGCTGTGTACTGTTCTGCTGAATATTATGGCAATGCACACTGGCAGCGGAATATTTGGCAACACTTGTGAGCTGCCCCCAGCACATTATTAATTGTTAAAGTAAATGATCCATTCAGAATCAGAATCAGGTTTAATATCACCAGCATCTGTCATGTCATGTTACACTGCAACACATATTAATAGAGAGCAAAAAATGAATTACAGTAAATATATATATAAATATAACAGCTGAATTAAATAAGCATGCAAAAATAGAAATATAAAAGTAGTGAGGTAGTGTTCATGGTCTCATTGTCCATTCAGGAATCTGACGGCAGAGGGAAAGAAGCTGTTCCCGAGTGTGTCTTCTCCCTTCTGTACCTCCTTAATGGTGGTACCAATGAAAACAAGGCATGACCTGGGTGATGGGGGTCCTTAATGATGGATGCTGTCTTTTTGAGGCATCACTCCTTGAAGATATCCTGGATACTACAAAGGCTATGGTCATGATGGAGCCAATACAGTCACCCCTCATTCTTCTGAATTCCAGTGAGTACAGGCGAGAGCCATCAAATGCTTTTCATATGACAAGCCTTTAAATCCTGGAATCATTTTCATGAGCCTCCTTTGAACCCTCTCCGATGAAAGTACATCCTTTTTGAGATAAGGGGCCCAAAACTGCTATAATACTCAAAGTGAGGCCTCACCAGTGCTTTATAAAGCCTCAACATCACATCTTCGCTTTTATATTCTAGTCCTCTTGAAATGAATGCTAACATGGCATTTGCCTTCCTCACCACATGTTTCTTCTACCAAATGTATTTTTTCTACCGAAGTGCATGACCATACACTTACTGACACTGTATTCCATCCGCCACTTCTTTGCCGGCTCTCCTAATTTGTCTAATTCCTTCTGTAGCCTCACTACTTCCTCTAAGATACCTGCCCTCCACCTATCATCATATCATCTGCAAACCTGGCCACAAAGCCATCAATTCCATCATCCAAATCATTGACATGTAATGTAAAAAGACGTGATACCAACACAGACCCCTACGGAACACCACTAGTCACCGACAGCCAAACAGAAAAGGCTCGCTTTATTCCCACACTCCTCCTGCCAATCACCCAATGCTTTATCCATGCAAGTATCTTTCCTGTAATCTATTAAGCAGCATCATGTGTGGCATCTTGTCAGAGGCCTTCTGAAAATCCAAGTACACAACATCCACCAATTTTCCTTTGTCTATCCTGATTCAGAGATTATATAGCTTCTCCCACCCAAGACAACTCCGCCTTCACGTAGGACTTAGGCCTGGGCGCACCCTGTCTCGCTGAAGGAGCTCTGTCTATGGTGAGTGTTTGGCACCGGAAAAATAACCAGATCAATGGTGGTGGTGTCACCTAAAATCACTGAAGTCTTCGGCAGCAGGGAGATGGATTCCAAGCTTTGGTGGAGGATTGTCTTTGTACAACAACAGCAAAGGTTGGGCAACGTCTAGTGTATGATTCCCACTTGGGAACACCAGTAGAGTTCAAATGCTCCAGTTAGATGAGCACTGCGGCAACAGAAGGCAACGGCAGACCACTGTTGAAATTTCTGCCTAGTCAATCATGGAAAGAAACAAAAGAAGGAAACCAGACAACAGCATGAATGGGGTTGATTCTCATCAACAGAACAACACCTCGCTCGGTAGGGGTAGTCATGGGCTGCAGGTGACACCAGACCGTCATCCAGAGACTGTAAGCAATAAGAAAAGGCTATGGGTAGCAACATGGAACATCCGTACACTTCACCAGAAAAGAAAGTTGGACAACACATTAAATGAAATGAAAAGGTTGGAAGTTGATATCTTAGGCCTGTCAGAAATTAAATGGACCGACAGTGGCAAATTCACTAAAAATAGTTCTCTGATAATGTATTCTGGAGGTCAACAGCATATGTATGGAGTTGGAATTATTTTAAACAAACAAGTATCAAAATGTCTTATGGGATATTAGTCGATATGCGACCGGCTGCTTTTAGTTAAATTAAGGGGTAACCCTTATAACATTAACATAATCCAAGCCTATGCGCCAACAAATGATGCGGATGAAGAGGGTATCAACAAGTTCTATGAAGATCTCGACAGTGCTTATGAGTAATGTAAATCTCAGGATATAAAGCTAGTCATGGGAGATTTTAACTCCAAAGTTGGACAGGAAAGGGTTCATAGCATCATAGGACCTTTTGGATTAGGGGAGAAAAATGAAAATGGAGAAAGGTTTACTGATTGGTGAGTCAGAAACAACCAAGTGATCACCAACACTTGGTATAAAAACCATCCAAGTAGATTGTGTACTTGGATTAGCCCTGGAGATAGAACAAGGAATCAAATAGATTTCATTACCATCAATGAACGCTTTACAAATAATATCACAAATTCTAAAGCCTACCTAGGAGTAGACTGTGGTTCAGATCACAATAGAACATAGAACATAGAATGTAGACCATAGAACAATACAGCACAGTACAGACCCTTCGGCCCACAATGTTGTGCCGACCCTTTAACCTTGCCTCCTATATAACCCTCCACCTTAAGTTCCTCCATATACCTGTCTAGTAGTCTCTTAAATTTCACCAGTGTATCTGCCTCCATCACTGACTCAGGCAGTGCATTCCACGCACCAACCACTCTCTGAGTTAAAAACCTTTCTCTAATATCCCCCTTGAACTTCCCTCCCATTACCTTACAGCCACGTCCTCTTGTACTGAGCAGTGGTGCCCTGGGGAAGAGGCACTGGCTGTCCCCTCTGTCTATTCCTCTTAATATCTTGTACACCTCTATCATGTCTCCTCTCATCCTCCTTCTCTCCAGAGAGTAAAGCCCTAGATCTCTTAATCTCTGATCATAATCCATACTCTCTAAACCAGGCAGCATTCTGGTAAATTTCCTCTGTACCCTTTCCAATGCTTCCATATCCTTCCTATAGTGAGGCAACCGGAACTGAACACAGTACTCCAAGTGTGGCCTAACCAGAGTTTTATAGAGCTGCATCATTACCCTGCGACTCTTAAACTCTATCCCTCGATTTATGAAAGCTAGCACTCCATAAGCTTTCTTAATTACCCTATCTACCTGTGAGGTGACTTTCAGGGACCTGTGGACATGTACCCAGATCCCTCTGCTCCTCCACATTCCCAAGTATACTGCCATTTACTTTGTACTCTGCCTTGGAATTTATCCTTTCAAAGTGTACCACCTCACACTTCTCCATCTGCCACTTCTCAGCCCACTTCTGCATCCTATCAATGTCTCTCTGCGGTCTTCGACAATCTTCAATACTATCCACAACACCACCAATCTTTGTGTTGTCTGCAAACTTGCCAACCCACCCTTCTACCCCCACATCCAGGTCGTTAATGAAAATAACGAAAAGTAGAGGTCCCAGAACCGATCCTTGTGGGACACCACTAGTCAAAACCCTCCAATCCGAATGTACTCCCTCAACCACGACCCTCTGCTTTCTGCAGGCAAGCCAATTCTGAATCCACCTGGCCAAATTTCCCTGGATCCGATGCCTTCTGAATTCCTGAATAAGCCTACTGTCTGGTACCTTGTCAAATGCTTTACTAAAATCCATGTAATCACATCCACTACACTACCCTCATCTATATGCCTGGTCACCTCCTCAAAGAACTCTATCAGGCTTGTTAGACACGATCTGCCCTTCATAAAGCCATGCTGACTGTCCCTGATCAGACCATGATTGTCTAAATGCCCATAGATTCCATCTCTAAGAATCTTTTCCAACAGCTTTCCCACCACAAACGTAAGGCTCACTGGTCTATAATTACCCGGACTATCCCTACTACCTTTTTTGAACAAGGGGACAACATTCGCCTACCTCCAATCCTCCAGTACTATTCCCGTGGACAATGAGGACATAAAGATCCTAGCCAGAGGCTCAGCAATCTCTTCCCTCACCTTGTGGAGCAGCCTGGGGAATATTCAGGCCCCGGGGACTTATCCGTCCTAATGTATTTTAACAACTCAACACCTCCTCTCCGTTAATATCACCATGCTCCAGAACATCAACCTTACTCATATTACCATCCAGTAATAGCTACCATCAAAACAAAATTAAAGAAACTGAAACATGGAAAAAAGAGAAAGAAGTATATGTTGGGAGAACTTAAAAATGATAGAGTACTTAAGCAACAATTCAAAACAGCTGCAGAAGAACACCTCAACGAAAACAAAACAACACCTATTTGGGACAGATTTAAATATGTTATACAGCAATCAGCAGAGGAGACAATCCCAGTACAAGAAATCCAACACACCAACAAGGGGTGGGTAACCCAAGAAATTCTAGATCTGATGGAACAAAGAAGATTAGTGAAGAATAATGAAGTGCAGTACAGAGAGCTAGACAGAGAGACCAGACAGTTGTGCAATATTGCAAAGGAAGAATGGCTGAATCAAAAATGCAATGACCAGCGACATGGACATCTGTGGATGTTGATCTGTCCCATGTTGGTGGGTCTTGGGATTGGATCAAGGCAGCAAGAAGACAGTCAGTTGGTGTTTGGGGTTCCATCATCTGCTAGTCTGGAGTTTGATACTGATCAGAAATCCGGAAAATCGGAATGTGAAGAAAATCTTTTTGAATAGGTTACTAGGAAAGTTGAAGAGGGTAAAGTAGTGGATGCTGTCTATATGGACTTCAGTAAGGCCTTTGACAAGGTTCCGCAAGGAAGGTTAGTTAGGAAGGTTCAATCGTTAGGTATTAATATTGAAGTAGTAAAATGGATTCAACAGTGGCTGGATGGGAGATGCCAGAGAGTAGTGGTGGATAACTGTTTGTCAGGTTGGAGGCCGGTGACGAGTGGTGTGCCTCAGGGATCTGTACTGGGTCCAATGTTGTTAGTCATATACATTAATGATCTGGATGATGGGGTGGCAAATTGGATTAGTAAGTATGAAGATGATATTAAGGTAGATGGCATTGTGGATAATGAAGTAGGTTTTCGAAATTTGTGAGCGATGGCAGGTGGAGTTTAATGCTGATAGTGTGAGGTGTTACATTTTGGTGGGAATAATTCAAATAGGATATACATGGCAAATGGTAAGGCATTGAAGAATGCAGTAGAACAGAGTGATCTAGGAATAATGATGCATAGTTCCCTGAAGTTGGAATCTCATGTGGATAGGGTGGTGAAGAAAGCTTTTGGTATGCTGGCCTTTATAAATCAGAGCATTGAGTATAGGAGTTGGGATGTAATGTTAAAATTGTTCAAGGCATTGGTAAGGCCAAATTTGGAGTATTGTGTTCAGTTCTGGTCACCAAATTATAGGAAAGATGTCAACAAAATATTGACATAGAGAATACAGAGAGAATACAGGAGAGAGTACGGAGAAGATTTACTAGAATGTTACCTGGGTTTCAGCACCTAAGTTACAGGGAAAGATTGAACAAGTTAGGTCTTTATTCTTTGGAGCGTAGAAGGTTGAGGGCAGACTTGATAGAGGTATTTAAAATTATGAAGGGAATAGACAGAGTTGACATGGATAGGCTTTTTCCATTGAGAGTAGGGGAGATTCAAACAAGAGGACATGAGTTGAGACTTAGGGGGCAAATGTTTAAGGGTAACATGTGGGGGAATTTCTTTACTCAGAGAGTGGTAGCTGTGTGGAATGAGCTTCCAGTAGAAGTGGTAGAGGCAGGTTCGGTATTGTCATTTAAAGACAAATTGGGTAGGTATATGGACAGGAAAGGAATGGAGGGTTATGGGCTGAGTGTGGGTCAGTGGGACTAAGTTAGAGTAAGCATTCAGCATGGACTAGAAGGGCCGAGATGGCCTATTTCCGTGCTGTAATTGTTATATGGTTATATAGAAGGCCGTATTAACAACAGCAAAGAAATGCACAAGAAAATTAAGGAAATTACGGGAAGTAAGAAAACCCCCGCTACAGGATGCACAAGATCAGCAGACGGATCCATCCTAACAGATCCAGATAAAGTAGGTGACAGGTAGCTTCAGTATATAGAGCAGCTGTTTGAGGATAATAGAGGGGAACCCCCAGATATTAAACACCCTAATTCTGGCTCAGCTATTACCAGAGAAGAAATAACTAAAGCAATGAAAAGCATGAAACATGGTAAAGACACTGGACCTGATTAAATTTCAGTGGAAGTGATACAAGCCCTAGAAGATCTGAGCATAGATATTCTTTTTGAACTGTTTAATGGAATATATGAGTCTGGATTATTGCCTGACGATCTCTTGAAACCAGTATTTATAACTCTGCCAAAAATTCTTAGAACTATTGACTGTGAAAATTATAGAACAATCAGTCTTATGAGTTACATAATAAAGATTTTGTTAAGAATTGTTCTGAGTCAAATTAAAAACAAGTTAAGGCCAGAAACCTCTGAAATGCAATATGGGTTTATTGAGGATAGAGGAACTAGGAATGCAATTTTCATATTACGAACGCTTTCGGAAAGGGCGACTGCATATCAAAATGATGTCTTCTTATGTTTTATTGATTTCACTAAAGCATTTGACAAAATACAACATGAAAATTTCAAATTCTCACTAAAGTAAACATTGATGGAAGGGCCCAATAACTGCTTCAAAATTTATATTGGAATCAAATGGCGGCGGTAAAAATTGATGATAATATAAGCAGTTGGACTAAAACTCAAAGAGGAGTCAGACAGGGATGCGTTGCTTCACCAGAATTATTTAATAACTATAGTGAAATGATTCTCAGAGAAATAGAAGACCTAGATGGGATAAAAATTGGAAGTGTTTACATCAACAAAATAAGATATGCAGATGATACCACCCTAATAGCAAGTGCTGCAGAAGACCTACAAATCCTTCAAGACAAAATAGTACAAACAAGTGCAGATTTTGGTCTGACTATCAACTGTAAAAAAACCAAATGTATGGTAATATCAAAACAGCAGGATACTCCAAACTGCCAATTGTACATCGGTAACCAAGAGATTGAACAAAAGACCAGCTTTAATTACCTTGGTAGCTTTATATCACAAGATGTTAGAAGTAAAGTAGAAATAAAAAGAAGAATTGCCATTGCCAAAACCAACTTCCACAAAATGAAACCCATTTTTACCAACAGACACATTTCTATGACAACAAGACTTAGGCTACTAAAATGTTATACCTGGTCAAACTTGCTGTATGCTTCCGAAACATGGACTATAACACCAGAACTCCAAAGAAACTTAGAAGCAACAGAAATATGGTTTCTTAGAAAAATGCTGTAAGTATCATTTAGAGATAGGGTAACTAATGAGACAGTACTCCAACGTGCCCATACAAAAAGATCTTTAATGAGAACGTTAAATGAGAGGAAACTTAAATTCCTGGACCATGTCATCAGAAAGGGAGAAATAAAATGCTCACATTACAAGGCCGTATGCCTGGGAAACGCGGAAGAGGAAGGCAAAGAAGGAAATATATGAACACTGTGGAAGAACTAACAGATCTAAATGTGTGAGATATCATTGGCACTGCGAGGGATCGTTCGATGCGGAGAGCCATGATCGCCCAAGCGTGTAACGCGCAAGGCACATGAAGAAGAAGATGGCGCCAGTGTACACCGACAGCTCTTTGCCGGCTGCAGGAAATCGTACCAGTTTCTCTCTTAAATACACTCCTTTTGAACTACTTTTTTCTGCAATCTACAGCACGTAAATTTCCTCTTAACAACGGATTATGAACTACATCAACGATCTTCAGATCTCACATTCAATATTAAATGCAGAGCAATTAAGCAAAGCACCTTTAAAGGTTAATGCTGAAAATGTGGCAGGAGAGGCGGGATTCAAACCAGGCTGCAGCGCAGGGAGATGAGGCATTCTCTGCCCACAATCTTGCTGGCGAATGCACAGTAACTTAAAGATCAGATTGACAATCCCAGGGCAAGGCTGCTATATCGGAGACAGATGAGGCAGATCTCAATTGCTTGTTACAATGAGACTTGGTTAACAGTGAACATGCCAGATGCAACTATTCAACCAGAAGGTTTTATGATTTTCAGAATGGATCGCTGCTCAAATTCTGGTGAGGAAAAAGCTGGCCTGTGTTTTTTGGTCAATTCTCGTTGGTGCACGGACGATGGCGTTATGTCCCCATACTCAGAACAGCTAACAATTAAGAGTGTAGACCATTCTACTTGCCTCAAGAGTTTTCATCTGTGATCCTGGCCACAGTTTACACACCACCAGTGGCCAATTAGAAGCGAGCACTCACAAAACTGCATGATGCTTTCCGTAAACAAGAAACGACCCATCCCAACACCTTTCAAATTATGATCGGCGACTTTAACCAGGCCTGTTTGAAGAAAACCCTGCCCAGTTATCACCAGCGTGTAACCTGTTGCACCAGAGGTTTCAACACTCTTGAGCACTGTTATACAACGGTAAGGAATGCCTATTGTTCCTCCCTGAGACCGCAGTTTGGCAATTCGGATCGTTTGGCTGTATTCTTGCTACCTGCATACAGACAGAGCCTGAAGAGGAAGGCTCCAGAGATCAAGACAACTAAGAGATGGTTGCAGGAAGCTGAGGAACAGTTACAGATTGCCTTGAGTCAGTGGACTGGGCTGTGTTCATCTGAGGACCTGAATGACTACACCAGGGTTGTTACAGACTTTATTAAAACAGCTGTGGATGATTGTATCCCTAGGAAATTGTTCAGGGCTTTTCCCAATCAGAAGCCCTGGATGAACAATGAGATCTAGATCAGAGGCATTCGAGTCTGGAGATGAAGAATGCTACAAGAGGTGTAGGTATGATCTCCGGAAAGCCATCTCTCAGACGAAATGGAGATTCTGGACTCAGCGACAGATACTCAACAGCTGAGGCTGGATTTGAATCCCATAGCCTCCTACAAAGTTAAATCTTGTGATATAGAGGACAGCAGAGCTTCGCTTCCAGATGAGCTCAATGCCTTCGATGCTCGTTCTGATTGTCAGTACAGGGAGGAAACACTGAGCACCCCCATGTGTCCCGATGATCCTTTGGTCTCAGTATCTGAAGATGACGTGCGGGCTGCCTTCAAGAGAGTGAATCCAAGGAAAGCATCTGGCCTGGACGGAGTACCTCGCCGAGTTCTGAAGACCTGTGCCGACCAACTGGCTGGTGTATTCAGCTTCTCACTCTGGTAGCATGTGGTACCCATCTGCTTCAAGCAGGCTTCAATTGTACCAGTGCCCAAGAAGAGCCTGGTAACCTGTCTAAATGACTATCGCCCAGTGGCACCTACATCCACAGTGATGAAGTGTTTGAGAGGCTGGTGTTGAAGCATATCAGCTCCTGTCTGAATGGCAACTTGTATCCACTCCAATTTGCCTACCAAAGCAACAGGTCTACAGCAAATGCCATCTCGTTGGCTCTTCACACAGCCCAGGAACATCTGGACAGCAAAGGTGCATACATCAGGATGTTCCTTATCAATTACAGTTTGGCATTGAACACGATCATCCACTCAAAACCAATCAGTAAATTCCAAGACCTGGGCCTCAAAACCCCTTTGTGCAATTGAATTCTGGATTTCCTCACTTGTAGAACCAGTCAGTTCCGATCAGCAAGAACATCTCAATCAGCACAGGAGTACCACAATGATGTGTGCCTACCCACTTTACACCTCTGACTGTGGGGCTAAGTACAGATCCAGCACCACATACAAGTTTGCTGATGACACCACTGTTGTGGACTGTGTACAGGAGGGAGATTGAAGCTGAGTGGTGAAATAAGAATAACCTTTCACTCAATGTCAGCAAGACCAAGGAACTGATTGTAGACTTCAGGAGAGGGAAACCAGGGGTCCATGAGCCAGTCCTCATTGGAGGATCAGAGGTGGAGAGGGTCAGTAACTTTGTGTGTGTTGCTTGGATTTACAGCATCTGCAGATTTTCTCTTGTCAGTAACCTGAGTGTCATATCTCGGAGGACCTGTCCTGGACCCATCTTATAAACATTATTGGGAAGAAAGCACGACTTGGGAGCCTGTGGACGTTCAGCATGTCATGGAAAACCTTGGCAAGCTTCCATAGATGTGTGGTGGGAAGTGTGCAGACTGGTATGGGAACACCAATGCCTTTGAGTGGAAATTCCTACAAAAGGTAATGGATTTGGCTCAGTACATCATGGGTAAAGCCCTCCTAACCATGGAGAACATCTGCATGAAATATTGCCATAGAAAAGCAGCATCCATTATTAAAGATCCTCACCATCCAGGCCATGCTTTTTTCTCGCTGCTGCCATCAGGTAGAAGGTACAAGAGGCCCAGGGCTCACACCACCAGGTTCAAGAACAGTTACTAACCCTCAACATTCAGGCTCTTGAACAAAAGGGGATAGCTACACTCACTTAAGGACTCTGTTGTATTGTTGTTTCATGCTCATTATTTATAGTTATTTACTTTTGTCTGCATTTGCTCAGTTTGTTTACCGGTTATAGTTCCTGATGTTTACAGGTCCTGTTTACAATTTGATAGATTTGCTAAGTATGCCCACAGAAAAAGAATCTCAGTGCTGTATGTATGTATTCTGATAATAAATTTTACTTTGAACTTTGAACTTTGATTGTTACTTGTTCAAAGAATTCCAAAAAAATTTTCTTTAAAGAATTCCAAAAGGTGAGGGTATGAAGTGATACGAAGAGAAGGCAGGAGACTGCGGTTAAAGGAAAAATGGATCAGCCATGATGACATGGTGGAGCAGACTCGATGGGGCAAATGGCCTAATTCTGCTCCTGTATCTTATGGTCTTATTTGTCAGGCAAGATTTCCCCTTAAGGAAAAAAAGGCACTGGTAAAGCCTCCCTTGGAGTATTGGGAGCAGTTTTGGGATGCTGGAGGCCGAAGATAGCCTGTCCTGGATTAAAGGACTGTGTATGTGCTTTGGTGAGTGGCTGGAGCATGTTTTGCTGTTGTTGCTTTGTCGCTTTTGCGTTCTGTGTTCTGCTGTGCACTGTGGGTATGTTATTGCCGCTGGAATGAGTGGCAATACATATGGGCTAACCCCAGCACACCCTGAGGAAACTGAGGCAAGCGAGGCTCCTTCCCACCCCAAAGTGCTAACCACCTAGAGAGTGTCCTGTGTCCTGACCAGCTGGATCACCATCTGGTACAGGAATTGAAAGACATCTGACCTCAAGTTCCTACAAAGAATTGAGAAGATGCTGAGAGGTTCATTCGTATCTCTCTTCCATCCATCCGAGATATTATCAAGAGAACTGAGTATGCAGGGCCCTTAGCATTGTCAGGCAAGAAGTACCGCAGCATTAGGACAAGGACTGTTAGGATGAGAAACAGCTTCTTCCTACAGGCTGAGAGACTACTGAACTCCCTGCTACCACTCGGGTCTCCACACTTCTGAAGTATCAGCTGCACATTGGTTGTTTGTCCATTCTGTTGGGTGCAAGCTTGGGACAAAAATAAACTAATTTACCAATTCCAGTTCCAAACTCTTCAACCTTCATCAGGTTCCTGAAGCAGCATGGATCACTTCACTCATCACATCTTATTCTACTTTCAAGGACTCTACAACTCATGTTAATGGTTCGAGGCCTGGAGTCATCATCGGCAAATCGTGGGCCAATACTGAAGATCAATCGAAGCCCGAAGGTTATATGAAGCCAGAAGCCGAGGCCTCATGGTCAGTGAATCTCTATGAGGCGGCTGGGGAAGTCAAAGGCCCAATATCTGAGAATCCACAAGTCCACTGGAAGTTGGAAGCTGAAGACAGTCTGACCAGGGTTCAAAGGACTGTGTACATGCTTGGGTGTGTGGGAGGCAAGAATGAATCTTGTTATGCCGTTGTTGCTTTGTCACTTGGTACGTTGTTTTGTTGTGTTCTGTGTTGTTCTACAGAATATTGGAGGCATTCTATGTTCAAAGTTTAAGGTAAATTTATTATCAAAGTACATATATGTCACCATATATAACCCTGAGATTAGTTTCTTTTTGTGGACATGCTCAGTAAGTCCAAGAAACATAATAGAATCAATGAAAGACTGCACCCAGCAGGAGAGACAAACAACCAGTGTGCAAAAGACAGCAAATTGTGTAAATACTAAAGAAGAAAACTGAAATAATAATAATAATAAATAAATAAACAATAAATATTGAGAACAAGAGAGAAATAGAGTCCTTGAAAGTGAGTCCATAGGTTGTGGGAACAGTTCAGTGATGGGGCTAAAGAGGTTATCCCCAATGGTTTAAACACCTGACGGTTGAGGGGTAAACTGTTTCTGAACCTGGCACTGTGGGTCCTGTGGCTTCCTAACGGCAGCAGTGAGAAGGGTGCATGGCCTCGATGGTAGTGTCCTTGGTGAGGGATCCTGTGACAGCGTTCCTTATAGAGGTGCCGAATGGTGGGGAGAGCTGTACTCATGATGGACTGAGCCTTATCCACTACTTCTTGTAGAAGTTTCCATTCAACAGTATTGGTGTTTCTATACTAGGCCAGGATGCAACCAGTTAATATACTCTCCGCCACACACCTTTAATAGTTTATCAAAGTTTTAGATGCATGCCAAATCTTCACAATTTCTATGGAAGTAGAGGTGCTGCCATGCTTCCTTCATAATTGTACTTACATGCTGGACTAGCAAATCCTCTGAAATGACACCGAGGAACGTGAGGTTGCGTACACTCCCCACTTCTGATCTGCCACTGAGGACTGGCTCATGGGCCTTCAGCTTCCTCTTCTCAAAGTCAGCTCCTTGGTCTTGCTGGCAGTGAGTGAAGGTTGTTGAAGGGTACCACTCATCCAGATTTTCAATCTTCCTCCTATATCCTCAGCATCACCTTTGATTCAGCCAATGACAGTGTTTTTGTCAGCAAAGTTGATATGGAATTGGAGCGGTGCTTAACCTCACATGTTGGCAGTAGAATGTGTGAACGCACACAGCACATCCTGGGGTGTGTTCGTAGTTAATGCAAACGATGCATTTCACTGTCTGTTTCAATGTTCATGTGATTAATAAATGTAGATCTGAAATCTGAAAAATTTGTGTCCTGAATTTCTCTCTCCAGGTTTTTCTCTTTGCCTCCTTTAAGTTCACATCGCCTAGTGAAGAGACCTTGCTTCTGTAGTGTTTGTATTGTGTATACAGTAGGTATTAAAGAAAGTATTTTTATCTCCCATCTCTCATGAATGTTTCTGGTATTTCATTTTGCTGGCACTAATTGTTACAAAAGAGCTTCTTAATGGGAATGCAGTTCAGAGAGAACATTGCCCTCTTCATCCAGGTAACAGCCTGCTCTCTCCCAGAGTGAACACGCGACCTTCCATTCACTGCTCATCACCTTCATACCTCTGTTCAATTATTTTATCTGCCCAATGCATCACTGGATTAATGTAAAAAAGGGCTCACTGCTGATCAGCAATGCCAGTAGTGTGTGTGTGTGGTTGAGGAGTTTTGGCCCTGGTCGAGGTTTACCTTCATTAGCCGCATTCAGAAATGTTTCCATTGTTCGCAGTGAACACAGACAGCTGTAGGAGTATTCTCAAAAAATTCTCAAATTCTCAAAAAGTCAAATGAAAGGTGAAGGTAAAACAACTTCTCCCATACATTTCAATCTTTTACGGACCGCCGTAATTGTGTCTTGTATTGGTTCCTTAAGATCTTAAGTACAGGAGTCCATTTAGTCCAGATTAACTTTATTTGTTGCGTGTACATCGAAACATCGAACATACAGTGAAATGCATCAATGTCCAACTCAGTCCACGGATGTGCAGGAGGCAGCCCACAAGTGTCGCCAACATAGTATGCCCACAAGTGTCGCCAACATAGTATGCCCACAAGTGTCGCCAACATAGTATGCCCACAAGTATCGCCAACATAGTATGCCCACAAGTGTCGCCAACATAGTATGCCCACAAGTATCGCCAACATAGTATGTCCACAAGTGTCGCCAACATAGTATGCCCACAAGTGTCGCCAACATAGTATGCCCACAAGTATCGCCAACATAGGATGCCCACAAGTGTCACCAACATAGTATGCCCACAACTTACTAGCCCTAACCCTTTGGAATGTAGGAGGAAACTGGAGCACATGGAGGAAACATTTATGGTCACTGTGAGAACATACAAACTCCTTATAGACAACACTGATCTTACAATGGAGTAACCATACTGATTTACACAGCAGTCTCAGAAGGTGAGATGATCTATTATTGTTCCTCTTTTCTAATAGAATAATATGTTTATATTATTCTCAAAATATATTTATCCTGGTGAATCTCCTCTGCAACTTTCCAAAGGTTCCACGTCCTTCCTATAATGAGGCAACCAGCACTGAACATGGTTTCTCCACTCTGATATTCTTTTTACAACCTTGAAGTGCTTATAGTGTCATAGCATCATAGAGCATTACAGATCGGAAACAGGCCCCACACCCCATCTAGTCCATGCCAAACTATTATTCTGCCTAGTCCTATTGACCTGTACCTGGATTATAGACCTCCATATCCCTCGCATCCAAGTCTCTCTTACATGTTGAAATCAAACCACTTCCACTGGCAGCTCATTCCACACTCTCACCACCTTCTGAGTGAAGAAGTTACCCCTCATGTTCCCTTCCACCTTCACCCCTTAACCTATGAACTCTAGTTCTTGTCTGAACCAATTTCAGTGTGAAAAGCCTGCTGGCATTTACCCTAACTATACCCCTTGTAATTTTGTATACCTCTATCAAATCTCCCCTCATTGCCCTGGGTTCCAGGGATTAAAGCCCTAATCTATTGAAGTTTACTGTCTACCCGGACAGCAAACACTCAGTAACTGTAATACCAGTACTATATTCGGAACTCTCTTATTGCCTTCCCCTGCAGTACCTTGATGTACAGATGTTAAAGAGATAAGATTAAAAATTATTCATCACACGTACATCAAAATTTTCAGTGAAATATATTGTTTTGCATCAAATCAGTGAAGACTACAGCAGACAGACTGCAAGTGTCATAACACTTCCAGCATCAAAATAGCATGCCTACAACTTACTAACCCTAATCATACAACATGGAAGGGAACAGGAACCCCCAAAGGAAACCCATGCAGTCACAGGGAACCCTTGCAGTCATACAGACTCTGGAATTGAACCCTGATCTTACAGCTGATGCTGCAAAACATTGCACAAACCATCACATTATTTTGAAATTATCTATTTGACTGGTACGCAGATGTTTTCACTATGTATCAGTATATGTGACAATAATAAACCAAGTTACCAGTTAAATTACCATTGTGTGCAGAACAAATTTTGCAGCAACCTCTCCCCCTCATTTAACCCCTCTAGGAACAAGTCATTTTCTATTTAATATCTCACAAGGCAGAAAATGACTGCTGACCTCATTGCTGAGTCAGTATAATTAGCCCATTACTGAACTTTGTTTGGAGATGGAGATATCGAACCACATCTTTGGAAAACAGATGCAACATGTTATCTATCTTTCGTGTTTCAATTTAATCACTCAGCTTCTGATTAAATGTGATTCCAATCAGTTGTGTTTTTTATCTGTACCTGTATTTGAAGTACAAACCTGATCTAAGCACAGAATTGCTTGGCACTGATCCAGTCCCAGATGGGGAATGCAGTTAGAGGATGAGCTGGACATAATAACCAACCTTGCTTCAAGCTAACATGAAGAGCAGGCGGTTATTACAGCCGGGAATGCTCCAAAGTTCAGAGTTCAAGACCGGCACCAGCTGTAAGCAATTTGTACATTCTTCCCGTGACCAGCGTGGGTTTCCTCCAGTGCTCCGGTTTCTCCCCACAGTCCAAAGACACACCCGTTAGTGGTTTAATTGGGATTATCAATTGCCCTGTGACTGGGCTACTGTAAAGTGGGGGGGGGGGGGGGGTCACTGGGTGGTGTGGCTCGTTGGCACAGAAAGGCCTGTACTGCGCTGGATCTCAAAATAAATGTGTATGCTTTCTGGACACGATTTAAAGGGAAGTCAGATTCAGATTTATTTATCTTATAGAACATTATAGCCCACAATGTTGTGCTGATCTTTTAACCTGCTCTAGCATCAATCTAACTCTTCCCTGCTACATGGCCCTCCATTTTTCGATCATCCGCCTGATCTACAATCAGTTGCCACTCTATTAGGCACACCTGCTCTAATCAGACATTCATGAGGCAGCAACTGAGTGCAGAAACGCATGCAGACATGGCCATGAGGTTTGATTATTGTTCAAACCCAGGTCAGAACGGGGAAGAAATGTGATCCAAGTCACTTTGATCATGGAATGATTATTGGTGCCTGATGGGGTGTTTCACACATCACAAAAAATGCTGATCTCCTGGGATTTTCACACAAAATAGTCTTTAGAGTTTACAGAGTTTGCAAAAAACAAAAGCAAAAACGTCCTGTGAGCAGTAGTTCTGTGAGTGAAAACACTTTATTAATGAGATTGGTCAGAGGAGAATGGCCGGACTGGTTCATGCTGTGACAGTAACTCAAATAACCACATATCACAACAGTGCTGTGCAGAAGAGCATCTCTGAAAGCACAACACATAGAACATTGAACGGGGTAGGCAGGGGGTATCTAATAAAGCGGTTACTGAGTGTGTCCCTTATCATCTTGCATAGCTTGATCATTACCTCTCATCCTCCTTCACTCCAGAGGGAAAAGCCCTGCTTGCTCAACCTATCGGTATAAGGCATACGCTCTAATCCAGGCAGCATCCCGGTAAATCTCTTCAGCACCCCCTCTAAAACTTCCACCGCCTTCCTGTAATAAGGTGACCAAAACTGAGCACAATATTACAAATATGGTCTAATCAGGGCTTTGTAGAGCTGCACAAGGCATTACCTCACAGCTCTTGAATTGAAACTCCTGAGTAATGAAGGCCAGCTCACCATATGCATTCTTAAGCACTTTATCTATTTGCCAGGCAAATTTGAGGGATCTAAGCACATTAACCCCAAGATCCCTCTGTTCCTCCACGATGGTAAGAATCATGGCATTAACCCTGCATTTGGCCTTCAAATTTAACTTTACAAAGTGAATCACTTCACATTTTTGAGGGTTGAACTCCATCTGCCACTTCTCAGGTCAGCCCTGCTTCTGTTACTGTGTCGTAACCTTTTACAGTATTCACAACTCCACCAACTGTTGTGTCACTTACTAAACGACCCTTCCACTTCCTCATCCAAATCATTTATAAAAATCACAAAGAGCAAGGCTCCGAGAACAGATCCTTACGGAACACCACTGGTCACAAAACTCCAGGCAGAATACACTCCATCTACTGAGACGTACATCGTTTTGACCACAGCATCTGCAGTGTACTTTGTGTTCACTCCAACCTCTGCATTCTATGTGCAAGCTTTTTCTGAATCCACACACCAAAGTTTTCCTGGATCCCTTGCCTCCTGACTTTCTTAAACCTACCATGGGGAACTTTATCAAAATCCATATTCTGCTCTATCAAACACCTTATCAAAATCCATATTCTGCTCTATCAAACGCCTTATTAAAATTAATATTTTGCTCTATCTTCATCAATATACTTTGTCACATCCTCAAAAAACTGAGTCAGGTTCATGAGGCATGACTTACCCCTCACAAGGGCACACTGACAATCCCTGATGCTTCTCTAAATGTTCATAAATCCTGTCTGTAAGAATCTTCTCAGACAATCTGCCCACCAGTAAAATAAGATTCACTGGTAAATAGTTCCCAGGGTTATCCCTACTCCCTTTCTGGGAAAGGGGAATAATATTTACCACCCTCCAATCATCAGGAAACTACTGTGGCCAGTGAGGATACAAAGATCATCACCAAATGCACAACAGCCTCCTTTTCATAGTAACTTAGGGTATATCCCGCCCAGCCCCGGGAACTTACCTGTCCTAAAGTTTTTCAAAAATTCCAACGCATCCCTTTTCTTAATGTCAACATGTTCTAGCTTAATGCTGCCCTCATAAACGTCAAAGCACCTCACACTGGTGAATACTGAAACAAAGCATTCATTGTTGACCTCCCCGCCTCTTGAGTTTAGAAGAATGAGGGGTTCTTATTTAAACCTACCAAATATTGAGAGGCCTAGATAGAGTGGAAGTGAAATGGATGTTTCCATTAGTAGAAGAGTCTAGGACCCGAGAGAAGAGCCTGAAGATAGGATGTACTTTCAGAACAGAGATGAAGAGGAATTTCTTTAGCCAGAGAGTGGTAAGCTGTGAAATCCATTGCTGTGGAGGCCAAATCATTTGGTATATTTTAAGCAGAAGTTGATAAACAAGGATGCCAAATATTTGCTGAGAAGGCAGGAGAATAGGGTTGAGAGGAAAAAATAAATCAGACAATATTGAATAGCAGTGCAGACTCGATGGATTAAATGGCCTAATTCTGCTCCTATGTTATATGGTCTTTTGTTCTAGAACTAGTTGTAGTTGTATTTTTAACAATGGGTCTATCAATTAAAGGGAACATTGTACAGGTATTGGTCCCTTCCGACAACGCTGGAAGCATACACTCAGTGTGTATGTTGGTAGACTTCTGCTGCTGTAGTCCATCCACTTCAAGGATTGACATGTGCGTTCAGAGATGCTGTTTTGCATACCACAGTTATAACATGTGGTTATTTGAATTATTGTCACCTTCCTGTTAGTTTGAACTACTCTGGCCATTCTCCTCAGACCTCTCTCATTAACAAGACATTTTCTCCCAAAGAATGGCCACTCACTGGGTTTTTTTTTTGTGTTTTTTGAACCATTCTCTGTGAACTCTAAAGACTGTTGTACTTGAGAATCCCAGGAGATCAGCAGTCTCAGGGAACGCAATGGCAGTGTAGTAGTTAGCACCATGCTATTACAGCACGTCAGAGTTCAGCGTTCTCTGTAAGGAGTCCCCATGAAATGCGTGATTTTCTCCAGGTGCTCCGGTTTCCTCCCACGCTACAAAGATATTCCAGTTAGTAGGTTAATTGGTCATTGTAAATTGTCCTGTGATTAAGCTGGGGTCCAGCTGGGTGTCGGTGGGCGGCATAACTTGAAGGGACAGAAGGGAGTATTCCATGCTCTATCTCAATCAATCAATCAATCAATTAATAAGTAGATTGAATAATTAATTCTGAGATATTCAAACCACCCCATCTGGCACCAACAATCAAAGTCTCTCAAATCACAATTCTTCCCCACTCTGATGTTTAATCTGAACAACAGCTGAGCCTTTTGACCATGTCTTCATGCTTTTATTCACTGAGTTGCTGCAATGTGATTGGCTGATTAGATATTTGCACTAATGAGCAGGTGGACCTACTGAAGTAGCCACTGAGAATGCACCACTGACAACAATTGGAGTGTGGGAGTACTTTGGAAATGCAGTGCTCAAAGAAAGTGGCTCAAAACCACATTCTGTTGTATAATTAGTATTTGGAATTGGAATTTGTTTATCATTTCCAAATGTACCAAAGTACAGTAAAAAGTTTGTCTTGCATACTGCTCACATAGGTCAATTCAGTTCTTTTTTAATTAACTTGAATGAACTTTTTGAACTTTCCTGTGAAGTGAATGACAGGGGCTTTATGTAATTTGTACACCTTTCCAAGTAAACCAACAGACCCAATGCAAGTCACCTGATTCTGTTTGAGGGTCAGATGATGGACCCAGGGCTATTTACAGACTTATATACCTACTTAAGCCCATCAACCCTACTGGGGCATGTACTGCTCTGGGTCAGTCTTTCAAGTGTAACTCATCTTGGGACCTTTCCTCTCCCTGGGAAGAGGTCTTTGGAGCTTCTGTTGGCATTTCTGCAGCTCTGGGATTTTACAGATAGGGTTACTATCCCCAACACTCCTCCTTTGGCAGCCGGGCGTGGGACCATCCACGGTGAAGTTGCTATCTGCAGAGCTGGCGTGGAAACAGATCTGCTTGATCGGTGGTCCTTGTTCTTTCTGGGCCTCATTAGTGCTGATAGAAGGGAGTCTGGTCCAAAGCACTAACATCTGTTGTGTTGGCTCAAATGCACATTGTGCAGTGAAAAGCACAAACCAATGACTCATACTCACAGGCACACAGAGGGAGGCTGTGCTTGTTCAACATAAAACTACGGTAGAATGTAAAACAGGAACAGGCCCTTTGGCCCACAATGTTGTGCTGAACCAATTAAATTAGTATTCAAATGGCCAACTGAACTAATCTCTTCTGCCTACACAAAGTCCATATCCTTCCATTTTCTTCACATTCTAAATGACTCTTATACGTCTGCCCCACCACCATTCCAGGCACCCACCAAAGTTCAAAGTAAATTTATAATCAAAGTGCACATCTGTCACCATATACAACCCTGAGAATCATTTTCTCGTGGGCATACTCAGTAAATCCATAATAGATTAATAACCATAATAGAATCAGTGAAAGACTGCACAAGCATAAACATTCAACCAGACTGCAAAAGACAAAACACTGCAAATACAAAAAGAAAGAAATGATAATAATGAATAAAGAACATGAGAAGAAGTGAGTTCATAGGTTGTGTGGACATTTCAATGACGGGACAAGTAAAGTTGAGTGAAGTTATCTCCTTTGGTTGGGGGGGTTGAGGCTGAACCTGGTGGTGTGAGTCCTGAGGCTTCTGAACCTTCTTCCTGAGGACAGTGAGGACAGAGCATGTTCTGGGTGGTGGGAGTCCCTGATGATGGATGCTGATTTCCTGCGACAACGTTTTGTGTAGATGTGCTCAATGGTGGGGAGGGCTTTACCCATGATGGACTGGGCTGTGTAAAAAAAGATTCCACTGTGTAAAAAATTTCCCGTCACATCCTCTTTGAAATGAATTCCTCTGACTTTCAATGCATTCTTATTTTAGTTCTGCTGCTGTCATGGCCCAGGTATGGATAGAAGAAGGTGTTATTACAATATTTAAAAGACATTTGAATAATATCAGCATTCATTTTGAGGGGACTAGAATATAATAGCAAGTATGTAATACTGTGCCTTTATAAGGTATTAGTCAGACCGCATTTATAATATTGTGAACAGTTTTGGCCCCTTATCTAAGAAAAGATGTGCTGGCTGTCCAGAGGGTTCAGAGAAGGTTCACAAGATTGATTCTGGGAATGAAAGGGTTAATGTATGAAGGGCGTTTGATGGCTCTGGGCCTGTACTCGTTGGAGTTTAGAAGAATGAGAGGGGATCTCATTGAAACCTGGATAGAGTGGATGTTTCCTGTAGTCAGAGAGTTTAGAACTAAGAGGCACAGCCTCAGAATAGAGGGATCTCTATTTAGAACAAAGATTATGTGCAATTTCTTTAGCCAGATGGTGGTGAACCTGTGGAATTCATTACCACAGAAGGCTGTGGAAGGCAAGTCATTGGGTGTATTTAAAGCAGGGGGTTGATATGTTCTTGATTAGTCAGGGTGTCAAAGATTATGGGGAAAAGTCAGGAGAATGGGGTAGAGAGGGATATAAATCAACCATAATGGAATGGCTGAGCAGACACGATAGTTTTATGGAACAGATACGTGAATAGGAATGGGTTAGAGGGATATGGGCCAAACACAGGCAGGTGGAACAAGCTCAAGGTAGATAACTTGTTCAGTATGGATGATTTGAGCCAAAAGGCCAGTTTTATTGCTGTATAACTCTGGAACTCTAATGCGATAGACTTTCTGGACTTATTGTACCTGTAATAAGGAACTGGAAGCCCCGAATCAGTCACGCTTTGCAATGAATATAATGCAGGAGCCCCCTGGCACCCACTGATAATTATAGTGTGATTGCTTGAGGGTTGAATAGTGGTGAGAATATCACAATGGTGCCACAGTAGCACAACTGATAGAGCGTCTGCCTCACAGGTTCAATCCTAGCCTCTGGTACTCTCTGTGCAGAGTTTGCATATTCTTGCTGTGACGGCGTGGGTGAGTGCTACAGTTTCCTGCATCCTAAGGGCTTGTGTGTTTGGAGTTAGTCGGTTGCTGTAAATTACTTAGGTCAGCTTGCAAACTGGATGGGATTCTGTGAGCAGACAAAAATGGTGGACAAGAAAGGACTTTCCTTCCATCCAACATCTCCCACACATTTCCCTTTGGAATATGGAAGTGAGTGAGAGAATCTGTGGGGAGCTGAGTAGAATCCCAATAAATCTATGGGATTAATGAAGGAGGAATGTAAATAGGTGGTTAATGATCTGCACTCGCTCAATAGGCTGAAGGGCCTGTTTTCATGCTGTGCTCCATAACTAAAATTTCTTTTTTGTAGATAGAGCACAGTAAAAGGTCCTCCATCTCAAAGAGCTCTCAGCATCCAATTAACCTACCAACCTATACATCTTTGGAATGTGGCAGGAAATCGGAGCATCCAGAGGAAATCCGCATGGAGTACAAAGGCCCTACAGACAGCAGCAAAACTGAGCCTGGTTCACTGGCACTTTAATAGCATTTTGCTAGCCACAACACTACTGTGCCACCTCTTCTAAATTCTTCAGCTCTTCTTCGCAGTACAGTCTGCGAACTTCTTTGGCCACCTGATGGGCAACAGACCTTGGTTCAACTATCAGCCAAATGAAAGCACCTACAACACTACAGCACCCCCTCCGTACTGCAACAGCTGGCTTAACCTTCTGACCGGTGAGGTGGTATTTGAACCCATAATGGGTTCAACAAGACAAGAACAACATAGATGCGTAGTCTGATCTGGAATAGTCAGCATGGCTTTGTGAGGGGCAGGTCATCTCTCACAATCTTGAAGATCACAGAGAGCCATTGATAGGATGCAGAAGTGGGCTGAGAAGTGGCAGATGGAGTTCAACCCGGAGAAGTGTGAGGTGGTACACTTTGGAAAGACAAACTCCAAGGCAGAGTACAAAGTAAATGGTAGGATACTTGGTAGTGTGGAGAAGCAGAGGGATCTGGGGGTGCATGTCCACAGATCCCTGAAAGATGCCTCACAGGTAGATAGGGTAGTTAAGAAAGCTTATGGGGTGTTAGCTTTCATAAATCAAGGGATAGAGTTTAAGAGATGCAGTGTAATGAAGCAGCTCTATAAAACTCTAGTTAGGCCACACTTGGAGTACTGTGTCCAGTTCTGGTCGCCTCACTATAGGAAGGATGTGGAAGGATTGGAAAGGGTACAGAGGAGATTTACCAGGATGCTGCCTGGTTTAGAGAGTATGGATTATGATCAGAGATTAAGGGATCTAGGGCTTTACTCTTTGGAGAGAAGGAGGATGAGAGGAGACATGATAGAGGTGTACAAGATATGAAGAGGAATAGATGGAGTGGACAGCCAGCGCCTCTTCCCCAGGGCACCACTGCTCAGTACAAGAGGACATGGCTTTAAGGTAAGGGGAGGGAAGTTCAAGGGGGATATTAGAAGAAGGTTTTTCACTCAGAGGGTGGTTGGTGTGTGGAATGCACTGCCTGAGTCAGTGGTGGAGGCGGATACACTAGTGAAGCTTAAGAGACTACTAGACAGGTATATGGAGGAATTTAAGGTGGGGGGGTTATATGTGAGGCAGGATTTGAGGGTCGGCACAACATTGTGTACTATTCTATGTTCTAAGCCTAATGAGTTCTTTCACAATGTGACTATAATGAACTAGAGCAGTGGATGTGGTGCATGTGGATTTTAGTAAGGAGTTTGAACAGGTTCCCTGTGGTAAGCTCATTCAGAAAGTCAGGAGACACGGGATCCAGAGAAAACTGCCTGTGTGGATTCAGAAATGGTTTGCCCAAAAAGGCAGAGGATTGTTGTAGATGGTGCAAGATGTTAAAGTGTACAAGGTGATAAGAGGCATAGATCAAGTAGGCAGCCAGAGACTTTTCCCAGGGCAGAAGTGGCTAATACCAGGCGGCATATGTTTAAGGTGAGTGGAAGATATCAAAGGTAAGTGTTTTACATGGAGAGTTTATGTGCAGGTGATTGGGTCAGCATGGGCTGATGGATCTACTTCCCTGGTGTTGTACTCTGACTTTATAAGTGTAAGTCCCTCATAAGGTTGAGGAAGGGTGGTGAAGGTGGCAGGTGAGATCGCGTGACCATGGAAGAATAGCATCAAAGTTCAAAGCAAATTTATTATCAAAGTGTGTATATGTCACTAAATGGTACCCTGAGATTCATTTTCTACACCAGTTCAGGAGCCTGATGTTTGAAGGGTAATAACTGTTCCTGAATCCGGTAGTGTGGGTCCTAAGGCTTCTGTACCTTCTCCCTGACAGTGGCAGCAAGAAGAGAGCGTGGATGGTTGGGGTTCTTGATGAGAATGCAGCTTTCTTGTGGCAGCACTCCTTGTAGATGTGCTCAGGCAGAAGCATCACACGTTTTAGCGGCTGAATCTATCCTACAGTAAGCCTGCAGTGTCTGCTCTGATTACAGGAGCTGAAAATAAGTAATAAGGTATAAAGAAAATAACATCCCAGCCAGGGTCTAACACCGAGCCTCATCATACGTTCCTGCCAAAGTCTTTAGGATTCAGCCTGCTTCCAATTTCACATCTGGAGTCCAGCTGCTTGCAGACGACGGGGCTTGTATCTCCTTGAGATCAGGCTGCCACCTACTGCACTGCAAACGGAAATTCACCCCAGAGACACGGGGTGAGGTACAGTCAGCAGAACACTTTAAAGTGCCAGCAATCATGGTTCAATTCACACAGCTGTCTATAAGGAGTTTGTACATTCCCCCCATGGGTTTCCTCTCTGTACTACAATCCAAAGACACATGTTTATGGTTAGTAAGTTGTGGATATGCTATGTTGGCACCAGGAGGATGGCAACACTCCTGGGATGACCCCAGCACATTCTCGGACTGAGTTGGTCATTGGCACAGACGACACTTTTCACTGAATGTTTTGATGTACGTGTTACAAACAAGGTTACTCTCTATCTATAAAAGGTACTCTGAAAATGCTGGAATCTGGAGTAATAAGCGATCTTCTAGATGAACTCGGTGGGTCACACAGCATCGGTGGGAGGAAGGATATTTGATGAGGTACCCCAGGCAAGGCTTATTGAGAGAGTAAGGAGGCATGGGATCCAAGGGGACATTGCTTTGTAGATCCAGAACTGGCTTGCCCACAGAAGGCAAAGAGTTGTTGTAGACGGGTCATATTCTGCATGGAAGTCGGTGACCAGTGGTGTGCCTCAAGGATCTGTTCTGGAACCCCTACTCTTCTGATTTTTATAAATGACCTGGATGAGGAAGTGGAGGGATGGGTTAGTAGGTTTGCTGATGACACAAAGGTTGGAGGTGTTGTGGATAGTGTGAAGGGCTATCAGAGGTTACAGCGGGACATTGATAGGATGCAAAACTGGGCTGAGAAGTGGCAGATGGAGTTCAACCCAGTTAAGTGTGAGGTGGGTCATTTTGGTAGGTCAAGTATGATGGCAGAATATAGTATTAATGGTAAGACTCTTGACAGTTTGGAGGATCAGAGGGATCTTGTGGTCTGAGTCCATAGGACGCTCAAAGCAGCTGTGCAGGTTGACTCTGTGGTTAAGAATGTGTATGGTGTATTGGCCTTCATCAATCGTGGAATTGAATTTAGGAGCCGAGAGGTAATGTTGCAGCTATATAGGACCCTGGTCAGGCCCCACTTGGAGTACTGTGCTCAGTTCTGGTCACCTCACTATAGGAAGGACGTGGAAGCCATAGAAAGGGTGCAAAGGAGATTTGCAAGGATGTTGCCTGGATTGGGGAGCATGCCTTATGAGAATAGGTTGAGTGAACTTGGCCTTTTCTCCTTGGAGCGACGGAGGATGAGAGGTGACCTGATAGAGGTGTATAAGATGATGAGAGGCATTGATCATGTGGATAGTCAGAGGCTTTTTCCCAGGGCTGAAATGGTTGCCACAAGAGGACATAGATTTAAGGTGTTTGGAAGTAGGTACAGAGGAGATGTCAGGGGTAAGTTCTTTTAGAGGGTGGTGAGTGCGTGGAATGGGCTGCCGGCAACGGTGGTGGAGGCGGATACGATAGGGTCTTTTAAGAGACTTTTAGATAGGTACATGGAGCTTAGAAAAATAGAGGGCTATAGTTAAACCTAGTAATTTCTAAGGTAGGGACATGTTCGGTACAACTTTGTGGGCCAAAGGGCCTGTATTGTGCTGTAGGTTTTCTATGTCTCTATGATATTGTCAACATTTCACGATGAAACCCTACATCCATTCCAGGCTGACACAGGACCTTTGTCTGCTTGGTATTTCTTTTAAGGTCCCATCTTTCCATGTAACTCAGGTCCTGATGCAGGGATTCAGGGAAACATTGACCATTTGTTGTGGCACAGTAGCATAGTGGTTAGCACATTGCTGTGCGATACCATGACCTGGGTTCAGTTCCTGCTGATGTCTATGAAGAGATTGTATGTTCTCTTGTGAATGCATAGGTTTTCACCAGGTGCTCCAGTTTCCTCCCACAGTCCAAAGACGTACCAGCTGGTAGGTTAAGTAGTCATTGTAACTTGTCCTGTGATTAGACTAGGATTAAATCGGGAGATTGCTGGTGGTGCAGCGTAAGGGCTGGAAGGACCTATTTCACACTGTATTTCAATAAATAATAAGTAGATATCCCTCCATTCCCTGTGCAAATAACTCAAGTGTTGCTATATAAACTGCTGGCAGCATATTCCAGTCATCTATCTACCACTATATCGATACTCAGTGGCTACCTCCTGTACCTAGTAAAGTGGCTACCGACTGTTTGTTCATGGTCTGCTGCTGCTGTAATCCATCCACTTCAAGGTTTGATGTTCACATCATTGTTTTAACACATGGTTATTCAAGTTACTGTTGTCTTCCCTTCTGCTTGAACCAGTCGGGTCATTCTCCTCTGACATCTCTCATTAACATTTACTCATAAAACTACTGCTCATTGGATCTGTTTTTGTTTTTTGGAACATTTCTCTCTGTAAGCTCAAGCGACGTGTTGAGCGTAAAAATCCCAGGAGACCAGCAGGTTCTGCCATACTCAAACCAACAAATGTCCCACGCTCATTGGTGTACCTAATAAAGTGACCACAGAGGGTATGTAAAAATCTTGCCTTGTAAATCTCCTTGTTAAACTTTTCCCCCCTCACCAAACCTGTTCTCTCTAGTTCTCTCTAGACTTTTCCATCCTGGGAAAATGTCTACCCTGTCTGTGCCTCTCATAATTTTGTAAACTTCTGTCAGGTTGCTCCTTATCCTCCAAGCTTCCAGAAAAAAGCAATCAAAGTTCATCGAACATCTCCTTGTAGCTAAAATGCTGGTGAATCTCTTACATCCGTCCTGGAATGGGGGAGCAACAAAAACTGCATACAATACTCCGAAAGTAGTTTAAACCAAAGCTTTATACAGCTGCAATGTAACTTCCTAACTTTTATACACAGCACCCTGACCGATGAAGGTAGGTATACTCTACACCTGTTTAACCTGTGTTGCCTCTTTCAGGAAGTATGGACTTGGACCCTGAAATCTCTCTGTATAGTAAATCAATGTTTCTACGATCCCTTCCACTGACTTCCACTTTTGTCTTCAGGTCTACCAACGTGGTTGACTCTGAGCTACCCCTTGAACCAGAAGATGGTGAATCTGTGGAATTCATTACAGGGAAGTCATACTGAATTTTTAAGTTCAAAGTTCAGAGTAAAGTTATTATCAAAGTTCACATATGTCATCACATGCTATCCTGAGATTCATTTTCTTGCAGCCATTCACAGCACTAAAAATATAGTGGAATCAATGAAAAACTACACAGAAATTAGACAAAGTCTGCAAATACAAAAATACAAATAAATAAACAAGCAAATAAGTAAATAATAGATGAATTAATTAATGAATAATACTGGGAAGATGGGTTGTGGAGTCCTTGAAAATAGGCCCATAGGTTGTGGAATCAGATCAGTGTCGAAGTGAGTGAAGTTATCCATGTTGGTTCAAGAGCCTGGTGAACCTGGTGGTGTGGGACCTAAAGCTCCTGTACCTCCTTCCCAATGGCGGCTGTGAGAAGAAAGCATGGCATGGATTATGGGGGTCCTTGATGATGGATGCTGCTTTCTTATGCAAGCACACCTTGTAGATGTGCTCAGTGGTTTTTTTCTGCAAAGAACTGGGCTGTATCCAACACTTTTTGTAGGCTTTTCCATTCTTGTGTTTCCCTATCAGGCAGGGAATCTGCGCAAAACTCTAAGAAAGCAAGTCTTATATCACTCTGATCTGACCTCAACTGGATTATTGTGTCCCATTCTGGTCATGCAAAACAATAGATGGTCCAGAAGAGATTCAGAGGAATGGGGTACACAACAGACTGTAGTTGCTAGAATCTGGAGCAACATGCAATTTGCTGGAGAAACTCGGTGGTTTTGTAGGTAATGTAGTTGGTGGAAATGTACATAATTCACAGCCACTGATGTTGAGTTGGGGTTCATTTTAAGAGGCTGGTCTGACATGAAATATTTTTACAGTGCTTTGTGTTCAGTGCTTGGAGTACAATAAATGAGTTGATACAGTTTTTCTTAAACATAAAATGCCTCACTTCTCTTTATTTGTAAAAATTTACATTGGTGACTCTGATGGTCTAGCACGATTCCAGAGTATTGAACATGTTGGCCAACACAGTTGCTTTGAGACCGCAGAGTTTTAGGAACAAAACGCTGTTGTTTGGTTTGTACAAGCTGAGGCACAATCCGTGCTGTGAGAAGTCTCTGGCAACAATACCAAATATTTCTACGTGGTAGTATCGCTCGGCAACTACACAGCTGTGAGAGTGGAGAGTCTGCTTGAACTTCGCCTAAACACGATAGATACCGATCACTGAACACTCGTCATTTACAGACTTTTGGACTATTGGAGTCTGAACACGCCAAACGATTGCTCTCCGTGTCCGGCCTCAGTGATACCAAGCCATCGGACCTAATGGACCACATGCTGTCTCTCCTGGGAAATCACCATCCTCGTTTTATTTTTAAAGATCTCTTCATGCAGCAAACACCTGACCAAGTCTGCACAGACCCCACTAATCGTCGTTGTGGCTATCCCTCGAGGTCGAGGATGATGGTCTTCGTTCTGTTGATCTATTTATGGGCTCTCAAGTGGCTTATGAGTCCAATCTTGGCTTTGAAAGTTCTTCCGCATTCAGGACAGGTAGTTCCAGATGGCAGATCGGGATTTGGTTGTTGCTACCTCTCTTTCCATTTTTTTCTCTTTTCTTCTAATTCTGCACATCAGTTGGCTTCGAAAGTTGCTGTTCCTTCTCGGATGATGGCTTGTCAGAGTTTCCTGTCCTTGGCATTGGTTTCCCAATTGCTGATGTCGATATTACATTTCTTCTGTTGGCTTTTAAGATGTCTTTGAATCTCTTCGGTTGTCGGCCTCTTTTACATTTGCCTTCTTTAAGCTGGGAGTAGAAGATTTGTTTTGGCAGATGCTCATCTTTCATCCCAACAACATGACCATTCCATCACTAATGCACCAGTGAAAGGCTATAGGGAGATAACTAAAATGGATGGTAGTCTACACTCAGCTAGGCAGCAGTTCATCATTCCTCCTTTCCCTACCTCAATAAGTCTGGTCAGCAAGGCCCTCAGCATAAAGATATCTGCAGAGCAAAACAGATGATACCAGGCCTGGGTTCAAAGGTTCATTTGATTGGCAAAGTATGCATGTATATTACAACTCTGATTTTTGTCTTCTCCAGATAGCCACGAAATACAGAGAAATCACAGAGGTTGTTGAGAATAAAGACATCAAATCCCCTTCCTGCATGAAAAAGCAAAAGAAACAAAACTCACTAACCCCAAAACCCCCAACCCCTCCCTCACACAAGAAAAGCCAACAGATCTCCCACATGGAAAACGGAAGCTGGAACACCCTCCCTCTCATAAAAACCAACAGACCGTGCACATGGAAAACAGCAGCCAGAATAGCAAAAACCCCAAACTCCCAACCTCGCCTCGCAGAAAAAGTGAGAATAACATCAGATCCCCAGCCCCCTTCCTCGCAAAAAAAGAACAGTGCTAACAGCACCAGACCCACAAATCGATCTTCCACACACAAAATCCAACAGATTGCCCACATAGAAAAACTAACTAGAACTTCAGAGCCAAAATTCTCAACCCCACCTTCGCACAAAAACTAACATATCGTCCAACGGGAACACCAACCCGTCAATCGGCAACAAGAAAGAAAAGGCAGAAAACTGAAGGAGGGCAATACATACTCAGACCAATAATCACATACTTGTAAACCACAGAATTCTTCAAATATCCTCCCGTCAGAACCGAGGAGAGAGGATTTTCTGAAAAGAGCACCGCTACACTGCTGGCCTGGGTACCAACCGCAGCCACTACACTGCTGGCCTGGATACCAACCACAGTCACTACACTGCTGGCCTGGATACCAACCGCAGTCACTACACTGCTGGCCTGGATACCAACCACAGTCACTACACTGCTGGCCTGGATACCAACCACAGTCACTACACTGCTGTCCTGGATACCAACCACAGTCACTACACTGCTGTCCTGGATACCAACCACAGTCACTACACTGCTGGCCTGGATACCAACCACAGTCACTACACTGCTGGCCTGGATACCAACCACAGTCACTACATTGCTGTCCTGGATACCAACCACAGTCACTACACTGCTGGCCTGGATACCAACCACAGCCACTACACTGCTGGCCTGGATACCAACCACAGTCACTACACTGCTGGCCTGGTTACCAACCACAGTCACTACACTGCTGGCCTGGATACCAACCACAGCCACTACACTGCTGGCCTGGATACCCACCACAGTCACTACACTGCTGGCCTGACTACCAACCACAGTCACTACACTGCTGGCCTGGATACCAACCACAGTCACTACACTGCTGGCCTGGTTACCAACCACAGTCACTACACTGCTGGCCTGGATACCAACCACAGTCACTACACTGCTGGCCTGGATACCAACCACAGTCACTACACTGCTGGCCTGGTTACCAACCACAGCCACTACACTGCTGGCCTGACTACCAACCACAGTCACTACACTGCTGGCCTGGACACCAACCACAGTCACTACACTGCTGGCCTGGATACCAACCACAGTCACTACACTGCTGGCCTGGACACCAACCACAGTCACTACACTGCTGGCCTGGTTACCAACCACAGCCACTACACTGCTGGCCTGACTACCAACCACAGTCACTACACTGCTGGCCTGGATACCAACCACAGTCACTACACTGCTGGCCTGGATACCAACCACAGTCACTACACTGCTGGCCTGGATACCCACCACAGCCACTGCACTGCTGGCCTGGATACCAACCACAGCCACTACACTGCTGGCCTGGATACCAACCACAGCCACTACACTGCTGGCCTGGATACCAACCACAGTCACTACACTGCTGGCCTGGATACCAACCACAGTCACTACACTGCGGTCCTGGATACCAAACACAGTCACTACACTGCTGGCCTGGATGCAAACCACAGCCACTACACTGCTGGCCTGGATACCAACCACAGCCACTACACTGCTGGCCTGGATACCAACAAGAGTCACTACACTGCTGGCCGGGATACCAACCACAGTCACTACACTGCTGGCCTGGATACCAACCACAGTCACTACACTGCTGGCCGGGATACCAACCACAGTCACTACACTGCTGTCCTGGATACCAACAGCAGCCACTACACTGCTGGCCTGGATACCAACCACAGCCACTACACTGCTGGCCTGAATACCAACCACAGTCACTACACTGCTGGCCTGAATACCATCCACAGTCACTACACTGCTGGCCTGGATACCAACCACAGTCACTACACTGCTGGCCTGGATACCAACCACAGTCACTACACTGCTGGACTGGATACCAACCACAGCCACTACACTGCTGGCCTGGATATCAACCACAGTCACTACACTGCTGGCCTGGATACCAACCACAGTCACTACAGTTCTGGCCTGGATACAAATCGCAGCCACTACACTGCTGGCCTGGCTACCAACCACAGCCACTACACTGCTGGCCTGGATACCAACCTCAGCCACTACACTGCTGGCCTGGCTACCAACCACAGCCACTACACTGCTGGCCTGGATACCAACCACAGTCACTACACTGCTGGCCTGGCTACCAACCACAGAGACTACACTGCCGGCCTGAATACCAACCACAGTCACTACACTGCCGGCCTGGATACCAACCACAGTCACTACACTGCTGGCCTGGATACCAACCACAGTCACTACACTGCTGGCCTGGATACCAACCACAGTCACTACACTGCTGGCCTGGATACCAACCACAGTCACTACACTGCTGGCCTGGATACCAACCACAGTCACTACACTGCTGGCCTGGATACCAACCACAGTCACTACACTGATGGCCTGGATACCAACCACAGTCACTACACTGCTGGCCTGGATACCAACCGCAGTCACTACACTGCTGGCCTGGTTACCAACCACAGCCACTACACTGCTGGCCTGGATACCAACCACAGTCACTACACTGCTGGCCTGGTTACCAACCACAGTCACTACACTGCTGGCCTGGATACCAACCACAGCCACTGCACTGCTGGCCTGGATACCAACCGCAGCCACTACACTGCTGGCCTGGATACCAACCACAGTCACTACACTGCGGTCCTGGATACCAAACACAGTCACTACACTGCTGGCCTGGATGCAAACCACAGCCACTACACTGCTGGCCTGGATACCAACCACAGCCACTGCACTGCTGGCCTGGATACCAAAAGAGTCACTACACTGCTGGCCGGGATACCAACCACAGTCACTACACTGCTGTCCTGGATACCAACAGCAGCCACTACACTGCTGGCCTGGATACCAACCACAGCCACTACACTGCTGGCCTGGATACCAACCACAGCCACTACACTGCTGGCCTGGATACCAACCACAGCCACTACACTGCTGGCCTGACTACCAACCACAGTCACTACACTGCTGGCCTGGATACCATCCACAGCCACTACACTGCTGGCCTGACTACCAACCACAGTCACTACACTGCTGGCCTGGATACCATCCACAGTCACTACACTGCTGGCCTGGATACCATCCACAGTCACTACACTGCTGGCCAGGATACCATCCACAGTCACTACACTGCTGGCCTGGATACCATCCACAGTCACTACACTGCTGGCCTGGATACCATCCACAGTCACTACACTGCTGGCCTGGATACCAACCACAGTCACTACACTGCGGTCCTGGATACCAACCACAGCCACTACACTGCTGGCCTGGATACCAAACACAGTCACTACACTGCTGGCCTGGATGCAAACCACAGCCACTACACTGCTGGCCTGGATACCAACAAGAGTCACTACACTGCTGGCCTGGATACCATCCACAGTCACTACACTGCTGGCCTGGCTACCAACCACAGCCACTACACTGCTGGCCTGGATACCAACCACAGCCACTACACTGCTGGCCTGGATACCAACCACAGCCACTACACTGCTGGCCTGGATACCAACCACAGCCACTACACTGCTGGCCTGGATACCAACCACAGCCACTACACTGCTGGCCTGGATACCAACCACAGCCACTACACTGCTGGCCTGGATACCAACCACAGTCACTACACTGCTGGCCTGGATACCAACCACAGTCACTACACTGCTGGCCTGGATACCAACCACAGTCACTACACTGCTGGCCTGGATACCAACCACAGTCACTACACTGCTGGCCTGACTACCAACCACAGTCACTACACTGCTGGCCTGGATACCAACCACAGTCACTACACTGCTGGCCTGGATACCAACCACAGTCACTACACTGCTGGCCTGGATACCAACCACAGCCACTACACTGCTGGCCTGGATACCAACAGCAGCCACTACACTGCTGGCCTGGATACCAACCACAGCCACTACACTGCTGGCCTGGATACCAACCACAGTCACTACACTGCTGGCCTGGATACCATCCACAGTCACTACACTGCTGGCCTGGATACCATCCACAGTCACTACACTGCTGGCCAGGATACCATCCACAGTCACTACACTGCTGGCCTGGATACCATCCACAGTCACTACACTGCTGGCCTGGATACCATCCACAGTCACTACACTGCTGGCCTGGATACCAACCACAGTCACTACACTGCGGTCCTGGATACCAACCACAGCCACTACACTGCTGGCCTGGATACCAAACACAGTCACTACACTGCTGGCCTGGATGCAAACCACAGCCACTACACTGCTGGCCTGGATACCAACAAGAGTCACTACACTGCTGGCCTGGATACCATCCACAGTCACTACACTGCTGGCCTGGCTACCAACCACAGCCACTACACTGCTGGCCTGGATACCAACCACAGCCACTACACTGCTGGCCTGGATACCAACCACAGCCACTACACTGCTGGCCTGGATACCAACCACAGCCACTACACTGCTGGCCTGGATACCAACCACAGCCACTACACTGCTGGCCTGGATACCAACCACAGCCACTACACTGCTGGCCTGGATACCAACCACAGTCACTACACTGCTGGCCTGGATACCAACCACAGTCACTACACTGCTGGCCTGGATACCAACCACAGTCACTACACTGCTGGCCTGGATACCAACCACAGCCACTACACTGCTGGCCTGGATACCAACCACAGCCACTACACTGCTGGCCTGACTACCAACCACAGTCACTACACTGCTGGCCTGGATACCATCCACAGCCACTACACTGCTGGCCTGGATACCATCCACAGTCACTACACTGCTGGCCAGGATACCATCCACAGTCACTACACTGCTGGCCTGGATACCATCCACAGTCACTACACTGCTGGCCTGGATACCATCCACAGTCACTACACTGCTGGCCTGGATACCAACCACAGTCACTACACTGCGGTCCTGGATACCAACCACAGCCACTACACTGCTGGCCTGGATACCAAACACAGTCACTACACTGCTGGCCTGGATGCAAACCACAGCCACTACACTGCTGGCCTGGATACCAACAAGAGTCACTACACTGCTGGCCTGGATACCATCCACAGTCACTACACTGCTGGCCTGGCTACCAACCACAGCCACTACACTGCTGGCCTGGATACCAACCACAGCCACTACACTGCTGGCCTGGATACCAACCACAGCCACTACACTGCTGGCCTGGATACCAACCACAGCCACTACACTGCTGGCCTGGATACCAACCACAGCCACTACACTGCTGGCCTGGATACCAACCACAGCCACTACACTGCTGGCCTGGATACCAACCACAGTCACTACACTGCTGGCCTGGATACCAACCACAGTCACTACACTGCTGGCCTGGATACCAACCACAGTCACTACACTGCTGGCCTGGATACCAACCACAGTCACTACACTGCTGGCCTGACTACCAACCACAGTCACTACACTGCTGGCCTGGATACCAACCACAGTCACTACACTGCTGGCCTGGATACCAACCACAGTCACTACACTGCTGGCCTGGATACCAACCACAGCCACTACACTGCTGGCCTGGATACCAACAGCAGCCACTACACTGCTGGCCTGGATACCAACCACAGCCACTACACTGCTGGCCTGGATACCAACCACAGTCACTACACTGCTGGCCTGGATACCATCCACAGTCACTACACTGCTGGCCTGGATACCATCCACAGTCACTACACTGCTGGCCAGGATACCATCCACAGTCACTACACTGCTGGCCTGGATACCATCCACAGTCACTACACTGCTGGCCTGGATACCATCCACAGTCACTACACTGCTGGCCTGGATACCAACCACAGTCACTACACTGCGGTCCTGGATACCAACCACAGCCACTACACTGCTGGCCTGGATACCAAACACAGTCACTACACTGCTGGCCTGGATGCAAACCACAGCCACTACACTGCTGGCCTGGATACCAACAAGAGTCACTACACTGCTGGCCTGGATACCATCCACAGTCACTACACTGCTGGCCTGGCTACCAACCACAGCCACTACACTGCTGGCCTGGATACCAACCACAGCCACTACACTGCTGGCCTGGATACCAACCACAGCCACTACACTGCTGGCCTGGATACCAACCACAGCCACTACACTGCTGGCCTGGATACCAACCACAGCCACTACACTGCTGGCCTGGATACCAACCACAGCCACTACACTGCTGGCCTGGATACCAACCACAGTCACTACACTGCTGGCCTGGATACCAACCACAGTCACTACACTGCTGGCCTGGATACCAACCACAGTCACTACACTGCTGGCCTGGATACCAACCACAGTCACTACACTGCTGGCCTGACTACCAACCACAGTCACTACACTGCTGGCCTGGATACCAACCACAGTCACTACACTGCTGGCCTGGATACCAACCACAGTCACTACACTGCTGGCCTGGATACCAACCACAGCCACTACACTGCTGGCCTGGATACCAACAGCAGCCACTACACTGCTGGCCTGGATACCAACCACAGCCACTACACTGCTGGCCTGGATACCAACCACAGTCACTACACTGCTGGCCTGAATACCATCCACAGTCACTACACTGCTGGCCTGGATACCAACCACAGTCACTACACTGCTGGCCTGGATACAAATCGCAGCCACTACACTGCTGGCCTGGATACCAACCACAGAGACTACACTGCCGGCCTGAATACCAACCACAGCCACTACACTGCTGGCCTGGATACCAACCACAATCACTACACTGCTGGCCTGGATACCAACCACAGCCACTACACAGCTGGCCTGGATACCAACCACAGCCACTACACTGCTGTCCTGGATACCAACCACAGTCACTACACTGCTGGCCGGGATACCAACCACAGTCACTACACTGCTGGCCTGGATACCAACCACAGTCACTACACTGCTGTCCTGGATACCAACCACAGCCACTACACTGCTGGCCTGGCTACCAACCACAGTCACAACACTGCTGGCCTGGATACCAACCACAGTCACTACACTGCTGTCCTGGATACCAACCACAGTCACTACACTGCTGGCCTGGATACCAACCACAGTCACTACACTGCTGGCCTGGCTACCAACCACAGTCACAACACTGCTGGCCTGGATACCATCCACAGTCACTACACTGCTGTCCTGGATACCAACCACAGCCACTACATTGCTGGCCTGGATACCAACCACAGTCACTACTCTGCTGGCCTGGATACCAACCGCAGCCACTACACTGCTGGCCTGAATACCAACCACAGTCACTACACTGCTGGCCTGGATACCAACCACAGTCACTACACTGCTGGCCTGGATACCAACCGCAGCCACTACTCTGCTGACCTGGATACCAACCACAGCCACTACACTGCTGACCTGGATACCAACCACAGCCACTACTCTGCTGACCTGGATACCAACCACAGCCACTACACTGCTGGCCTGAATACCAACCACAGTCACTACACTGCTGACCTGGATACCAACCACAGTCACTACACTGCTGACCTGGATACCAACCACAGCCACTACACTACTGGCCTGGATACCAACCACAGCCACTACACTGCTGGCCTGGATACCAACCACAGCCACTACACTGCTGGCCTGGATACCAACCGCAGCCACTACTCTGCTGGCCTGGCTACCAACCACAGTCACTACACTGCTGGCCTGGATACAAACAACAGTCACTACACTGCTGGCCTGGATACAAACCACAGCCACTACACTGCTGGCCTGGATACCAACCGCAGCCACTACTCTGCTGGCCTGGCTACCAACCACAGTCACTACACTGCTGGCCTGGATACAAACAACAGTCACTACACTGCTGGCCTGGATACAAACCACAGCCACTACACTGCTGGCCTGGTTACCTTCCACAGCCACTACACTGCTGGCCCGACTACCAACCGCAGTCACTACACTGCAGGCCTGGATACCAACCACAGCCACTACGCTGCTGGCCTGGATACCAACCACAGTCACTACACTGCTGGCCTGGATACCAACCACAGTCACTACACTGCTGGCCTGGATACCAACCACAGCCACTACACTGCTGGCCTGGATAACAACCACAGCCACTACACTGCTGGCCTGGATACCAACCACAGTCACTACACTGCTGGCCTGGATACCAACCACAGCCACTACACTGCTGGCCTGGATACCAACCAGAGTCACTACACTGCTGGCCTGGATACCAACCATAGTCACTACACTGCTGGCCTGGATACCAACCACAGCCACTACACTGCTGGCCTGGATACCAACCACAGTCACTACACTGCTGGCCTGGATACCAACCACAGCCACTACACTGCTGGCCTGGATACCAACCACAGTCACTACACTGCTGGCCTGGATACCAACCACAGTCACTACACTGCTGGCCTGGATACCAACCACAGCCACTACACTGCTGGCCTGGATACCAACCACAGTCACTACACTGCTGGCCAGGATACCAACCACAGTCACTACACTGCTGGCCTGGATACCAACCACAGCCACTACACTGCTGTCCTGGATACCAAAATCAGCCACTACACTGCTGGCCTGGATACCAACCACAGCCACTACACTGCTGGCCTGGATACCAACCGCAGCCACTACACTGCTGGCCTGGCTACCAACCACAGTCACTACACTGCTGGCCTAGATACCAACAACAGCCACTACACTGCTGACCTGGCTACCAACCACAGTCACTACACTGCTGGCCTGGATAACAACCACAGCCACTACACTGCTGGCCTGGATACCAACCACAGCCACTACACTGCTGGCCTGGATACCAACCAGAGTCACTACACTGCAGGCGTGGATACCAACCACAGCCACTACACTGCTGGCCTGGATACCAACCACAGTCACTACACTGCTGGCCTGAATACCAACCACAACCACTACACTGCTGGCCTGGTTACCAACCACAGTCACTACACTGCTGGCCTGACTACCAACCACAGCCACGACATTGCTGGCCTGGACACCAACCGCAGCCACTACACTGCTGGCCGGAATACCAACCACAGTCACTACACTGCTGGCCTTGTTACCAACCACAGTCACTACACTGCTGGCCTGGATACCAACCACACCCACTACACTGCTGGCCTGGCTACCAACCACAGTCACTACACTGCTGTCCTGCATACCAAAATCAGCCACTACACTGCTGGCCTGGATACCAACCACAGCCACTACACTGCTGGCCTGACTACCAACCACAGCCACTACACTGCTGGCCTGGCTACCAACCACAGTCACTACACTGCTGTCCTGGATACCAAAATCAGCCACTACACTGCTGGCCTGGATACCAACCACAGCCACTACACTGCTGGCCTGGATACCAACCACAGCCACTACACTGCTGGCCTGGATACCAACCACAGCCACTACACTACTGGCCTGGATACCAACCACAGCCACTACACTACTGGCCTGAATACCAACCACAGTAACTACACTGCTGGCCTGGATACCAACCACAGCCACTACACTGCTGGCCTGGATACCAACCACAGTCACTACACTGCTGGCCTGACTACCAACCACAGTCACTACACTGCTGGCCTGGATACCAACCACAGCCACTACACTGCTGGCCTGGATTCCAACCACAGCCACTACACTGCTGGTCTGGTTACCAACCACAGCCACTACACTGCTGGCCTGGATACCAACCACAGTCACTACACTGCTGGTCTGGTTACCAACCACAGTCACTACACTGCTGGCCTGGATACCAATCACACCCACTACACTGCTGGCCTGACTACCAACCGCAGCCACTACACTGCTGGCCTGGATACCAACCACAGCCACTACACTGCTGGCCTGGATACCAACCACAGTCACTACACTGCTGGCCTGGATACCAACCACAGCCACTACACTACTGGCCTGGATACCAACCACAGTCACTACAGTGCTGGCCTGGATACCAACCACAGTCACTACACTGCTGGCCTGGATACCAACCACAGTCACTACACTGCTGGCCTGACTACCAACCACAGCCACTACACTGCTGGCCTGGATACCATCCACAGTCACTACACTGCTGGCTTGGATACCAACCACAGTCACTACACTGCTGGCCTGACTACCAACCACAGTCACTACACTGCTGGCCTGGATACCATCCACAGTCACTACACTGCTGGCCTGGATACCAACCACAGTCACTACACTGCTGGCCTGGATACCAACCACAGTCACTACACTGCTGACCTGACTACCAACCACAGCCACTACACTGCTGGCCTGGATATCAACAGCAGTCACTACACTGCTGGCCTGACTAGCAACCACAGCCACGACATTGCTGGCCTGGATACCAACCACAGTCACTACACTGCTGGCCTGGATACCAACCACAGTCACTACACTGCTGGACAGGATACCAACCACAGTCACTACACTGCTGGCCTGACTACCAACCACAGCCACTACACTGCTGGCCTGGATACCAACCACAGTCACTACACTGCTGGCCTGGATACCAACCACAGCCACTACACTGCTGGCCTGGATACCAACCACAGTCACTACAGTGCTGGCCTGGATACCAACCACAGTCACTACACTGCTGGCCTGGATACCAACCACAGTCACTACACTGCTGGCCTGGATACCAACCACAGTCACTACACTGCTGGCCTGGATACCAATCACAGTCACTACACTGCTGGCCTGGATACCAATCACAGTCACTACACTGCTGGCCTGACTACCAACCACAGTCACTACACTGCTGGACAGGATACCAACCACAGTCACTACACTGCTGGCCTGGATACCAACCACAGTCACTACACTGCTGGCCTGACTACCAACCACAGCCACTACACTGCTGGCCTGGATACCAACCACAGTCACTACACTGCTGGCCTGACTACCAACCACAGCCACTACACTGCTGGCCTGGATATCAACAGCAGTCACTACACTGCTGGCCTGACTAGCAACCACAGCCACGACATTGCTGGCCTGGATACCAACCACAGTCACTACACTGCTGGCCTGGATACTAACCACAGTCACTACACTGCTGGCCTGACTACCAACCACAGTCACTACACTGCTGGACAGGATACCAACCACAGTCACTACACTGCTGGACTGACTACCAACCACAGCCACTACACTGCTGGCCTGGATACCAACCACAGTCACTACACTGCTGGCCTGACTACCAACCACAGCCACTACACTGCTGGCCTGGATATCAACAGCAGTCACTACACTGCTGGCCTGACTAGCAACCACAGCCACGACATTGCTGGCCTGGATACCAACCACAGCCACTACACTGCTGGCCTGGATACCAACCACAGTCACTACACTGCTGGCCTGGATACCAACCACAGTCACTACACTGCTGGCCTGGCTACCAACCACAGTCACTACACTGCTGGCCTGGATACCAACCACAGTTACTACACTGCTGGCCTGGATACCAACCACAGTCACTACACTGCTGGCCTGACTACCAACCACAGTCACTACACTGCTGGCCTGGATACCAACCACAGTTACTACACTGCTGGCCTGGATACCAACCACAGCCACTACACTGCTGGCCTGACTACCAACCACAGTCACTACACTGCTGGCCTGGATACCAACCACAGTTACTACACTGCTGGCCTGGATACCAACCACAGCCACTACACTGCTGGCCTGGCTACCAACCACAGTCACTACACTGCTGGCCTGGATACCAACCACAGCCACTACACTGCTGGCCTGGATACCAACCACAGTCACTACACTGCTGGCCTAGATACCAACCACAGCCACTGCACTGCTGGACTGGATACCAACCACAGCCACTACACTGCTGGCCTGGATACCAACCGCAGTCACTACACTGCTGGCCTGGATACCAACAGCAGTCACTACACTGATGGCCTGGATACCAACCACAGCCACTACACTGCTGGCCTGGTTACCAACCACAGTCACTACACTGCTGGCCTGGTTACCAACCACAGTCACTACACTGATGGCCTGGATACCAACCACAGCCACTACACTGCTGGCCTGGTTACCAACCACAGTCACTACACTGCTGGCCTGACTACCAACCACAGTCACTACACTGCTGTCCTGGATACCAAAATCAGCCACTACACTGCTGGCCTGGATACCAACCACAGCCACTACACTGCTGGCCTGGATACCAACCACAGCCACTACACTGCTGGCCTGGATACCAACCACAGCCACTACACTACTGGCCTGAATACCAACCACAGTAACTACACTGCTGGCCTGGATACCAACCACAGCCACTACACTGCTGGCCTGGATACCAACCACAGTCACTACACTGCTGGCCTGACTACCAACCACAGTCACTACACTGCTGGCCTGGATACCAACCACAGCCACTACACTGCTGGCCTGGATTCCAACCACAGCCACTACACTGCTGGTCTGGTTACCAACCACAGCCACTACACTGCTGGCCTGGATACCAACCACAGTCACTACACTGCTGGTCTGGTTACCAACCACAGTCACTACACTGCTGGCCTGGATACCAACCACAGCCACTACACTGCTGGCCTGGATACCAACCACAGTCACTACACTGCTGGCCTGGATACCAACCACAGCCACTACACTACTGGCCTGGATACCAACCACAGTCACTACAGTGCTGGCCTGGATACCAACCACAGTCACTACACTGCTGGCCTGGATACCAACCACAGTCACTACACTGCTGGCCTGACTACCAACCACAGCCACTACACTGCTGGCCTGGATACCATCCACAGTCACTACACTGCTGGCCTGGATACCAACCACAGTCACTACACTGCTGGCCTGGATACCAACCACAGTCACTACACTGCTGACCTGACTACCAACCACAGCCACTACACTGCTGGCCTGGATATCAACAGCAGTCACTACACTGCTGGCCTGACTAGCAACCACAGCCACGACATTGCTGGCCTGGATACCAACCACAGTCACTACACTGCTGGCCTGGATACCAACCACAGTCACTACACTGCTGGACAGGATACCAACCACAGTCACTACACTGCTGGCCTGACTACCAACCACAGCCACTACACTGCTGGCCTGGATACCAACCACAGTCACTACACTGCTGGCCTGGATACCAACCACAGCCACTACACTGCTGGCCTGGATACCAACCACAGTCACTACAGTGCTGGCCTGGATACCAACCACAGTCACTACACTGCTGGCCTGGATACCAACCACAGTCACTACACTGCTGGCCTGGATACCAACCACAGTCACTACACTGCTGGCCTGGATACCAATCACAGTCACTACACTGCTGGCCTGGATACCAATCACAGTCACTACACTGCTGGCCTGACTACCAACCACAGTCACTACACTGCTGGACAGGATACCAACCACAGTCACTACACTGCTGGCCTGGATACCAACCACAGTCACTACACTGCTGGCCTGACTACCAACCACAGCCACTACACTGCTGGCCTGGATACCAACCACAGTCACTACACTGCTGGCCTGACTACCAACCACAGCCACTACACTGCTGGCCTGGATATCAACAGCAGTCACTACACTGCTGGCCTGACTAGCAACCACAGCCACGACATTGCTGGCCTGGATACCAACCACAGTCACTACACTGCTGGCCTGGATACCAACCACAGTCACTACACTGCTGGCCTGACTACCAACCACAGTCACTACACTGCTGGACAGGATACCAACCACAGTCACTACACTGCTGGACTGACTACCAACCACAGCCACTACACTGCTGGCCTGGATACCAACCACAGTCACTACACTGCTGGCCTGACTACCAACCACAGCCACTACACTGCTGGCCTGGATATCAACAGCAGTCACTACACTGCTGGCCTGACTAGCAACCACAGCCACGACATTGCTGGCCTGGATACCAACCACAGCCACTACACTGCTGGCCTGGATACCAACCACAGTCACTACACTGCTGGCCTGGATACCAACCACAGTCACTACACTGCTGGCCTGGCTACCAACCACAGTCACTACACTGCTGGCCTGGATACCAACCACAGTTACTACACTGCTGGCCTGGATACCAACCACAGTCACTACACTGCTGGCCTGACTACCAACCACAGTCACTACACTGCTGGCCTGGATACCAACCACAGTTACTACACTGCTGGCCTGGATACCAACCACAGCCACTACACTGCTGGCCTGACTACCAACCACAGTCACTACACTGCTGGCCTGGATACCAACCACAGTTACTACACTGCTGGCCTGGATACCAACCACAGCCACTACACTGCTGGCCTGGCTACCAACCACAGTCACTACACTGCTGGCCTGGATACCAACCACAGCCACTACACTGCTGGCCTGGATACCAACCACAGTCACTACACTGCTGGCCTAGATACCAACCACAGCCACTGCACTGCTGGACTGGATACCAACCACAGCCACTACACTGCTGGCCTGGATACCAACCGCAGTCACTACACTGCTGGCCTGGATACCAACAGCAGTCACTACACTGATGGCCTGGATACCAACCACAGCCACTACACTGCTGGCCTGGTTACCAACCACAGTCACTACACTGCTGGCCTGGTTACCAACCACAGTCACTACACTGATGGCCTGGATACCAACCACAGCCACTACACTGCTGGCCTGGTTACCAACCACAGTCACTACACTGCTGGCCTGACTACCAACCACAGTCACTACACTGCTGGCCTGGATACCAACCAGAGCCACTACACTGCTGGCCTGGATACCAACCACAGTCACTACACTGCTGGCCTAGATACCAACCACAGCCACTGCACTGCTGGACTGGATACCAACCACAGCCACTACACTGCTGGCCTGGATACCAACCGCAGTCACTACACTGCTGGCCTGGATACCAACCGCAGTCACTACACTGATGGCCTGGATACCAACCACAGCCACTACACTGCTGGCATGGTTACCAACCACAGTCACTACACTGCTGGCCTGGATACCAACCACAGCCACTACACTGCTGGCCTGGATACCAACCACAGCCACTACACTGCTGGCCTGGATACCAACAACAGTCACTACACTGCTGGCCTGGATACCAACCACAGCCACTACACTGCTGGCCTGGTTACCAACCACAGCCACTACACTGCTGGCCTGGATACCAACCACAGCCACTACACTGCTGGCCTGGATACCAACAAGAGTCACTACACTGCTGGCCTGGATACCAACCACAGTCACTACACTGCTGGCGTGGATACCAACCACAGTCACTACACTGCTGGCCTGGATACCAACCACAGTCACTACACTGCTGGCCTGGATACCATCCACAGTCACTACACTGCTGGCCTGGATACCAACCACAGCCACTACACTGCTGGCCTGGATACCAACCGCAGCCACTACACTGCTGGCCTGGATACCAACCGCAGCCACTACACTGCTGGCCTGGATACCAACCACAGTCACTACACTGCTGGCCTGGATACCAACCACAGCCACTACACTGCTGGCCTGGATACCAACCACAGCCACTACACTGCTGGCCTGGATACCAACAAGAGTCACTACACTGCTGGCCTGGATACCAACCACAGTCACTACACTGCTGGCGTGGATACCAACCACAGTCACTACACTGCTGGCCTGGATACCAACCACAGTCACTACACTGCTGGCCTGGATACCATCCACAGTCACTACACTGCTGGCCTGGATACCAACCACAGCCACTACACTGCTGGCCTGGATACCAACCGCAGCCACTACACTGCTGGCCTGGATACCAACCGCAGCCACTACACTGCTGGCCTGGATACCAACCACAGTCACTACACTGCTGGCCTGGATACCAACCGCAGCCACTACACTGCTGGCCTGGATACCAACCACAGTCACTACACTGCTGGCGTGGATACCAACCAAGTCACTACACTGCTGGCCTGGATACCAACCACAACCACTACACTGCTGGCGTGGATTCCAACCACAGTCACTACACTGCTGGCCTGGATACCAACCACTGTCACTACACTGCTGGCCTGTATACCAACCACAACCACTACACTGCTGGCCTGGATACCAACCACAGTCACTACACTGCTGGCCTGCATACCAACCACAGTCACTACACTGCTGGCCTGGATACCAACCGCAGTCACTACACTGCTGGCCTGGATACCAACCACAGCCACTACACTGCTGGCCTGACTACCAACCACAGCCACTACACTGCTGGGCTGGATACCAACCACAGTCACTACACTGCTGGCCTGGATATCAACCACAGTCACTACAATGCTGGCCTGGATACCAACCACAGTCACTACACTGCTGGCGTGGATTCCAACACACAGTCACTACACTGCTGGCCTGGTTACCAACCACAGCCACTACACTGCTGGCCTGGATACCAATCACAGCCACTACACTGCTGGCCTGACTACCAACCGCAGCCACTACACTGCTGGGCTGGATACCAACCGCAGTCACTACACTAATGGCCTGGATACCAACCACAGTCACGACACTGCTGGCCTGGATACCAACCACAGTCACTACACTGCTGGCCTGGATACCATCCACAGTCACTACTCTGCTGGCCTGGATACCATCCACAGCCACTACACTGCTGGGCTGGATACCAACCACAGTCACTACACTGCTGGCCTGGATATCAACCACAGTCACTACACTGCTGGCCTGGATACCATCCACAGCCACTACACTGCTGGGCTGGATACCAACCACAGTCACTACACTGCTGGCCTGGATACCAACCACAGTCACTACACTGCTGGCCTGGATACCATCCACAGCCACTACACTGCTGGGCTGGATACCAACCACAGTCACTACACTGCTGGCCTGGATATCAACCACAGTCACTACACTGATGGCCTGGATACCAACCACAGCCACTACACTGCTGGCCTGGTTACCAACCACAGTCACTACACTGCTGGCCTGGTTACCAACCACAGTCACTACACTGATGGCCTGGATACCAACCAGAGCCACTACACTGCTGGCCTGGATACCAACCACAGTCACTACACTGCTGGCCTAGATACCAACCACAGCCACTGCACTGCTGGACTGTATACCAACCACAGTCACTACACTGATGGCCTGGATACCAACCACAGCCACTACACTGCTGGCCTGGTTACCAACCACAGTCACTACACTGCTGGCCTGGTTACCAACCACAGTCACTACACTGATGGCCTGGATACCAACCACAGCCACTACACTGCTGGCCTGGTTACCAACCACAGTCACTACACTGCTGGCCTGGATACCAACCAGAGCCACTACACTGCTGGCCTGGATACCAACCACAGTCACTACACTGCTGGCCTAGATACCAACCACAGCCACTGCACTGCTGGACTGGATACCAACCACAGCCACTACACTGCTGGCCTGGATACCAACCGCAGTCACTACACTGCTGGCCTGGATACCAACCGCAGTCACTACACTGATGGCCTGGATACCAACCACAGCCACTACACTGCTGGCCTGGTTACCAACCACAGTCACTACACTGCTGGCCTGGATACCAACCACAGCCACTACACTGCTGGCCTGGATACCAACCACAGCCACTACACTGCTGGCCTGGATACCAACCACAGTCACTACCCTGCTGGCCTGGATACCAACCACAGCCACTACACTGCTGGCCTGGTTACCAACCACAGCCACTACACTGCTGGCCTGGATACCAACCACAGCCACTACACTGCTGGCCTGGATACCAACAAGAGTCACTACACTGCTGGCCTGGATACCAACCACAGTCACTACACTGCTGGCGTGGATACCAACCACAGTCACTACACTGCTGGCCTGGATACCAACCACAGTCACTACACTGCTGGCCTGGATACCATCCACAGTCACTACACTGCTGGTCTGGATACCAACCACAGCCACTACACTGCTGGCCTGGATACCAACCGCAGCCACTACACTGCTGGCCTGGATACCAACCGCAGCCACTACACTGCTGGCCTGGATACCAACTGCAGCCACTACACTGCTGGCCTGGATACCAACCACAGTCACTACACTGCTGGCGTGGATACCAACCAAGTCACTACACTGCTGGCCTGGATACCAACCACAACCACTACACTGCTGGCTGGATTCCAACCACAGTCACTACACTGCTGGCCTGGATACCAACCACTGTCACTACACTGCTGGCCTGTATACCAACCACAACCACTACACTGCTGGCCTGGATACCAACCACAGTCACTACACTGCTGGCCTGGATACCAACCGCAGTCACTACACTGCTGGCCTGGATACCAACCACAGCCACTACACTGCTGGCCTGACTACCAATCACAGCCACTACACTGCTGGGCTGGATACCAACTACAGTCACTACACTGCTGGCCTGGATATCAACCACAGTCACTACAATGCTGGCCTGGATACCAACCACAGTCACTACACTGCTGGCGTGGATTCCAACACACAGTCACTACACTGCTGGCCTGGATACCAACCACAGCCACTACACTGCTGGCCTGGATACCAATCACACCCACTACACTGCTGGCCTGACTACCAACCGCAGCCACTACACTGCTGGGCTGGATACCAACCGCAGTCACTACACTAATGGCCTGGATACCAACCACAGTCACGACACTGCTGGCCTGGATACCAACCACAGTCACTACACTGCTGGCCTGGATACCATCCACAGTCACTACTCTGCTGGCCTGGATACCATCCACAGCCACTACACTGCTGGGCTGGATACCAACCACAGTCACTACACTGCTGGCCTGGATATCAACCACAGTCACTACACTGCTGGCCTGGATACCATCCACAGCCACTACACTGCTGGGCTGGATACCAACCACAGTCACTACACTGCTGGCCTGGATACCAACCACAGTCACTACACTGCTGGCCTGGATACCATCCACAGCCACTACACTGCTGGGCTGGATACCAACCACAGTCACTACACTGCTGGCCTGGATATCAACCACAGTCACTACAATGCTGGCCTGGATACCAACCACAGTCACTACACTGCTGGCGTGGATTCCAACATACAGTCACTACACTGCTGGCCTGGATACCAACCACAGTCACTACACTGCTGGCCTGGATACCAATCACAGCCACTACACTGCTGGCCTGACTACCAACCGCAGCCACTACACTGCTGGGCTGGATACCAACCGCAGTCACTACACTAATGGCCTGGATACCAACCACAGTCACTACACTGCTGGCCTGGATACCAACCACAGTCACTACACTGCTGGCCTGGATACCAACCACAGTCACTACACTGCTGGCCTGGATATCAACCACAACCACTACACTGCTGGCCTGACTACCAACCACAGTCACTACACTGCTGGCCTGGATACCAACCACAGTCACTACACTTCTGGCGTGGATACCAACCACAGTCACTACACTGCTGGCCTGGATACCAACCACAGCCACTACACTGCTGGCCTGGATACCAACCACAGCCACTACACTGCTGGCCTGGATACCAACCACAGTCACTACAATGCTGGCCTGGATACCAACCACAACCTCTACACTGCTGGCCTGACTACCAACCACAGCCACTACACTGCTGGGCTGGATACCAACCACAGTTACTAACCTGCTGGCCTGGATACCAACCACAGTCACTACACTGCTGGCCTGGATACCAACCACAGTCACTACACTGCTGGCCTTGATACCATCCACAGTCACTACACTGCTGGCCTGGATACCAACCACAACCACTACACTGCTGGACTGACTACCAACCACAGCCACTACACTGCTGGCCTGGATACCAACCACAGTCACTACACTGCTGGCCTGACTACCAACCACAGCCACTACACTGCTGGCCTGGATATCAACAGCAGTCACTACACTGCTGGCCTGACTAGCAACCACAGCCACGACATTGCTGGCCTGGATACCAACCACAGCCACTACACTGCTGGCCTGGATACCAACCACAGTCACTACACTGCTGGCCTGGATACCAACCACAGTCACTACACTGCTGGCCTGGCTACCAACCACAGTCACTACACTGCTGGCCTGGATACCAACCACAGTTACTACACTGCTGGCCTGGATACCAACCACAGTCACTACACTGCTGGCCTGACTACCAACCACAGTCACTACACTGCTGGCCTGGATACCAACCACAGTTACTACACTGCTGGCCTGGATACCAACCACAGCCACTACACTGCTGGCCTGACTACCAACCACAGTCACTACACTGCTGGCCTGGATACCAACCACAGTTACTACACTGCTGGCCTGGATACCAACCACAGCCACTACACTGCTGGCCTGGCTACCAACCACAGTCACTACACTGCTGGCCTGGATACCAACCACAGCCACTACACTGCTGGCCTGGATACCAACCACAGTCACTACACTGCTGGCCTAGATACCAACCACAGTCACTACACTGCTGGCCTGACTACCAACCACAGTCACTACACTGCTGGCCTGGATACCAACCACAGTTACTACACTGCTGGCCTGGATACCAACCACAGCCACTACACTGCTGGCCTGACTACCAACCACAGTCACTACACTGCTGGCCTGGATACCAACCACAGTTACTACACTGCTGGCCTGGATACCAACCACAGCCACTACACTGCTGGCCTGGCTACCAACCACAGTCACTACACTGCTGGCCTGGATACCAACCACAGCCACTACACTGCTGGCCTGGATACCAACCACAGTCACTACACTGCTGGCCTGGATACCAACCACAGTCACTACACTGCTGGCCTGGATACCAACCACAGTCACTACACTGCTGGCCTGGATACCAACCACAGCCACTACACTGCTGGCCTGGCTACCAACCACAGCCACTACACTGCTGGCCTGGCTACCAACCACAGTCACTACACTGCTGGCCTGGATACCAACCACAGTCACTACACTGCTGGCCTGGATACCAACCACAGCCACTACACTGCTGGCCTGGCTACCAACCACAGTCACTACACTGCTGGCCTGGATACCAACCACAGTCACTACACTGCTGGCCTGGATACCAACCACAGCCACTGCACTGCTGGACTGGATACCAACCACAGCCACTACACTGCTGGCCTGGATACCAACCGCAGTCACTACACTGCTGGCCTGGATACCAACAGCAGTCACTACACTGATGGCCTGGATACCAACCACAGCCACTACACTGCTGGCCTGGTTACCAACCACAGTCACTACACTGCTGGCCTGGTTACCAACCACCGTCACTACACTGATGGCCTGGATACCAACCACAGCCACTACACTGCTGGCCTGGTTACCAACCACAGTCACTACACTGCTGGCCTGACTACCAACCACAGTCACTACACTGCTGGCCTGGATACCAACCAGAGCCACTACACTGCTGGCCTGGATACCAACCACAGTCACTACACTGCTGGCCTAGATACCAACCACAGCCACTGCACTGCTGGACTGGATACCAACCACAGCCACTACACTGCTGGCCTGGATACCAACCGCAGTCACTACACTGCTGGCCTGGATACCAACCGCAGTCACTACACTGATGGCCTGGATACCAACCACAGCCACTACACTGCTGGCCTGGTTACCAACCACAGTCACTACACTGCTGGCCTGGATACCAACCACAGCCACTACACTGCTGGCCTGGATACCAACCACAGCCACTACACTGCTGGCCTGGATACCAACAACAGTCACTACACTGCTGGCCTGGATACCAACCACAGCCACTACACTGCTGGCCTGGTTACCAACCACAGCCACTACACTGCTGGCCTGGATACCAACCACAGCCACTACACTGCTGGCCTGGATACCAACAAGAGTCACTACACTGCTGGCCTGGATACCAACCACAGTCACTACACTGCTGGCGTGGATACCAACCACAGTCACTACACTGCTGGCCTGGATACCAACCACAGTCACTACACTGCTGGCCTGGATACCATCCACAGTCACTACACTGCTTGCCTGGATACCAACCACAGCCACTACACTGCTGGCCTGGATACCAACCGCAGCCACTACACTGCTGGCCTGGATACCAACCACAGCCACTACACTGCTGGCCTGGATACCAACCGCAGCCACTACACTGCTGGCCTGGATACCAACCACAGTCACTACACTGCTGGCGTGGATACCAACCAAGTCACTACACTGCTGGCCTGGATACCAACCACAGCCACTACACTGCTGGCCTGGATACCAATCACAGCCACTACACTGCTGGCCTGACTACCAACCGCAGCCACTACACTGCTGGGCTGGATACCAACCGCAGTCACTACACTAATGGCCTGGATACCAACCACAGTCACGACACTGCTGGCCTGGATACCAACCACAGTCACTACACTGCTGGCCTGGATACCATCCACAGTCACTACTCTGCTGGCCTGGATACCATCCACAGCCACTACACTGCTGGGCTGGATACCAACCACAGTCACTACACTGCTGGCCTGGATATCAACCACAGTCACTACACTGCTGGCCTGGATACCATCCACAGCCACTACACTGCTGGGCTGGATACCAACCACAGTCACTACACTGCTGGCCTGGATACCAACCACAGTCACTACACTGCTGGCCTGGATACCATCCACAGCCACTACACTGCTGGGCTGGATACCAACCACAGTCACTACACTGCTGGCCTGGATATCAACCACAGTCACTACACTGATGGCCTGGATACCAACCACAGCCACTACACTGCTGGCCTGGTTACCAACCACAGTCACTACACTGCTGGCCTGGTTACCAACCACAGTCACTACACTGATGGCCTGGATACCAACCAGAGCCACTACACTGCTGGCCTGGTTACCAACCACAGTCACTACACTGATGGCCTGGATACCAACCAGAGCCACTACACTGCTGGCCTGGATACCAACCACAGTCACTACACTGCTGGCCTAGATACCAACCACAGCCACTGCACTGCTGGACTGTATACCAACCACAGTCACTACACTGATGGCCTGGATACCAACCACAGCCACTACACTGCTGGCCTGGTTACCAACCACAGTCACTACACTGCTGGCCTGGTTACCAACCACAGTCACTACACTGATGGCCTGGATACCAACCACAGCCACTACACTGCTGGCCTGGTTACCAACCACAGTCACTACACTGCTGGCCTGGATACCAACCAGAGCCACTACACTGCTGGCCTGGATACCAACCACAGTCACTACACTGCTGGCCTAGATACCAACCACAGCCACTGCACTGCTGGACTGGATACCAACCACAACCACTACACTGCTGGCCTGGATACCAACCGCAGTCACTACACTGCTGGCCTGGATACCAACCGCAGTCACTACACTGATGGCCTGGATACCAACCACAGCCACTACACTGCTGGCCTGGTTACCAACCACAGTCACTACACTGCTGGCCTGGATACCAACCACAGCCACTACACTGCTGGCCTGGATACCAACCACAGCCACTACACTGCTGGCCTGGATACCAACCACAGTCACTACCCTGCTGGCCTGGATACCAACCACAGCCACTACACTGCTGGCCTGGTTACCAACCACAGCCACTACACTGCTGGCCTGGATACCAACCACAGCCACTACACTGCTGGCCTGGATACCAACAAGAGTCACTACACTGCTGGCCTGGATACCAACCACAGTCACTACACTGCTGGCGTGGATACCAACCACAGTCACTACACTGCTGGCCTGGATACCAACCACAGTCACTACACTGCTGGCCTGGATACCATCCACAGGCACTACACTGCTGGTCTGGATACCAACCACAGCCACTACACTGCTGGCCTGGATACCAACCGCAGCCACTACACTGCTGGCCTGGATACCAACCACAGCCACTACACTGCTGGCCTGGATACCAACTGCAGCCACTACACTGCTGGCCTGGATACCAACCACAGTCACTACACTGCTGGCGTGGATACCAACCAAGTCACTACACTGCTGGCCTGGATACCAACCACAACCACTACACTGCTGGCTGGATTCCAACCACAGTCACTACACTGCTGGCCTGGATACCAACCACTGTCACTACACTGCTGGCCTGTATACCAACCACAACCACTACACTGCTGGCCTGGATACCAACCACAGTCACTACACTGCTGGCCTGGATACCAACCGCAGTCACTACACTGCTGGCCTGGATACCAACCACAGCCACTACACTGCTGGCCTGACTACCAATCACAGCCACTACACTGCTGGGCTGGATACCAACTACAGTCACTACACTGCTGGCCTGGATATCAACCACAGTCACTACAATGCTGGCCTGGATACCAACCACAGTCACTACACTGCTGGCGTGGATTCCAACACACAGTCACTACACTGCTGGCCTGGATACCAACCACAGCCACTACACTGCTGGCCTGGATACCAATCACACCCACTACACTGCTGGCCTGACTACCAACCGCAGCCACTACACTGCTGGGCTGGATACCAACCGCAGTCACTACACTAATGGCCTGGATACCAACCACAGTCACGACACTCCTGGCCTGGATACCAACCACAGTCACTACACTGCTGGCCTGGATACCATCCACAGTCACTACTCTGCTGGCCTGGATACCATCCACAGCCACTACACTGCTGGGCTGGATACCAACCACAGTCACTACACTGCTGGCCTGGATATCAACCACAGTCACTACACTGCTGGCCTGGATACCATCCACAGCCACTACACTGCTGGGCTGGATACCAACCACAGTCACTACACTGCTGGCCTGGATACCAACCACAGTCACTACACTGCTGGCCTGGATACCATCCACAGCCACTACACTGCTGGGCTGGATACCAACCACAGTCACTACACTGCTGGCCTGGATATCAACCACAGTCACTACAATGCTGGCCTGGATACCAACCACAGTCACTACACTGCTGGCGTGGATTCCAACATACAGTCACTACACTGCTGGCCTGGATACCAACCACAGTCACTACACTGCTGGCCTGGATACCAATCACAGCCACTACACTGCTGGCCTGACTACCAACCGCAGCCACTACACTGCTGGGCTGGATACCAACCGCAGTCACTACACTAATGGCCTGGATACCAACCACAGTCACTACACTGCTGGCCTGGATACCAACCACAGTCACTACACTGCTGGCCTGGATACCAACCACAGTCACTACACTGCTGGCCTGGATATCAACCACAACCACTACACTGCTGGCCTGGATACCAACCACAGCCACTACACTGCTGGCCTGGATACCAACCACAGCCACTACACTTCTGGCGTGGATACCAACCACAGTCACTACACTGCTGGCCTGGATACCAACCACAGCCACTACACTGCTGGCCTGGATACCAACCACAGCCACTACACTGCTGGCCTGGATACCAACCACAGTCACTACAATGCTGGCCTGGATACCAACCACAACCTCTACACTGCTGGCCTGACTACCAACCACAGCCACTACACTGCTGGGCTGGATACCAACCACAGTTACTAACCTGCTGGCCTGGATACCAACCACAGTCACTACACTGCTGGCCTGGATACCAACCACAGTCACTACACTGCTGGCCTTGATACCATCCACAGTCACTACACTGCTGGCCTGGATACCAACCACAACCACTACACTGCTGGACTGACTACCAACCACAGCCACTACACTGCTGGCCTGGATACCAACCACAGTCACTACACTGCTGGCCTGACTACCAACCACAGCCACTACACTGCTGGCCTGGATATCAACAGCAGTCACTACACTGCTGGCCTGACTAGCAACCACAGCCACGACATTGCTGGCCTGGATACCAACCACAGCCACTACACTGCTGGCCTGGATACCAACCACAGTCACTACACTGCTGGCCTGGATACCAACCACAGTCACTACACTGGTGGCCTGGCTACCAACCACAGTCACTACACTGCTGGCCTGGATACCAACCACAGTTACTACACTGCTGGCCTGGATACCAACCACAGTCACTACACTGCTGGCCTGACTACCAACCACAGTCACTACACTGCTGGCCTGGATACCAACCACAGTTACTACACTGCTGGCCTGGATACCAACCACAGCCACTACACTGCTGGCCTGACTACCAACCACAGTCACTACACTGCTGGCCTGGATACCAACCACAGTTACTACACTGCTGGCCTGGATACCAACCACAGCCACTACACTGCTGGCCTGGCTACCAACCACAGTCACTACACTGCTGGCCTGGATACCAACCACAGCCACTACACTGCTGGCCTGGATACCAACCACAGTCACTACACTGCTGGCCTAGATACCAACCACAGTCACTACACTGCTGGCCTGACTACCAACCACAGTCACTACACTGCTGGCCTGGATACCAACCACAGTTACTACACTGCTGGCCTGGATACCAACCACAGCCACTACACTGCTGGCCTGACTACCAACCACAGTCACTACACTGCTGGCCTGGATACCAACCACAGTTACTACACTGCTGGCCTGGATACCAACCACAGCCACTACACTGCTGGCCTGGCTACCAACCACAGTCACTACACTGCTGGCCTGGATACCAACCACAGCCACTACACTGCTGGCCTGGATACCAACCACAGTCACTACACTGCTGGCCTGGATACCAACCACAGTCACTACACTGCTGGCCTGGATACCAACCACAGTCACTACACTGCTGGCCTGGATACCAACCACAGCCACTACACTGCTGGCCTGGCTACCAACCACAGCCACTACACTGCTGGCCTGGCTACCAACCACAGTCACTACACTGCTGGCCTGGATACCAACCACAGTCACTACACTGCTGGCCTGGATACCAACCACAGCCACTACACTGCTGGCCTGGCTACCAACCACAGTCACTACACTGCTGGCCTGGATACCAACCACAGTCACTACACTGCTGGCCTGGATACCAACCACAGCCACTGCACTGCTGGACTGGATACCAACCACAGCCACTACACTGCTGGCCTGGATACCAACCGCAGTCACTACACTGCTGGCCTGGATACCAACAGCAGTCACTACACTGATGGCCTGGATACCAACCACAGCCACTACACTGCTGGCCTGGTTACCAACCACAGTCACTACACTGCTGGCCTGGTTACCAACCACAGTCACTACACTGATGGCCTGGATACCAACCACAGCCACTACACTGCTGGCCTGGTTACCAACCACAGTCACTACACTGCTGGCCTGACTACCAACCACAGTCACTACACTGCTGGCCTGGATACCAACCAGAGCCACTACACTGCTGGCCTGGATACCAACCACAGTCACTACACTGCTGGCCTAGATACCAACCACAGCCACTGCACTGCTGGACTGGATACCAACCACAGCCACTACACTGCTGGCCGGGATACCAACCGCAGTCACTACACTGCTGGCCTGGATACCAACCGCAGTCACTACACTGATGGCCTGGATACCAACCACAGCCACTACACTGCTGGCCTGGTTACCAACCACAGTCACTACACTCCTGGCCTGGATACCAACCACAGCCACTACACTGCTGGCCTGGATACCAACCACAGCCACTACACTGCTGGCCTGGATACCAACAACAGTCACTACACTGCTGGCCTGGATACCAACCACAGCCACTACACTGCTGGCCTGGTTACCAACCACAGCCACTACACTGCTGGCCTGGATACCAACCACAGCCACTACACTGCTGGCCTGGATACCAACAAGAGTCACTACACTGCTGGCCTGGATACCAACCACAGTCACTACACCTCTGGCGTGGATACCAACCACAGTCACAACACTGCTGGCCTGGATACCAACCACAGTCACTACACTGCTGGCCTGGATACCATCCACAGTCACTACACTGCTGGCCTGGATACCAACCACAGCCACTACACTGCTGGCCTGGATACCAACCGCAGCCACTACACTGCTGGCCTGGATACCAACCACAGCCACTACACTGCTGGCCTGGATACCAACCGCAGCCACTACACTGCTGGCCTGGATACCAACCACAGTCACTACACTGCTGGCGTGGATACCAACCAAGTCACTACACTGCTGGCCTGGATACCAACCACAACCACTACACTGCTGGCGTGGATTCCAACCACAGTCACTACACTGCTGGCCTGGATACCAACCACTGTCACTACACTGCTGGCCTGTATACCAACCACAACCACTACACTGCTGGCCTGGATACCAACCACAGTCACTACACTGCTGGCCTGCATACCAACCACAGTCACTACACTGCTGGCCTGGATACCAACCGCAGTCACTACACTGCTGGCCTGGATACCAACCACAGCCACTACACTGCTGGCCTGACTACCAACCACAGCCACTACACTGCTGGGCTGGATACCAACCACAGTCACTACACTGCTGGCCTGGATATCAACCACAGTCACTACAATGCTGGCCTGGATACCAACCACAGTCACTACACTGCTGGCGTGGATTCCAACACACAGTCACTACACTGCTGGCCTGGTTACCAACCACAGCCACTACACTGCTGGCCTGGATACCAATCACAGCCACTACACTGCTGGCCTGACTACCAACCGCAGCCACTACACTGCTGGGCTGGATACCAACCGCAGTCACTACACTAATGGCCTGGATACCAACCACAGTCACGACACTGCTGGCCTGGATACCAACCACAGTCACTACACTGCTGGCCTGGATACCATCCACAGTCACTACTCTGCTGGCCTGGATACCATCCACAGCCACTACACTGCTGGGCTGGGTACCAACCACAGTCACTACACTGCTGGCCTGGATATCAACCACAGTCACTACACTGCTGGCCTGGATACCATCCACAGCCACTACACTGCTGGGCTGGATACCAACCACAGTCACTACACTGCTGGCCTGGATACCAACCACAGTCACTACACTGCTGGCCTGGATACCATCCACAGCCACTACACTGCTGGGCTGGATACCAACCACAGTCACTACACTGCTGGCCTGGATATCAACCACAGTCACTACACTGATGGCCTGGATACCAACCACAGCCACTACACTGCTGGCCTGGTTACCAACCACAGTCACTACACTGCTGGCCTGGTTACCAACCACAGTCACTACACTGATGGCCTGGATACCAACCAGAGCCACTACACTGCTGGCCTGGATACCAACCACAGTCACTACACTGCTGGCCTAGATACCAACCACAGCCACTGCACTGCTGGACTGTATACCAACCACAGTCACTACACTGATGGCCTGGATACCAACCACAGCCACTACACTGCTGGCCTGGTTACCAACCACAGTCACTACACTGCTGGCCTGGTTACCAACCACAGTCACTACACTGATGGCCTGGATACCAACCACAGCCACTACACTGCTGGCCTGGTTACCAACCACAGTCACTACACTGCTGGCCTGGATACCAACCAGAGCCACTACACTGCTGGCCTGGATACCAACCACAGTCACTACACTGCTGGCCTAGATACCAACCACAGCCACTGCACTGCTGGACTGGATACCAACCACAGCCACTACACTGCTGGCCTGGATACCAACCGCAGTCACTACACTGCTGGCCTGGATACCAACCGCAGTCACTACACTGATGGCCTGGATACCAACCACAGCCACTACACTGCTGGCCTGGTTACCAACCACAGTCACTACACTGCTGGCCTGGATACCAACCACAGCCACTACACTGCTGGCCTGGATACCAACCACAGCCACTACACTGCTGGCCTGGATACCAACCACAGTCACTACCCTGCTGGCCTGGATACCAACCACAGCCACTACACTGCTGGCCTGGTTACCAACCACAGCCACTACACTGCTGGCCTGGATACCAACCACAGCCACTACACTGCTGGCCTGGATACCAACAAGAGTCACTACACTGCTGGCCTGGATACCAACCACAGTCACTACACTGCTGGCGTGGATACCAACCACAGTCACTACACTGCTGGCCTGGATACCAACCACAGTCACTACACTGCTGGCCTGGATACCATCCACAGTCACTACACTGCTGGTCTGGATACCAACCACAGCCACTACACTGCTGGCCTGGATACCAACCGCAGCCACTACACTGCTGGCCTGGATACCAACCACAGCCACTACACTGCTGGCCTGGATACCAACTGCAGCCACTACACTGCTGGCCTGGATACCAACCACAGTCACTACACTGCTGGCGTGGATACCAACCAAGTCACTACACTGCTGGCCTGGATACCAACCACAACCACTACACTGCTGGCTGGATTCCAACCACAGTCACTACACTGCTGGCCTGGATACCAACCACTGTCACTACACTGCTGGCCTGTATACCAACCACAACCACTACACTGCTGGCCTGGATACCAACCACAGTCACTACACTGCTGGCCTGCATACCAACCACAGTCACTACACTGCTGGCCTGGATACCAACCGCAGTCACTACACTGCTGGCCTGGATACCAACCACAGCCACTACACTGCTGGCCTGACTACCAATCACAGCCACTACACTGCTGGGCTGGATACCAACTACAGTCACTACACTGCTGGCCTGGATATCAACCACAGTCACTACAATGCTGGCCTGGATACCAACCACAGTCACTACACTGCTGGCGTGGATTCCAACACACAGTCACTACACTGCTGGCCTGGATACCAACCACAGCCACTACACTGCTGGCCTGGATACCAATCACACCCACTACACTGCTGGCCTGACTACCAACCGCAGCCACTACACTGCTGGGCTGGATACCAACCGCAGTCACTACACTAATGGCCTGGATACCAACCACAGCCACTACACTGCTGGCCTGGATACCAACCACAGCCACTACACTGCTGGCCTGGATACCAACAACAGTCACTACACTGCTGGCCTGGATACCAACCACAGCCACTACACTGCTGGCCTGGTTACCAACCACAGCCACTACACTGCTGGCCTGGATACCAACCACAGCCACTACACTGCTGGCCTGGATACCAACAAGAGTCACTACACTGCTGGCCTGGATACCAACCACAGTCACTACACTGCTGGCGTGGATACCAACCACAGTCACTACACTGCTGGCCTGGATACCAACCACAGTCACTACACTGCTGGCCTGGATACCATCCACAGTCATTACACTGCTGGCCTGGATACCAACCACAGCCACTACACTGCTGGCCTGGATACCAACCGCAGCCACTACACTGCTGGCCTGGATACCAACCACAGCCACTACACTGCTGGCCTGGATACCAACCGCAGCCACTACACTGCTGGCCTGGATACCAACCACAGTCACTACACTGCTGGCGTGGATACCAACCAAGTCACTACACTGCTGGCCTGGATACCAACCACAACCACTACACTGCTGGCGTGGATTCCAACCACAGTCACTACACTGCTGGCCTGGATACCAACCACTGTCACTACACTGCTGGCCTGTATACCAACCACAACCACTACACTGCTGGCCTGGATACCAACCACAGTCACTACACTGCTGGCCTGCATACCAACCACAGTCACTACACTGCTGGCCTGGATACCAACCGCAGTCACTACACTGCTGGCCTGGATACCAACCACAGCCACTACACTGCTGGCCTGACTACCAACCACAGCCACTACACTGCTGGGCTGGATACCAACCACAGTCACTACACTGCTGGCCTGGATATCAACCACAGTCACTACAATGCTGGCCTGGATACCAACCACAGTCACTACACTGCTGGCGTGGATTCCAACACACAGTCACTACACTGCTGGCCTGGTTACCAACCACAGCCACTACACTGCTGGCCTGGATACCAATCACAGCCACTACACTGCTGGCCTGACTACCAACCGCAGCCACTACACTGCTGGGCTGGATACCAACCGCAGTCACTACACTAATGGCCTGGATACCAACCACAGTCACGACACTGCTGGCCTGGATACCAACCACAGTCACTACACTGCTGGCCTGGATACCATCCACAGTCACTACTCTGCTGGCCTGGATACCATCCACAGCCACTACACTGCTGGGCTGGATACCAACCACAGTCACTACACTGCTGGCCTGGATATCAACCACAGTCACTACACTGCTGGCCTGGATACCATCCACAGCCACTACACTGCTGGGCTGGATACCAACCACAGTCACTACACTGCTGGCCTGGATACCAACCACAGTCACTACACTGCTGGCCTGGATACCATCCACAGCCACTACACTGCTGGGCTGGATACCAACCACAGTCACTACACTGCTGGCCTGGATATCAACCACAGTCACTACACTGATGGCCTGGATACCAACCACAGCCACTACACTGCTGGCCTGGTTACCAACCACAGTCACTACACTGCTGGCCTGGTTACCAACCACAGTCACTACACTGATGGCCTGGATACCAACCAGAGCCACTACACTGCTGGCCTGGATACCAACCACAGTCACTACACTGCTGGCCTAGATACCAACCACAGCCACTGCACTGCTGGACTGTATACCAACCACAGTCACTACACTGATGGCCTGGATACCAACCACAGCCACTACACTGCTGGCCTGGTTACCAACCACAGTCACTACACTGCTGGCCTGGTTACCAACCACAGTCACTACACTGATGGCCTGGATACCAACCACAGCCACTACACTGCTGGCCTGGTTACCAACCACAGTCACTACACTGCTGGCCTGGATACCAACCAGAGCCACTACACTGCTGGCCTGGATACCAACCACAGTCACTACACTGCTGGCCTAGATACCAACCACAGCCACTGCACTGCTGGACTGGATACCAACCACAGCCACTACACTGCTGGCCTGGATACCAACCGCAGTCACTACACTGCTGGCCTGGATACCAACCGCAGTCACTACACTGATGGCCTGGATACCAACCACAGCCACTACACTGCTGGCCTGGTTACCAACCACAGTCACTACACTGCTGGCCTGGATACCAACCACAGCCACTACACTGCTGGCCTGGATACCAACCACAGCCACTACACTGCTGGCCTGGATACCAACCACAGTCACTACCCTGCTGGCCTGGATACCAACCACAGCCACTACACTGCTGGCCTGGTTACCAACCACAGCCACTACACTGCTGGCCTGGATACCAACCACAGCCACTACACTGCTGGCCTGGATACCAACAAGAGTCACTACACTGCTGGCCTGGATACCAACCACAGTCACTACACTGCTGGCGTGGATACCAACCACAGTCACTACACTGCTGGCCTGGATACCAACCACAGTCACTACACTGCTGGCCTGGATACCATCCACAGTCACTACACTGCTGGTCTGGATACCAACCACAGCCACTACACTGCTGGCCTGGATACCAACCGCAGCCACTACACTGCTGGCCTGGATACCAACCACAGCCACTACACTGCTTGCCTGGATACCAACTGCAGCCACTACACTGCTGGCCTGGATACCAACCACAGTCACTACACTGCTGGCCTGGATACCAACCACAGTCACTACACTGCTGGCCTGGATACCAACCACAACCACTACACTGCTGGCTGGATTCCAACCACAGTCACTACACTGCTGGCCTGGATACCAACCACTGTCACTACACTGCTGGCCTGTATACCAACCACAACCACTACACTGCTGGCCTGGATACCAACCACAGTCACTACACTGCTGGCCTGCATACCAACCACAGTCACTACACTGCTGGCCTGGATACCAACCGCAGTCACTACACTGCTGGCCTGGATACCAACCACAGCCACTACACTGCTGGCCTGACTACCAATCACAGCCACTACACTGCTGGGCTGGATACCAACTACAGTCACTACACTGCTGGCCTGGATATCAACCACAGTCACTACAATGCTGGCCTGGATACCAACCACAGTCACTACACTGCTGGCGTGGATTCCAACACACAGTCACTACACTGCTGGCCTGGATACCAACCACAGCCACTACACTGCTGGCCTGGATACCAATCACACCCACTACACTGCTGGCCTGACTACCAACCGCAGCCACTACACTGCTGGGCTGGATACCAACCGCAGTCACTACACTAATGGCCTGGATACCAACCACAGTCACGACACTGCTGGCCTGGATACCAACCACAGTCACTACACTGCTGGCCTGGATACCATCCACAGTCACTACTCTGCTGGCCTGGATACCATCCACAGCCACTACACTGCTGGGCTGGATACCAACCACAGTCACTACACTGCTGGCCTGGATATCAACCACAGTCACTACACTGCTGGCCTGGATACCATCCACAGCCACTACACTGCTGGGCTGGATACCAACCACAGTCACTACACTGCTGGCCTGGATACCAACCACAGTCACTACACTGCTGGCCTGGATACCATCCACAGCCACTACACTGCTGGGCTGGATACCAACCACAGTCACTACACTGCTGGCCTGGATATCAACCACAGTCACTACAATGCTGGCCTGGATACCAACCACAGTCACTACACTGCTGGCGTGGATTCCAACATACAGTCACTACACTGCTGGCCTGTATACCAACCACAGTCACTACACTGCTGGCCTGGATACCAATCACAGCCACTACACTGCTGGCCTGACTACCAACCGCAGCCACTACACTGCTGGGCTGGATACCAACCGCAGTCACTACACTAATGGCCTGGATACCAACCACAGTCACTACACTGCTGGCCTGGATACCAACCACAGTCACTACACTGCTGGCCTGGATACCAACCACAGTCACTACACTGCTGGCCTGGATATCAACCACAACCACTACACTGCTGGCCTGGATACCAACCACAGCCACTACACTGCTGGCCTGGATACCAACCACAGCCACTACACTTCTGGCGTGGATACCAACCACAGTCACTACACTGCTGGCCTGGATACCAACCACAGCCACTACACTGCTGGCCTGGATACCAACCACAGCCACTACACTGCTGGCCTGCATACCAACCACAGTCACTACAATGCTGGCCTGGATACCAATCACAGCCACTACACTGCTGGCCTGACTACCAACCGCAGCCACTACACTGCTGGGCTGGATACCAACCGCAGTCACTACACTAATGGCCTGGATACCAACCACAGTCACTACACTGCTGGCCTGGATACCAACCACAGTCACTACACTGCTGGCCTGGATACCAACCACAGTCACTACACTGCTGGCCTGGATATCAACCACAACCACTACACTGCTGGCCTGGATACCAACCACAGCCACTACACTGCTGGCCTGGATACCAACCACAGCCACTACACTTCTGGCGTGGATACCAACCACAGTCACTACACTGCTGGCCTGGATACCAACCACAGCCACTACACTGCTGGCCTGGATACCAACCACAGCCACTACACTGCTGGCCTGGATACCAACCACAGTCACTACAATGCTGGCCTGGATACCAACCACAACCTCTACACTGCTGGCCTGACTACCAACCACAGCCACTACACTGCTGGGCTGGATACCAACCACAGTTACTAACCTGCTGGCCTGGATACCAACCACAGTCACTACACTGCTGGCCTGGATACCAACCACAGTCACTACACTGCTGGCCTTGATACCATCCACAGTCACTACACTGCTGGCCTGGATACCAACCACAACCACTACACTGCTGGACTGACTACCAACCACAGCCACTACACTGCTGGCCTGGATACCAACCACAGTCACTACACTGCTGGCCTGACTACCAACCACAGCCACTACACTGCTGGCCTGGATATCAACAGCAGTCACTACACTGCTGGCCTGACTAGCAACCACAGCCACGACATTGCTGGCCTGGATACCAACCACAGCCACTACACTGCTGGCCTGGATACCAACCACAGTCACTACACTGCTGGCCTGGATACCAACCACAGTCACTACACTGCTGGCCTGGCTACCAACCACAGTCACTACACTGCTGGCCTGGATACCAACCACAGTTACTACACTGCTGGCCTGGATACCAACCACAGTCACTACACTGCTGGCCTGACTACCAACCACAGTCACTACACTGCTGGCCTGGATACCAACCACAGTTACTACACTGCTGGCCTGGATACCAACCACAGCCACTACACTGCTGGCCTGACTACCAACCACAGTCACTACACTGCTGGCCTGGATACCAACCACAGTTACTACACTGCTGGCCTGGATACCAACCACAGCCACTACACTGCTGGCCTGGCTACCAACCACAGTCACTACACTGCTGGCCTGGATACCAACCACAGCCACTACACTGCTGGCCTGGATACCAACCACAGTCACTACACTGCTGGCCTAGATACCAACCACAGTCACTACACTGCTGGCCTGACTACCAACCACAGTCACTACACTGCTGGCCTGGATACCAACCACAGTTACTACACTGCTGGCCTGGATACCAACCACAGCCACTACACTGCTGGCCTGACTACCAACCACAGTCACTACACTGCTGGCCTGGATACCAACCACAGTTACTACACTGCTGGCCTGGATACCAACCACAGCCACTACACTGCTGGCCTGGCTACCAACCACAGTCACTACACTGCTGGCCTGGATACCAACCACAGCCACTACACTGCTGGCCTGGATACCAACCACAGTCACTACACTGCTGGCCTGGATACCAACCACAGTCACTACACTGCTGGCCTGGATACCAACCACAGTCACTACACTGCTGGCCTGGATACCAACCACAGCCACTACACTGCTGGCCTGGCTACCAACCACAGCCACTACACTGCTGGCCTGGCTACCAACCACAGTCACTACACTGCTGGCCTGGATACCAACCACAGTCACTACACTGCTGGCCTGGATACCAACCACAGCCACTACACTGCTGGCCTGGCTACCAACCACAGTCACTACACTGCTGGCCTGGATACCAACCACAGTCACTACACTGCTGGCCTGGATACCAACCACAGCCACTGCACTGCTGGACTGGATACCAACCACAGCCACTACACTGCTGGCCTGGATACCAACCGCAGTCACTACACTGCTGGCCTGGATACCAACAGCAGTCACTACACTGATGGCCTGGATACCGACCACAGCCACTACACTGCTGGCCTGGTTACCAACCACAGTCACTACACTGCTGGCCTGGTTACCAACCACAGTCACTACACTGATGGCCTGGATACCAACCACAGCCACTACACTGCTGGCCTGGTTACCAACCACAGTCACTACACTGCTGGCCTGACTACCAACCACAGTCACTACACTGCTGGCCTGGATACCAACCAGAGCCACTACACTGCTGGCCTGGATACCAACCACAGTCACTACACTGCTGGCCTAGATACCAACCACAGCCACTGCACTGCTGGACTGGATACCAACCACAGCCACTACACTGCTGGCCTGGATACCAACCGCAGTCACTACACTGCTGGCCTGGATACCAACCGCAGTCACTACACTGATGGCCTGGATACCAACCACAGCCACTACACTGCTGGCCTGGTTACCAACCACAGTCACTACACTGCTGGCCTGGATACCAACCACAGCCACTACACTGCTGGCCTGGATACCAACCACAGCCACTACACTGCTGGCCTGGATACCAACAACAGTCACTACACTGCTGGCCTGGATACCAACCACAGCCACTACACTGCTGGCCTGGTTACCAACCACAGCCACTACACTGCTGGCCTGGATACCAACCACAGCCACTACACTGCTGGCCTGGATACCAACAAGAGTCACTACACTGCTGGCCTGGATACCAACCACAGTCACTACACTGCTGGCGTGGATACCAACCACAGTCACTACACTGCTGGCCTGGATACCAACCACAGTCACTACACTGCTGGCCTGGATACCATCCACAGTCACTACACTGCTGGCCTGGATACCAACCACAGCCACTACACTGCTGGCCTGGATACCAACCGCAGCCACTACACTGCTGGCCTGGATACCAACCACAGCCACTACACTGCTGGCCTGGATACCAACCGCAGCCACTACACTGCTGGCCTGGATACCAACCACAGCCACTGCACTGCTGGACTGTATACCAACCACAGTCACTACACTGATGGCCTGGATACCAACCACAGCCACTACACTGCTGGCCTGGTTACCAACCACAGTCACTACACTGCTGGCCTGGTTACCAACCACAGTCACTACACTGATGGCCTGGATACCAACCACAGCCACTACACTGCTGGCCTGGTTACCAACCACAGTCACTACACTGCTGGCCTGGATACCAACCAGAGCCACTACACTGCTGGCCTGGATACCAACCACAGTCACTACACTGCTGGCCTAGATACCAACCACAGCCACTGCACTGCTGGACTGGATACCAACCACAGCCACTACACTGCTGGCCTGGATACCAACCGCAGTCACTACACTGCTGGCCTGGATACCAACCGCAGTCACTACACTGATGGCCTGGATACCAACCGCAGCCACTACACTGCTGGCCTGGTTACCAACCACAGTCACTACACTGCTGGCCTGGATACCAACCACAGCCACTACACTGCTGGCCTGGATACCAACCACAGCCACTACACTGCTGGCCTGGATACCAACCACAGTCACTACCCTGCTGGCCTGGATACCAACCACAGCCACTACACTGCTGGCCTGGTTACCAACCACAGCCACTACACTGCTGGCCTGGATACCAACCACAGCCACTACACTGCTGGCCTGGATACCAACAAGAGTCACTACACTGCTGGCCTGGATACCAACCACAGTCACTACACTGCTGGCGTGGATACCAACCACAGTCACTACACTGCTGGCCTGGATACCAACCACAGTCACTACACTGCTGGCCTGGATACCATCCACAGTCACTACACTGCTGGTCTGGATACCAACCACAGCCACTACACTGCTGGCCTGGATACCAACCGCAGCCACTACACTGCTGGCCTGGATACCAACCACAGCCACTACACTGCTGGCCTGGATACCAACTGCAGCCACTACACTGCTGGCCTGGATACCAACCACAGTCACTACACTGCTGGCGTGGATACCAACCAAGTCACTACACTGCTGGCCTGGATACCAACCACAACCACTACACTGCTGGCTGGATTCCAACCACAGTCACTACACTGCTGGCCTGGATACCAACCACTGTCACTACACTGCTGGCCTGTATACCAACCACAACCACTACACTGCTGGCCTGGATACCAACCACAGTCACTACACTGCTGGCCTGCATACCAACCACAGTCACTACACTGCTGGCCTGGATACCAACCGCAGTCACTACACTGCTGGCCTGGATACCAACCACAGCCACTACACTGCTGGCCTGACTACCAATCACAGCCACTACACTGCTGGGCTGGATACCAACTACAGTCACTACACTGCTGGCCTGGATATCAACCACAGTCACTACAATGCTGGCCTGGATACCAACCACAGTCACTACACTGCTGGCGTGGATTCCAACACACAGTCACTACACTGCTGGCCTGGATACCAACCACAGCCACTACACTGCTGGCCTGGATACCAATCACACCCACTACACTGCTGGCCTGACTACCAACCGCAGCCACTACACTGCTGGGCTGGATACCAACCGCAGTCACTACACTAATGGCCTGGATACCAACCACAGTCACGACACTGCTGGCCTGGATACCAACCACAGTCACTACACTGCTGGCCTGGATACCATCCACAGTCACTACTCTGCTGGCCTGGATACCATCCACAGCCACTACACTGCTGGGCTGGATACCAACCACAGTCACTACACTGCTGGCCTGGATATCAACCACAGTCACTACACTGCTGGCCTGGATACCATCCACAGCCACTACACTGCTGGGCTGGATACCAACCACAGACACTACACTGCTGGCCTGGATACCAACCACAGTCACTACACTGCTGGCCTGGATACCATCCACAGCCACTACACTGCTGGGCTGGATACCAACCACAGTCACTACACTGCTGGCCTGGATATCAACCACAGTCACTACAATGCTGGCCTGGATACCAACCACATTCACTACACTGCTGGCGTGGATTCCAACATACAGTCACTACACTGCTGGCCTGGATACCAACCACAGTCACTACACTGCTGGCCTGGATACCAATCACAGCCACTACACTGCTGGCCTGACTACCAACCGCAGCCACTACACTGCTGGGCTGGATACCAACCGCAGTCACTACACTAATGGCCTGGATACCAACCACAGTCACTACACTGCTGGCCTGGATACCAACCACAGTCACTACACTGCTGGCCTGGATACCAACCACAGTCACTACACTGCTGGCCTGGATATCAACCACAACCACTACACTGCTGGCCTGGATACCAACCACAGCCACTACACTGCTGGCCTGGATACCAACCACAGCCACTACACTTCTGGCGTGGATACCAACCACAGTCACTACACTGCTGGCCTGGATACCAACCACAGCCACTACACTGCTGGCCTGGATACCAACCACAGCCACTACACTGCTGGCCTGGATACCAACCACAGTCACTACAATGCTGGCCTGGATACCAATCACAGCCACTACACTGCTGGCCTGACTACCAACCGCAGCCACTACACTGCTGGGCTGGATACCAACCGCAGTCACTACACTAATGGCCTGGATACCAACCACAGTCACTACACTGCTGGCCTGGATACCAACCACAGTCACTACACTGCTGGCCTGGATACCAACCACAGTCACTACACTGCTGGCCTGGATATCAACCACAACCACTACACTGCTGGCCTGGATACCAACCACAGCCACTACACTGCTGGCCTGGATACCAACCACAGCCACTACACTTCTGGCGTGGATACCATCCACAGTCACTACACTGCTGGCCTGCATACCAACCACAGCCACTACACTGCTGGCCTGAATACCAACCACAGCCACTACACTGCTGGCCTGGATACCAACCACAGTCACTACAATGCTGGCCTGGATACCAACCACAACCTCTACACTGCTGGCCTGACTACCAACCACAGCCACTACACTGCTGGGCTGGATACCAACCACAGTTACTAACCTGCTGGCCTGGATACCAACCACAGTCACTACACTGCTGGCCTGGATACCAACCACAGTCACTACACTGCTGGCCTTGATACCATCCACAGTCACTACACTGCTGGCCTGGATACCAACCACAACCACTACACTGCTGGACTGACTACCAACCACAGCCACTACACTGCTGGCCTGGATACCAACCACAGTCACTACACTGCTGGCCTGACTACCAACCACAGCCACTACACTGCTGGCCTGGATATCAACAGCAGTCACTACACTGCTGGCCTGACTAGCAACCACAGCCACGACATTGCTGGCCTGGATACCAACCACAGCCACTACACTGCTGGCCTGGATACCAACCACAGTCACTACACTGCTGGCCTGGATACCAACCACAGTCACTACACTGCTGGCCTGGCTACCAACCACAGTCACTACACTGCTGGCCTGGATACCAACCACAGTTACTACACTGCTGGCCTGGATACCAACCACAGTCACTACACTGCTGGCCTGACTACCAACCACAGTCACTACACTGCTGGCCTGGATACCAACCACAGTTACTACACTGCTGGCCTGGATACCAACCACAGCCACTACACTGCTGGCCTGACTACCAACCACAGTCACTACACTGCTGGCCTGGATACCAACCACAGTTACTACACTGCTGGCCTGGATACCAACCACAGCCACTACACTGCTGGCCTGGCTACCAACCACAGTCACTACACTGCTGGCCTGGATACCAACCACAGCCACTACACTGCTGGCCTGGATACCAACCACAGTCACTACACTGCTGGCCTAGATACCAACCACAGTCACTACACTGCTGGCCTGACTACCAACCACAGTCACTACACTGCTGGCCTGGATACCAACCACAGTTACTACACTGCTGGCCTGGATACCAACCACAGCCACTACACTGCTGGCCTGACTACCAACCACAGTCACTACACTGCTGGCCTGGATACCAACCACAGTTACTACACTGCTGGCCTGGATACCAACCACAGCCACTACACTGCTGGCCTGGCTACCAACCACAGTCACTACACTGCTGGCCTGGATACCAACCACAGCCACTACACTGCTGGCCTGGATACCAACCACAGTCACTACACTGCTGGCCTGGATACCAACCACAGTCACTACACTGCTGGCCTGGATACCAACCACAGCCACTACACTGCTGGCCTGGCTACCAACCACAGCCACTACACTGCTGGCCTGGCTACCAACCACAGTCACTACACTGCTGGCCTGGATACCAACCACAGTCACTACACTGCTGGCCTGGATACCAACCACAGCCACTACACTGCTGGCCTGGCTACCAACCACAGTCACTACACTGCTGGCCTGGATACCAACCACAGTCACTACACTGCTGGCCTGGATACCAACCACAGCCACTGCACTGCTGGACTGGATACCAACCACAGCCACTACACTGCTGGCCTGGATACCAACCGCAGTCACTACACTGCTGGCCTGGATACCAACAGCAGTCACTTCACTGATGGCCTGGATACCAACCACAGCCACTACACTGCTGGCCTGGTTACCAACCACAGTCACTACACTGCTGGCCTGGTTACCAACCACAGTCACTACACTGATGGCCTGGATACCAACCACAGCCACTACACTGCTGGCCTGGTTACCAACCACAGTCACTACACTGCTGGCCTGACTACCAACCACAGTCACTACACTGCTGGCCTGGATACCAACCAGAGCCACTACACTGCTGGCCTGGATACCAACCACAGTCACTACACTGCTGGCCTAGATACCAACCACAGCCACTGCACTGCTGGACTGGATACCAACCACAGCCACTACACTGCTGGCCTGGATACCAACCGCAGTCACTACACTGCTGGCCTGGATACCAACCGCAGTCACTACACTGATGGCCTGGATACCAACCACAGCCACTACACTGCTGGCCTGGTTACCAACCACAGTCACTACACTGCTGGCCTGGATACCAACCACAGCCACTACACTGCTGGCCTGGATACCAACCACAGCCACTACACTGCTGGCCTGGATACCAACAACAGTCACTACACTGCTGGCCTGGATACCAACCACAGCCACTACACTGCTGGCCTGGTTACCAACCACAGCCACTACACTGCTGGCCTGGATACCAACCACAGCCACTACACTGCTGGCCTGGATACCAACAAGAGTCACTACACTGCTGGCCTGGATACCAACCACAGTCACTACACTGCTGGCGTGGATACCAACCACAGTCACTACACTGCTGGCCTGGATACCAACCACAGTCACTACACTGCTGGCCTGGATACCATCCACAGTCACTACACTGCTGGCCTGGATACCAACCACAGCCACTACACTGCTGGCCTGGATACCAACCGCAGCCACTACACTGCTGGCCTGGATACCAACCACAGCCACTACACTGCTGGCCTGGATACCAACCGCAGCCACTACACTGCTGGCCTGGATACCAACCACAGTCACTACACTGCTGGCGTGGATACCAACCAAGTCACTACACTGCTGGCCTGGATACCAACCACAACCACTACACTGCTGGCGTGGATTCCAACCACAGTCACTACACTGCTGGCCTGGATACCAACCACTGTCACTACACTGCTGGCCTGTATACCAACCACAACCACTACACTGCTGGCCTGGATACCAACCACAGTCACTACACTGCTGGCCTGCATACCAACCACAGTCACTACACTGCTGGCCTGGATACCAACCGCAGTCACTACACTGCTGGCCTGGATACCAACCACAGCCACTACACTGCTGGCCTGACTACCAACCACAGCCACTACACTGCTGGGCTGGATACCAACCACAGTCACTACACTGCTGGCCTGGATATCAACCACAGTCACTACAATGCTGGCCTGGATACCAACCACAGTCACTACACTGCTGGCGTGGATTCCAACACACAGTCACTACACTGCTGGCCTGGTTACCAACCACAGCCACTACACTGCTGGCCTGGTTACCAACCACAGCCACTACACTGCTGGCCTGGATACCAATCACAGCCACTACACTGCTGGCCTGACTACCAACCGCAGCCACTACACTGCTGGGCTGGATACCAACCGCAGTCACTACACTAATGGCCTGGATACCAACCACAGTCACGACACTGCTGGCCTGGATACCAACCACAGTCACTACACTGCTGGCCTGGATACCATCCACAGTCACTACTCTGCTGGCCTGGATACCATCCACAGCCACTACACTGCTGGGCTGGATACCAACCACAGTCACTACACTGCTGGCCTGGATATCAACCACAGTCACTACACTGCTGGCCTGGATACCATCCACAGCCACTACACTGCTGGGCTGGATACCAACCACAGTCACTACACTGCTGGCCTGGATACCAACCACAGTCACTACACTGCTGGCCTGGATACCATCCACAGCCACTACACTGCTGGGCTGGATACCAACCACAGTCACTACACTGCTGGCCTGGATATCAACCACAGTCACTACACTGATGGCCTGGATACCAACCACAGCCACTACACTGCTGGCCTGGTTACCAACCACAGTCACTACACTGCTGGCCTGGTTACCAACCACAGTCACTACACTGATGGCCTGGATACCAACCAGAGCCACTACACTGCTGGCCTGGATACCAACCACAGTCACTACACTGCTGGCCTAGATACCAACCACAGCCACTGCACTGCTGGACTGTATACCAACCACAGTCACTACACTGATGGCCTGGATACCAACCACAGCCACTACACTGCTGGCCTGGTTACCAACCACAGTCACTACACTGCTGGCCTGGTTACCAACCACAGTCACTACACTGATGGCCTGGATACCAACCACAGCCACTACACTGCTGGCCTGGTTACCAACCACAGTCACTACACTGCTGGCCTGGATACCAACCAGAGCCACTACACTGCTGGCCTGGATACCAACCACAGTCACTACACTGCTGGCCTAGATACCAACCACAGCCACTGCACTGCTGGACTGGATACCAACCACAGCCACTACACTGCTGGCCTGGATACCAACCGCAGTCACTACACTGCTGGCCTGGATACCAACCGCAGTCACTACACTGATGGCCTGGATACCAACCACAGCCACTACACTGCTGGCCTGGTTACCAACCACAGTCACTACACTGCTGGCCTGGATACCAACCACAGCCACTACACTGCTGGCCTGGATACCAACCACAGCCACTACACTGCTGGCCTGGATACCAACCACAGTCACTACCCTGCTGGCCTGGATACCAACCACAGCCACTACACTGCTGGCCTGGTTACCAACCACAGTCACTACACTGCTGGCGTGGATACCAACCACAGTCACTACACTGCTGGCCTGGTTACCAACCACAGTCACTACACTGCTGGCCTGGATACCATCCACAGTCACTACACTGCTGGTCTGGATACCAACCACAGCCACTACACTGCTGGCCTGGATACCAACCGCAGCCACTACACTGCTGGCCTGGATACCAACCACAGCCACTACACTGCTGGCCTGGATACCAACTGCAGCCACTACACTGCTGGCCTGGATACCAACCACAGTCACTACACTGCTGGCGTGGATACCAACCAAGTCACTACACTGCTGGCCTGGATACCAACCACAACCACTACACTGCTGGCTGGATTCCAACCACAGTCACTACACTGCTGGCCTGGATACCAACCACTGTCACTACACTGCTGGCCTGTATACCAACCACAACCACTACACTGCTGGCCTGGATACCAACCACAGTCACTACACTGCTGGCCTGCATACCAACCACAGTCACTACACTGCTGGCCTGGATACCAACCGCAGTCACTACACTGCTGGCCTGGATACCAACCACAGCCACTACACTGCTGGCCTGACTACCAATCACAGCCACTACACTGCTGGGCTGGATACCAACTACAGTCACTACACTGCTGGCCTGGATACCAACCACAGCCACTACACTGCTGGCCTGGTTACCAACCACAGCCACTACACTGCTGGCCTGGATACCAACCACAGCCACTACACTGCTGGCCTGGATACCAACAAGAGTCACTACACTGCTGGCCTGGATACCAACCACAGCCACTGCACTGCTGGACTGGATACCAACCACAGCCACTACACTGCTGGCCTGGATACCAACCGCAGTCACTACACTGCTGGCCTGGATACCAACAGCAGTCACTTCACTGATGGCCTGGATACCAACCACAGCCACTACACTGCTGGCCTGGTTACCAACCACAGTCACTACACTGCTGGCCTGGTTACCAACCACAGTCACTACACTGATGGCCTGGATACCAACCACAGCCACTACACTGCTGGCCTGGTTACCAACCACAGTCACTACACTGCTGGCCTGACTACCAACCACAGTCACTACACTGCTGGCCTGGATACCAACCAGAGCCACTACACTGCTGGCCTGGATACCAACCACAGTCACTACACTGCTGGCCTAGATACCAACCACAGCCACTGCACTGCTGGACTGGATACCAACCACAGCCACTACACTGCTGGCCTGGATACCAACCGCAGTCACTACACTGCTGGCCTGGATACCAACCGCAGTCACTACACTGATGGCCTGGATACCAACCACAGCCACTACACTGCTGGCCTGGTTACCAACCACAGTCACTACACTGCTGGCCTGGATACCAACCACAGCCACTACACTGCTGGCCTGGATACCAACCACAGCCACTACACTGCTGGCCTGGATACCAACAACAGTCACTACACTGCTGGCCTGGATACCAACCACAGCCACTACACTGCTGGCCTGGTTACCAACCACAGCCACTACACTGCTGGCCTGGATACCAACCACAGCCACTACACTGCTGGCCTGGATACCAACAAGAGTCACTACACTGCTGGCCTGGATACCAACCACAGTCACTACACTGCTGGCGTGGATACCAACCACAGTCACTACACTGCTGGCCTGGATACCAACCACAGTCACTACACTGCTGGCCTGGATACCATCCACAGTCACTACACTGCTGGCCTGGATACCAACCACAGCCACTACACTGCTGGCCTGGATACCAACCGCAGCCACTACACTGCTGGCCTGGATACCAACCACAGCCACTACACTGCTGGCCTGGATACCAACCGCAGCCACTACACTGCTGGCCTGGATACCAACCACAGTCACTACACTGCTGGCGTGGATACCAACCAAGTCACTACACTGCTGGCCTGGATACCAACCACAACCACTACACTGCTGGCGTGGATTCCAACCACAGTCACTACACTGCTGGCCTGGATACCAACCACTGTCACTACACTGCTGGCCTGTATACCAACCACAACCACTACACTGCTGGCCTGGATACCAACCACAGTCACTACACTGCTGGCCTGCATACCAACCACAGTCACTACACTGCTGGCCTGGATACCAACCGCAGTCACTACACTGCTGGCCTGGATACCAACCACAGCCACTACACTGCTGGCCTGACTACCAACCACAGCGACTACACTGCTGGGCTGGATACCAACCACAGTCACTACACTGCTGGCCTGGATATCAACCACAGTCACTACAATGCTGGCCTGGATACCAACCACAGTCACTACACTGCTGGCGTGGATTCCAACACACAGTCACTACACTGCTGGCCTGGTTACCAACCACAGCCACTACACTGCTGGCCTGGATACCAATCACAGCCACTACACTGCTGGCCTGACTACCAACCGCAGCCACTACACTGCTGGGCTGGATACCAACCGCAGTCACTACACTAATGGCCTGGATACCAACCACAGTCACGACACTGCTGGCCTGGATACCAACCACAGTCACTACACTGCTGGCCTGGATACCATCCACAGTCACTACTCTGCTGGCCTGGATACCATCCACAGCCACTACACTGCTGGGCTGGATACCAACCACAGTCACTACACTGCTGGCCTGGATATCAACCACAGTCACTACACTGCTGGCCTGGATACCATCCACAGCCACTACACTGCTGGGCTGGATACCAACCACAGTCACTACACTGCTGGCCTGGATACCAACCACAGTCACTACACTGCTGGCCTGGATACCATCCACAGCCACTACACTGCTGGGCTGGATACCAACCACAGTCACTACACTGCTGGCCTGGATATCAACCACAGTCACTACACTGATGGCCTGGATACCAACCACAGCCACTACACTGCTGGCCTGGTTACCAACCACAGTCACTACACTGCTGGCCTGGTTACCAACCACAGTCACTACACTGATGGCCTGGATACCAACCAGAGCCACTACACTGCTGGCCTGGATACCAACCACAGTCACTACACTGCTGGCCTAGATACCAACCACAGCCACTGCACTGCTGGACTGTATACCAACCACAGTCACTACACTGATGGCCTGGATACCAACCACAGCCACTACACTGCTGGCCTGGTTACCAACCACAGTCACTACACTGCTGGCCTGGTTACCAACCACAGTCACTACACTGATGGCCTGGATACCAACCACAGCCACTACACTGCTGGCCTGGTTACCAACCACAGTCACTACACTGCTGGCCTGGATACCAACCAGAGCCACTACACTGCTGGCCTGGATACCAACCACAGTCACTACACTGCTGGCCTAGATACCAACCACAGCCACTGCACTGCTGGACTGGATACCAACCACAGCCACTACACTGCTGGCCTGGATACCAACCGCAGTCACTACACTGCTGGCCTGGATACCAACCGCAGTCACTACACTGATGGCCTGGATACCAACCACAGCCACTACACTGCTGGCCTGGTTACCAACCACAGTCACTACACTGCTGGCCTGGATACCAACCACAGCCACTACACTGCTGGCCTGGATACCAACCACAGCCACTACACTGCTGGCCTGGATACCAACCACAGTCACTACCCTGCTGGCCTGGATACCAACCACAGCCACTACACTGCTGGCCTGGTTACCAACCACAGTCACTACACTGCTGGCGTGGATACCAACCACAGTCACTACACTGCTGGCCTGGTTACCAACCACAGTCACTACACTGCTGGCCTGGATACCATCCACAGTCACTACACTGCTGGTCTGGATACCAACCACAGCCACTACACTGCTGGCCTGGATACCAACCGCAGCCACTACACTGCTGGCCTGGATACCAACCACAGCCACTACACTGCTGGCCTGGATACCAACTGCAGCCACTACACTGCTGGCCTGGATACCAACCACAGTCACTACACTGCTGGCGTGGATACCAACCAAGTCACTACACTGCTGGCCTGGATACCAACCACAACCACTACACTGCTGGCTGGATTCCAACCACAGTCACTACACTGCTGGCCTGGATACCAACCACTGTCACTACACTGCTGGCCTGTATACCAACCACAACCACTACACTGCTGGCCTGGATACCAACCACAGTCACTACACTGCTGGCCTGCATACCAACCACAGTCACTACACTGCTGGCCTGGATACCAACCGCAGTCACTACACTGCTGGCCTGGATACCAACCACAGCCACTACACTGCTGGCCTGACTACCAATCACAGCCACTACACTGCTGGGCTGGATACCAACTACAGTCACTACACTGCTGGCCTGGATATCAACCACAGTCACTACAATGCTGGCCTGGATACCAACCACAGTCACTACACTGCTGGCGTGGATTCCAACACACAGTCACTACACTGCTGGCCTGGATACCAACCACAGCCACTACACTGCTGGCCTGGATACCAATCACACCCACTACACTGCTGGCCTGACTACCAACCGCAGCCACTACACTGCTGGGCTGGATACCAACCGCAGTCACTACACTAATGGCCTGGATACCAACCACAGTCACGACACTGCTGGCCTGGATACCAACCACAGTCACTACACTGCTGGCCTGGATACCATCCACAGTCACTACTCTGCTGGCCTGGATACCATCCACAGCCACTACACTGCTGGGCTGGATACCAACCACAGTCACTACACTGCTGGCCTGGATATCAACCACAGTCACTACACTGCTGGCCTGGATACCATCCACAGCCACTACACTGCTGGGCTGGATACCAACCACAGTCACTACACTGCTGGCCTGGATACCAACCACAGTCACTACACTGCTGGCCTGGATACCATCCACAGCCACTACACTGCTGGGCTGGATACCAACCACAGTCACTACACTGCTGGCCTGGATATCAACCACAGTCACTACAATGCTGGCCTGGATACCAACCACAGTCACTACACTGCTGGCGTGGATCCAACATACAGTCACTACACTGCTGGCCTGGATACCAACCACAGTCACTACACTGCTGGCCTGGATACCAATCACAGCCACTACACTGCTGGCCTGACTACCAACCGCAGCCACTACACTGCTGGGCTGGATACCAACCGCAGTCACTACACTAATGGCCTGGATACCAACCACAGTCACTACACTGCTGGCCTGGATACCAACCACAGTCACTACACTGCTGGCCTGGATACCAACCACAGTCACTACACTGCTGGCCTGGATATCAACCACAACCACTACACTGCTGGCCTGGATACCAACCACAGCCACTACACTGCTGGCCTGGATACCAACCACAGCCACTACACTTCTGGCGTGGATACCAACCACAGTCACTACACTGCTGGCCTGGATACCAACCACAGCCACTACACTGCTGGCCTGGATACCAACCACAGCCACTACACTGCTGGCCTGGATACCAACCACAGTCACTACAATGCTGGCCTGGATACCAACCACAACCTCTACACTGCTGGCCTGACTACCAACCACAGCCACTACACTGCTGGGCTGGATACCAACCACAGTTACTAACCTGCTGGCCTGGATACCAACCACAGTCACTACACTGCTGGCCTGGATACCAACCACAGTCACTACACTGCTGGCCTTGATACCATCCACAGTCACTACACTGCTGGCCTGGATACCAACCACAACCACTACACTGCTGGACTGACTACCAACCACAGCCACTACACTGCTGGCCTGGATACCAACCACAGTCACTACACTGCTGGCCTGACTACCAACCACAGCCACTACACTGCTGGCCTGGATATCAACAGCAGTCACTACACTGCTGGCCTGACTAGCAACCACAGCCACGACATTGCTGGCCTGGATACCAACCACAGCCACTACACTGCTGGCCTGGATACCAACCACAGTCACTACACTGCTGGCCTGGATACCAACCACAGTCACTACACTGCTGGCCTGGCTACCAACCACAGTCACTACACTGCTGGCCTGGATACCAACCACAGTTACTACACTGCTGGCCTGGATACCAACCACAGTCACTACACTGCTGGCCTGACTACCAACCACAGTCACTACACTGCTGGCCTGGATACCAACCACAGTTACTACACTGCTGGCCTGGATACCAACCACAGCCACTACACTGCTGGCCTGACTACCAACCACAGTCACTACACTGCTGGCCTGGATACCAACCACAGTTACTACACTGCTGGCCTGGATACCAACCACAGCCACTACACTGCTGGCCTGGCTACCAACCACAGTCACTACACTGCTGGCCTGGATACCAACCACAGCCACTACACTGATGGCCTGGATACCAACCACAGCCACTACACTGCTGGCCTGGTTACCAACCACAGTCACTACACTGCTGGCCTGACTACCAACCACAGTCACTACACTGCTGGCCTGGATACCAACCAGAGCCACTACACTGCTGGCCTGGATACCAACCACAGTCACTACACTGCTGGCCTAGATACCAACCACAGCCACTGCACTGCTGGACTGGATACCAACCACAGCCACTACACTGCTGGCCTGGATACCAACCGCAGTCACTACACTGCTGGCCTGGATACCAACCGCAGTCACTACACTGATGGCCTGGATACCAACCACAGCCACTACACTGCTGGCCTGGTTACCAACCACAGTCACTACACTGCTGGCCTGGATACCAACCACAGCCACTACACTGCTGGCCTGGATACCAACCACAGCCACTACACTGCTGGCCTGGATACCAACAACAGTCACTACACTGCTGGCCTGGATACCAACCACAGCCACTACACTGCTGGCCTGGTTACCAACCACAGCCACTACACTGCTGGCCTGGATACCAACCACAGCCACTACACTGCTGGCCTGGATACCAACAAGAGTCACTACACTGCTGGCCTGGATACCAACCACAGTCACTACACTGCTGGCGTGGATACCAACCACAGTCACTACACTGCTGGCCTGGATACCAACCACAGTCACTACACTGCTGGCCTGGATACCATCCACAGTCACTACACTGCTGGCCTGGATACCAACCACAGCCACTACACTGCTGGCCTGGATACCAACCGCAGCCACTACACTGCTGGCCTGGATACCAACCACAGCCACTACACTGCTGGCCTGGATACCAACCGCAGCCACTACACTGCTGGCCTGTATACCAACCACAGTCACTACACTGCTGGCGTGGATACCAACCAAGTCACTACACTGCTGGCCTGGATACCAACCACAACCACTACACTGCTGGCGTGGATTCCAACCACAGTCACTACACTGCTGGCCTGGATACCAACCACTGTCACTACACTGCTGGCCTGTATACCAACCACAACCACTACACTGCTGGCCTGGATACCAACCACAGTCACTACACTGCTGGCCTGCATACCAACCACAGTCACTACACTGCTGGCCTGGATACCAACCGCAGTCACTACACTGCTGGCCTGGATACCAACCACAGCCACTACACTGCTGGCCTGACTACCAACCACAGCCACTACACTGCTGGGCTGGATACCAACCACAGTCACTACACTGCTGGCCTGGATATCAACCACAGTCACTACAATGCTGGCCTGGATACCAACCACAGTCACTACACTGCTGGCGTGGATTCCAACACACAGTCACTACACTGCTGGCCTGGTTACCAACCACAGCCACTACACTGCTGGCCTGGATACCAATCACAGCCACTACACTGCTGGCCTGACTACCAACCGCAGCCACTACACTGCTGGGCTGGATACCAACCGCAGTCACTACACTAATGGCCTGGATACCAACCAGAGTCACGACACTGCTGGCCTGGATACCAACCACAGTCACTACACTGCTGGCCTGGATACCATCCACAGTCACTACTCTGCTGGCCTGGATACCATCCACAGCCACTACACTGCTGGGCTGGATACCAACCACAGTCACTACACTGCTGGCCTGGATATCAACCACAGTCACTACACTGCTGGCCTGGATACCATCCACAGCCACTACACTGCTGGGCTGGATACCAACCACAGTCACTACACTGCTGGCCTGGATACCAACCACAGTCACTACACTGCTGGCCTGGATACCATCCACAGCCACTACACTGCTGGGCTGGATACCAACCACAGTCACTACACTGCTGGCCTGGATATCAACCACAGTCACTACACTGATGGCCTGGATACCAACCACAGCCACTACACTGCTGGCCTGGTTACCAACCACAGTCACTACACTGCTGGCCTGGTTACCAACCACAGTCACTACACTGATGGCCTGGATACCAACCAGAGCCACTACACTGCTGGCCTGGATACCAACCACAGTCACTACACTGCTGGCCTAGATACCAACCACAGCCACTGCACTGCTGGACTGTATACCAACCACAGTCACTACACTGATGGCCTGGATACCAACCACAGCCACTACACTGCTGGCCTGGTTACCAACCACAGTCACTACACTGCTGGCCTGGTTACCAACCACAGTCACTACACTGATGGCCTGGATACCAACCACAGCCACTACACTGCTGGCCTGGTTACCAACCACAGTCACTACACTGCTGGCCTGGATACCAACCAGAGCCACTACACTGCTGGCCTGGATACCAACCACAGTCACTACACTGCTGGCCTAGATACCAACCACAGCCACTGCACTGCTGGACTGGATACCAACCACAGCCACTACACTGCTGGCCTGGATACCAACCGCAGTCACTACACTGCTGGCCTGGATACCAACCGCAGTCACTACACTGATGGCCTGGATACCAACCACAGCCACTACACTGCTGGCCTGGTTACCAACCACAGTCACTACACTGCTGGCCTGGATACCAACCACAGCCACTACACTGCTGGCCTGGATACCAACCACAGCCACTACACTGCTGGCCTGGATACCAACCACAGTCACTACCCTGCTGGCCTGGATACCAACCACAGCCACTACACTGCTGGCCTGTTTACCAACCACAGCCACTACACTGCTGGCCTGGATACCAACCACAGCCACTACACTGCTGGCCTGGATACCAACAAGAGTCACTACACTGCTGGCCTGGATACCAACCACAGTCACTACACTGCTGGCGTGGATACCAACCACAGTCACTACACTGCTGGCCTGGATACCAACCACAGTCACTACACTGCTGGCCTGGATACCATCCACAGTCACTACACTGCTGGTCTGGATACCAACCACAGCCACTACACTGCTGGCCTGGATACCAACCGCAGCCACTACACTGCTGGCCTGGATACCAACCACAGCCACTACACTGCTGGCCTGGATACCAACTGCAGCCACTACACTGCTGGCCTGGATACCAACCACAGTCACTACACTGCTGGCGTGGATACCAACCAAGTCACTACACTGCTGGCCTGGATACCAACCACAACCACTACACTGCTGGCTGGATTCCAACCACAGTCACTACACTGCTGGCCTGGATACCAACCACTGTCACTACACTGCTGGCCTGTATACCAACCACAACCACTACACTGCTGGCCTGGATACCAACCACAGTCACTACACTGCTGGCCTGCATACCAACCACAGTCACTACACTGCTGGCCTGGATACCAACCGCAGTCACTACACTGCTGGCCTGGATACCAACCACAGCCACTACACTGCTGGCCTGACTACCAATCACAGCCACTACACTGCTGGGCTGGATACCAACTACAGTCACTACACTGCTGGCCTGGATATCAACCACAGTCACTACAATGCTGGCCTGGATACCAACCACAGTCACTACACTGCTGGCGTGGATTCCAACACACAGTCACTACACTGCTGGCCTGGATACCAACCACAGCCACTACACTGCTGGCCTGGATACCAATCACACCCACTACACTGCTGGCCTGACTACCAACCGCAGCCACTACACTGCTGGGCTGGATACCAACCGCAGTCACTACACTAATGGCCTGGATACCAACCACAGTCACGACACTGCTGGCCTGGATACCAACCACAGTCACTACACTGCTGGCCTGGATACCATCCACAGTCACTACTCTGCTGGCCTGGATACCATCCACAGCCACTACACTGCTGGGCTGGATACCAACCACAGTCACTACACTGCTGGCCTGGATATCAACCACAGTCACTACACTGCTGGCCTGGATACCATCCACAGCCACTACACTGCTGGGCTGGATACCAACCACAGTCACTACACTGCTGGCCTGGATACCAACCACAGTCACTACACTGCTGGCCTGGATACCATCCACAGCCACTACACTGCTGGGCTGGATACCAACCACAGTCACTACACTGCTGGCCTGGATATCAACCACAGTCACTACAATGCTGGCCTGGATACCAACCACAGTCACTACACTGCTGGCGTGGATTCCAACATACAGTCACTACACTGCTGGCCTGGATACCAACCACAGTCACTACACTGCTGGCCTGGATACCAATCACAGCCACTACACTGCTGGCCTGACTACCAACCGCAGCCACTACACTGCTGGGCTGGATACCAACCGCAGTCACTACACTAATGGCCTGGATACCAACCACAGTCACTACACTGCTGGCCTGGATACCAACCACAGTCACTACACTGCTGGCCTGGATACCAACCACAGTCACTACACTGCTGGCCTGGATATCAACCACAACCACTACACTGCTGGCCTGGATACCAACCACAGCCACTACACTGCTGGCCTGGATACCAACCACAGCCACTACACTTCTGGCGTGGATACCAACCACAGTCACTACACTGCTGGCCTGGATACCAACCACAGCCACTACACTGCTGGCCTGGATACCAACCACAGCCACTACACTGCTGGCCTGGATACCAACCACAGTCACTACAATGCTGGCCTGGATACCAACCACAACCTCTACACTGCTGGCCTGACTACCAACCACAGCCACTACACTGCTGGGCTGGATACCAACCACAGTTACTAACCTGCTGGCCTGGATACCAACCACAGTCACTACACTGCTGGCCTGGATACCAACCACAGTCACTACACTGCTGGCCTTGATACCATCCACAGTCACTACACTGCTGGCCTGGATACCAACCACAACCACTACACTGCTGGACTGACTACCAACCACAGCCACTACACTGCTGGCCTGGATACCAACCACAGTCACTACACTGCTGGCCTGACTACCAACCACAGCCACTACACTTCTGGCCTGGATATCAACAGCAGTCACTACACTGCTGGCCTGACTAGCAACCACAGCCACGACATTGCTGGCCTGGATACCAACCACAGCCACTACACTGCTGGCCTGGATACCAACCACAGTCACTACACTGCTGGCCTGGATACCAACCACAGTCACTACACTGCTGGCCTGGCTACCAACCACAGTCACTACACTGCTGGCCTGGATACCAACCACAGTTACTACACTGCTGGCCTGGATACCAACCACAGTCACTACACTGCTGGCCTGACTACCAACCACAGTCACTACACTGCTGGCCTGGATACCAACCACAGTTACTACACTGCTGGCCTGGATACCAACCACAGCCACTACACTGCTGGCCTGACTACCAACCACAGTCACTACACTGCTGGCCTGGATACCAACCACAGTTACTACACTGCTGGCCTGGATACCAACCACAGCCACTACACTGCTGGCCTGGCTACCAACCACAGTCACTACACTGCTGGCCTGGATACCAACCACAGCCACTACACTGCTGGCCTGGATACCAACCACAGTCACTACACTGCTGGCCTAGATACCAACCACAGCCACTGCACTGCTGGACTGGATACCAACCACAGCCACTACACTGCTGGCCTGGATACCAACCGCAGTCACTACACTGCTGGCCTGGATACCAACAGCAGTCACTACACTGATGGCCTGGATACCAACCACAGCCACTACACTGCTGGCCTGGTTACCAACCACAGTCACTACACTGCTGGCCTGGTTACCAACCACAGTCACTACACTGATGGCCTGGATACCAACCACAGCCACTACACTGCTGGCCTGGTTACCAACCACAGTCACTACACTGCTGGCCTGACTACCAACCACAGTCACTACACTGCTGGCCAGGATACCAACCAGAGCCACTACACTGCTGGCCTGGATACCAACCACAGTCACTACACTGCTGGCCTAGATACCAACCACAGCCACTGCACTGCTGGACTGGATACCAACCACAGCCACTACACTGCTGGCCTGGATACCAACCGCAGTCACTACACTGCTGGCCTGGATACCAACCGCAGTCACTACACTGATGGCCTGGATACCAACCACAGCCACTACACTGCTGGCCTGGTTACCAACCACAGTCACTACACTGCTGGCCTGGATACCAACCACAGCCTCTACACTGCTGGCCTGGATACCAACCACAGCCACTACACTGCTGGCCTGGATACCAACAACAGTCACTACACTGCTGGCCTGGATACCAACCACAGCCACTACACTGCTGGCCTGGTTACCAACCACAGCCACTACACTGCTGGCCTGGATACCAACAAGAGTCACTACACTGCTGGCCTGGATACCAACCACAGTCACTACACTGCTGGCGTGGATACCAACCACAGTCACTACACTGCTGGCCTGGATACCAACCACAGTCACTACACTGCTGGCCTGGATACCATCCACAGTCACTACACTGCTGGCCTGGATACCAACCACAGCCACTACACTGCTGGCCTGGATACCAACCGCAGCCACTACACTGCTGGCCTGGATACCAACCACAGCCACTACACTGCTGGCCTGGATACCAACCGCAGCCACTACACTGCTGGCCTGGATACCAACCACAGTCACTACACTGCTGGCGTGGATACCAACCAAGTCACTACACTGCTGGCCTGGATACCAACCACAACCACTACACTGCTGGCGTGGATTCCAACCACAGTCACTACACTGCTGGCCTGGATACCAACCACTGTCACTACACTGCTGGCCTGTATACCAACCACAACCACTACACTGCTGGCCTGGATACCAACCACAGTCACTACACTGCTGGCCTGCATACCAACCACAGTCACTACACTGCTGGCCTGGATACCAACCGCAGTCACTACACTGCTGGCCTGGATACCAACCACAGCCACTACACTGCTGGCCTGACTACCAACCACAGCCACTACACTGCTGGGCTGGATACCAACCACAGTCACTACACTGCTGGCCTGGATATCAACCACAGTCACTACAATGCTGGCCTGGATACCAACCACAGTCACTACACTGCTGGCGTGGATTCCAACACACAGTCACTACACTGCTGGCCTGGTTACCAACCACAGCCACTACACTGCTGGCCTGGATACCAATCACAGCCACTACACTGCTGGCCTGACTACCAACCGCAGCCACTACACTGCTGGGCTGGATACCAACCGCAGTCACTACACTAATGGCCTGGATACCAACCACAGTCACGACACTGCTGGCCTGGATACCAACCACAGTCACTACACTGCTGGCCTGGATACCATCCACAGTCACTACTCTGCTGGCCTGGATACCATCCACAGCCACTACACTGCTGGGCTGGATACCAACCACAGTCACTACACTGCTGGCCTGGATATCAACCACAGTCACTACACTGCTGGCCTGGATACCATCCACAGCCACTACACTGCTGGGCTGGATACCAACCACAGTCACTACACTGCTGGCCTGGATACCAACCACAGTCACTACACTGCTGGCCTGGATACCATCCACAGCCACTACACTGCTGGGCTGGATACCAACCACAGTCACTACACTGCTGGCCTGGATATCAACCACAGTCACTACACTGATGGCCTGGATACCAACCACAGCCACTACACTGCTGGCCTGGTTACCAACCACAGTCACTACACTGCTGGCCTGGTTACCAACCACAGTCACTACACTGATGGCCTGGATACCAACCAGAGCCACTACACTGCTGGCCTGGATACCAACCACAGTCACTACACTGCTGGCCTAGATACCAACCACAGCCACTGCACTGCTGGACTGTATACCAACCACAGTCACTACACTGATGGCCTGGATACCAACCACAGCCACTACACTGCTGGCCTGGTTACCAACCACAGTCACTACACTGCTGGCCTGGTTACCAACCACAGTCACTACACTGATGGCCTGGATACCAACCACAGCCACTACACTGCTGGCCTGGTTACCAACCACAGTCACTACACTGCTGGCCTGGATACCAACCAGAGCCACTACACTGCTGGCCTGGATACCAACCACAGTCACTACACTGCTGGCCTAGATACCAACCACAGCCACTGCACTGCTGGACTGAATACCAACCACAGCCACTACACTGCTGGCCTGGATACCAACCGCAGTCACTACACTGCTGGCCTGGATACCAACCGCAGTCACTACACTGATGGCCTGGATACCAACCACAGCCACTACACTGCTGGCCTGGTTACCAACCACAGTCACTACACTGCTGGCCTGGATACCAACCACAGCCACTACACTGCTGGCCTGGATACCAACCACAGCCACTACACTGCTGGCCTGGATACCAACCACAGTCACTACACTGCTGGCCTGGATACCAACCACAGCCACTACACTGCTGGCCTGGTTACCAACCACAGCCACTACACTGCTGGCCTGGATACCAACCACAGCCACTACACTGCTGGCCTGGATACCAACAAGAGTCACTACACTGCTGGCCTGGATACCAACCACAGTCACTACACTGCTGGCGTGGATACCAACCACAGTCACTACACTGCTGGCCTGGATACCAACCACAGTCACTACACTGCTGGCCTGGATACCATCCACAGTCACTACACTGCTGGCCTGGATACCAACCACAGCCACTACACTGCTGGCCTGGATACCAACCGCAGCCACTACACTGCTGGCCTGGATACCAACCACAGCCACTACACTGCTGGCCTGGATACCAACTGCAGCCACTACACTGCTGGCCTGGATACCAACCACAGTCACTACACTGCTGGCGTGGATACCAACCAAGTCACTACACTGCTGGCCTGGATACCAACCACAACCACTACACTGCTGGCTGGATTCCAACCACAGTCACTACACTGCTGGCCTGGATACCAACCACTGTCACTACACTGCTGGCCTGTATACCAACCACAACCACTACACTGCTGGCCTAGATACCAACCACAGTCACTACACTGCTGGCCTGCATACCAACCACGGTCACTACACTGCTGGCCTGGATACCAACCGCAGTCACTACACTGCTGGCCTGGATACCAACCACAGCCACTACACTGCTGGCCTGACTACCAACCACAGCCACTACACTGCTGGGCTGGATACCAACTACAGTCACTACACTGCTGGCCTGGATATCAACCACAGTCACTACAATGCTGGCCTGGATACCAACCACAGTCACTACACTGCTGGCGTGGATTCCAACACACAGTCACTACACTGCTGGCCTGGATACCAACCACAGCCACTACACTGCTGGCCTGGATACCAATCACACCCACTACACTGCTGGCCTGACTACCAACCGCAGCCACTACACTGCTGGGCTGGATACCAACCGCAGTCACTACACTAATGGCCTGGATACCAACCACAGTCACGACACTGCTGGCCTGGATACCAACCACAGTCACTACACTGCTGGCCTGGATACCATCCACAGTCACTACTCTGCTGGCCTGGATACCATCCACAGCCACTACACTGCTGGGCTGGATACCAACCACAGTCACTACACTGCTGGACTGGATATCAACCACAGTCACTACACTGCTGGCCTGGATACCATCCACAGCCACTACACTGCTGGGCTGGATACCAACCACAGTCACTACACTGCTGGCCTGGATACCAACCACAGTCACTACACTGCTGGCCTGGATACCATCCACAGCCACTACACTGCTGGGCTGGATACCAACCACAGTCACTACACTGCTGGCCTGGATATCAACCACAGTCACTACAATGCTGGCCTGGATACCAACCACAGTCACTACACTGCTGGCGTGGATTCCAACATACAGTCACTACACTGCTGGCCTGGATACCAACCACAGCCACTACACTGCTGGCCTGGATACCAATCACAGCCACTACACTGCTGGCCTGACTACCAACCGCAGCCACTACACTGCTGGGCTGGATACCAACCGCAGTCACTACACTAATGGCCTGGATACCAACCACAGTCACTACACTGCTGGCCTGGATACCAACCACAGTCACTACACTGCTGGCCTGGATACCAACCACAGTCACTACACTGCTGGCCTGGATATCAACCACAACCACTACACTGCTGGCCTGGATACCAACCACAGCCACTACACTGCTGGCCTGGATACCAACCACAGCCACTACACTTCTGGCGTGGATACCAACCACAGTCACTACACTGCTGGCCTGGATACCAACCACAGCCACTACACTGCTGGCCTGGATACCAACCACAGCCACTACACTGCTGGCCTGGATACCAACCACAGTCACTACAATGCTGGCCTGGATACCAACCACAACCTCTACACTGCTGGCCTGACTACCAACCACAGCCACTACACTGCTGGGCTGGATACCAACCACAGTTACTAACCTGCTGGCCTGGATACCAACCACAGTCACTACACTGCTGGCCTGGATACCAACCACAGTCACTACACTGCTGGCCTTGATACCATCCACAGTCACTACACTGCTGGCCTGGATACCAACCACAACCACTACACTGCTGGCCTGGATACCAACCACAGGCACTACACTGCTGGCCTGGATACCAATCGCAGCCACTACACTGCTGGCCTGGATACCAACCACAGTCACTACACTGCTGGCCTGGATACCAACCACAACCTCTACACTGCTGGCCTGACTACCAACCGCAGCCACTACACTGCTGGGCTGGATACCAACCGCAGCCACTACACTAATGGCCTGGATACCAACCACAGTCACTACACTGCTGGCCTGGATACCAACCGCAGCAACTACACTGCTGGCCTGGATACCAACCACAGTCACTACACTGCTGGCCTGGATACCAACCACAGTCACTACACTGCTGGCCTGGATACCAACCACAGTCACTACACTGCTGGCCTGGATACCAACCACAGCCACTACACTGCTGGCCTGGATACCAACCACAGTCACTACACTGCTGGCCTGGATACCAACAACAGCCACTACACTGCTGGCCTGGATACCAACCACAGTCACAACACTGCTGGCGTGGATACCAACCACAGTCACTACACTGCTGGCCTGGCTACCAACCACAGTCACTACACTGCTGGCCTGACTACCAACCGCAGCCACTACACTGCTGGCCTGGATACCAACCACAGTCACTACACTGCTGGCCTGGATACCAACCACAGTCACTACACTGCTGGCCTGGATACCAAACACAGCCACTACACTGCTGGCCTGGATATCAACCAGAGCCACTACACTGCTGGCGTGGATACCAACCACAGTCACTACACTGCTGGCCTGGATACCAACCACAGCCACTACACTGCTGGCCTGGATACCAAACACAGCCACTACACTGCTGGCCTGGATATCAACCAGAGCCACTACACTGCTGGCCTGGATACCAACCACAGCCACTACACTGCTGGCCTGACTACCAACCACAGCCACTACACTGCTGGCCTGGATACCAACCACAGCCACTACACTGCTGGCCTGACTACCAACCACAGCCACTACACTGCTGGCCTGGATACCAACAGCAGCCACTACACTGCTGGCCTGGATACCAACCACAGTCACTACACTGCTGGCCTGGATACCAAACACAGCCACTACACTGCTGGCCTGGATACCAAACACAGCCACTACACTGCTGGCCTGGATACCAACCACAGTCACTACACTGCTGGCCTGGATACCAACCACAGTCACTACACTGCTGGCCTGGATACCAACCACAGTCACTACACTGCTGGCCTGGATACCAACAACAGTCACTACACTGCTGGCCTGTATACCAATCACAGTCACTACACTGCTGGCCTGGATACCAACCACAGCCACTACACTGCTGGCCTGGATACCAACCACAGCCACTACACTGCTGGCCTGGATACCAACCACAGTCACTACACTGCTGGCCTGACTACCAACCACAGCCACTACAATGCTGGCCTGGATACCAACCACAGTCACTACACTGCTGGCCTGGATACCAAACACAGCCACTACACTGCTGGCCTGGATATCAACCAGAGCCACTACACTGCTGGCCTGGATACCAACCACAGCCACTACACTGCTGGCCTGGATACCAACCACAGTCACTACACTGCTGGCCTGGATACCAACTACAGTCACTACACTGCTGGCCTGGATACCAACCACAACCACTACACTGCTGGCGTGGATTCCAACCACAGTCACTACACTGCTGGCCTGGATACCATCCACAGTCACTACACTGCTGGCCTGGATACCAACCACAGCCACTACACTGCCGGCCTGGATACCAACCACAGTCACTACACTGCTGGCCTGGATACCAACCACAGTCACTACACTGCTGGCATGGATACCAACCACAGCCACTACACTGCTGGCCTAGATACCAACCACAGTCACTACACTGCTGGACAGGATACCAACCACAGTCACTTCACTGCTGGCCTGGATACCAACCACAGTCACTACACTGCTGGCCTGGATACCAACCGCAGCCACTACACTGCTGGCCTGGATACCAACCACAGCCACTACACTGCTGGCCTGGATACCAACCACAGTCACTACACTGCTGGCCTGGATACCAACCAGAGCCACTACACTGCTGGCCTGGATACCAACCACAGTCACTACACTGCTGGCCTGGATACCAACCACAGCCACTACACTGCTGGCCTGGATACCAACCACAGCCACTACACTGCTGGCCTGGATACCAACCACAGTCACTACACTGCTGGCCTGGATACCAACCACAGCCACTACACTGCTGGCCTGGATACCAACCACAGCCACTACACTGCTGGCCTGGATACCAACCACAGCCACTACACTGCTGGCCTGGATACCAACCACAGCCACTACACTGCTGGCCTGGATACCAACCACAGTCACTACACTGCTGGCCTGGATACCAACCACAGCCACTACACTGCTGGCCTGGATACCAACCACAGTCACTACACTGCTGGCCTGGATACCAACCACAGCCACTACACTGCTGGCCTGGATACCAACCACAGTCACTACACTGCTGGCCTGGATACCAACCACAGCCACTACACTGCTGGCCTGGATACCAACCGCAGCCACTACACTGCTGGCCTGGATACCAACCACAGCCACTACACTGCTGGCCTGGATACCAACCACAGTCACTACACTGCTGGCCTGGATACCAACCACAACCTCTACACTGCTGGCCTGACTACCAACCGCAGCCACTACACTGCTGGCCTGGAAACCAACCGCAGTCACTACACTGCTGGCCTGGATACCAACCGCAGTCACTACACTGCTGGCCGGGATACCAACCGCAGTTACTACACTGCTGGGCTGGATACCAACCACAGCCACTGCACTGCTGGCCTGGATACCAACCACAGCCACTACACTGATGGCCTGGATACCTACCACAGTCACTACACTGCTGGCCTGACTACCAACCACAGCCACTACACTGCTGGCCTGGATACCAACCACAGCCACTACACTGCTGGCCTGGATACCTACCACAGTCACTACACTGCTGGCCTGACTACCAACCACTGTCACTACACTGCTGGCCTGGATACCAACCACAGTCACTACACTGCTGGCCTGGATACCAACCACAGTCACTACACTGCTGGCCTGGATACCAACCACAGCCACTACACTGCTGGCCTGGATACCAACCACAGTCACTACACTGCTGGCCTGGCTACCAACCACAGTCACTACACTGCTGGCCTGGATACCAACCACAGTCACTACACTGCTGGCCTGGCTACCAACCACAGTCACTACACTGCTGGCCTGGATACCAACCACAGCCACTACACTGCTGGCCTGGATACCAACCACAGCCACTACACTGCTGGCCTGGACACAAACCAAAGTCACTACACTGCTGGCCTGGATACCAACCACAGTCATTACACTGCTGGCCTGGATACCAACCACAGTCACTACACTGCTGGCCTGGATACCAACCACAGTCATTACACTGCTGGCCTGGATACCAACCACAGTCACTACACTGCTGGCCTGGCTACCAACCACAGTCACTACACTGCTGGCCTGACTACCAACCGCAGCCACTACACTGCTGGCCTGGATACCAACCACAGTCACTACACTGCTGTCCTGGATACCAACCGCAGCCACTACACTGCTGGCCTGGATACCAACCACAGTCACTACACTGCTGGCCTGGATACCAACCGCAGCCACTACACTGCTGGCCTGGATACCAACCACAGCCACTACACTGCTGGCCTGGATACCTACCGCAGTCACTACACTGCTGGCCTGTCTACCAACAGCAGTCACTACACTGCTGGCCTGGATACCAACCGCAGCCACTACACTGCTGGCCTGGCTACCAACCACAGCCACTGCACTGCTGGCCTGGATACCAACAACAGCCACTACACTTCTGGGCAGGATACCAACCACAGTCATTACACTGCTGGCCTGGATACCAACCACAGTCAATACACTGCTGGCCTGGCTACCAACCACAGTCACTACACTGCTGGCCTGTCTACCAACCACAGCCACAACACTGCTGGACAGGATACCAAACACAGCCACTACACTGCTGTCCTTGATATCAACCATAGCCGCTACACTGCTGGCCTGGATACCAACCACAGTCACTACACTGCTGGCCTGTCTACCAACCACAGCCACAACACTGCTGGCCTGGATACCAACCACAGTCACTACACTGCTGGCCTGGATACCAACCACAGTCACTACACTGCTGGCCTGGATACCAACCACAGTCATTACACTGCTGGCCTGGATACCAACCACAGTCACTACACTGCTGGCCTGGATACCAACCACAGTCACTACACTGCTGGCCTGGATACCAACCACAGTCACTACACTGCTGGCCTGGATACCAACCACAGTCACTACACTGCTGGCCTGGATACCAACCGCAGTCACTACACTGCTGGCCTGGATACCAACCACAGTCACTACACTGCTGGCCTGGATACCAACCACAGTCACTACACTGCTGGCCTGGATACCAACCACAGTCACTACACTGCTGGCCTGGATACCAACCACAGTCACTACACTGCTGGCCTGGATACCAACCACAGCCACTACACTGCTGGCCTGGATACCAACCACAGCCACTACACTGCTGGCCTGGATACCAACCACAGTCACTACACTGCTGGCCTGGATACCAACCACAGTCACTACACTGCTGGCCTGGATACCAACCACAGTCACTACACTGCTGGCCTGGATATCAACCAGAGCCACTACACAGCTGGCGTGGATACCAACCACAGTCACTACACTGCTGGCCTGGATACCAACCACAGCCACTACACTGCTGGCCTGGATACCAAACACAGCCACTACACTGCTGGCCTGGATACCAACCACAGTCACTACACTGCTGGCCTGGATATCAACCAGAGCCACTACACTGCTGGCCTGGATACCAACCACAGCCACTACACTGCTGGCCTGACTAACAACCACAGCCACTACACTGCTGGCCTGGATACCAACCACAGTCACTACACTGCTGGCCTGGATATCAACCACAGTCACTACACTGCTGGCCTGGATACCAACCACAGTCACTACACTGCTGGCCTGACTACCAACCACAGCCACTACACTGCTGGCCTGACTACCAACCACAGCCACTACACTGCTGGCCTGGATACCAACCACAGCCACTACACTGCTGGCCTGGATACCAACAGCAGCCACTACACTGCTGGCCTGGATACCAACCACAGTCACTACACTGCTGGCCTGGATACCAAACACAGCCACTACACTGCTGGCCTGGATACCAAACACAGCCACTACACTGCTGGCCTGGATATCAACCAGAGCCACTACACTGCTGGCCTGGATATCAACCACAGCCTCTATACTGCTGGCCTGGATACCAACCACAACCACTACACTGCTGGCCTGGATACCAACCACAGCCACTACACTGCTGTCCTGGATACCAACCACAGTCACTACACTGCTGGCCTGGATACCAACCACAGTCACTACACTGCTGGCCTGAATACCATCCACAGTCACTACACTGCTGGCCTGGATACCAACCACAGCCACTACACTGCTGGCCTGGATACCAACAAGAGTCACTACACTGCTGGCCTGGATACCAACCACAGTCACTACACTGCTGGCGTGGATACCAACCACAGTCACTACACTGCTGGCCTGGATACCAACCACAGTCACTACACTGCTGGCCTGGATACCATCCACAGTCACTACACTGCTGGCCTGGATACCAACCACAGCCACTACACTGCTGGCCTGGATACCAACCACAGCCACTACACTGCTTGCCTGGATACCAACCACAGTCACTACACTGCTGGCCTGGATACCAACCGCAGCCACTACACTGCTGGCCTGGATACCAACCACAGCCACTACACTGCTGGCCTGGATACCAACCGCAGCCACTACACTGCTGGCCTGGATACCAACCACAGTCACTACACTGCTGGCGTGGATACCAACCAAGTCACTACACTGCTGGCCTGGATACCAACCACAACCACTACACTGCTGGCGTGGATTCCAACCACAGTCACTACACTGCTGGCCTGGATACCAACCACTGTCACTACACTGCTGGCCTGTATACCAACCACAACCACTACACTGCTGGCCTGGATACCAACCACAGTCACTACACTGCTGGCCTGCATACCAACCACAGTCACTACACTGCTGGCCTGGATACCAACCGCAGTCACTACACTGCTGGCCTGGATACCAACCACAGCCACTACACTGCTGGCCTGACTACCAACCACAGCCACTACACTGCTGGGCTGGATACCAACCACAGTCACTACACTGCTGGCCTGGATATCAACCACAGTCACTACAATGCTGGCCTGGATACCAACCACAGTCACTACACTGCTGGCGTGGATTCCAACACACAGTCACTACACTGCTGGCCTGGTTACCAACCACAGCCACTACACTGCTGGCCTGGATACCAATCACAGCCACTACACTGCTGGCCTGACTACCAACCGCAGCCACTACACTGCTGGGCTGGATACCAACCGCAGTCACTACACTAATGGCCTGGATACCAACCACAGTCACGACACTGCTGGCCTGGATACCAACCACAGTCACTACACTGCTGGCCTGGATACCATCCACAGTCACTACTCTGCTGGCCTGGATACCATCCACAGCCACTACACTGCTGGGCTGGATACCAACCACAGTCACTACACTGCTGGCCTGGATATCAACCACAGTCACTACACTGCTGGCCTGGATACCATCCACAGCCACTACACTGCTGGGCTGGATACCAACCACAGTCACTACACTGCTGGCCTGGATACCAACCACAGTCACTACACTGCTGGCCTGGATACCATCCACAGCCACTACACTGCTGGGCTGGATACCAACCACAGTCACTACACTGCTGGCCTGGATATCAACCACAGTCACTACACTGATGGCCTGGATACCAACCACAGCCACTACACTGCTGGCCTGGTTACCAACCACAGTCACTACACTGCTGGCCTGGTTACCAACCACAGTCACTACACTGATGGCCTGGATACCAACCAGAGCCACTACACTGCTGGCCTGTATACCAACCACAGTCACTACACTGCTGGCCTAGATACCAACCACAGCCACTGCACTGCTGGACTGTATACCAACCACAGTCACTACACTGATGGCCTGGATACCAACCACAGCCACTACACTGCTGGCCTGGTTACCAACCACAGTCACTACACTGCTGGCCTGGTTACCAACCACAGTCACTACACTGATGGCCTGGATACCAACCACAGCCACTACACTGCTGGCCTGGTTACCAACCACAGTCACTACACTGCTGGCCTGGATACCAACCAGAGCCACTACACTGCTGGCCTGGATACCAACCACAGTCACTACACTGCTGGCCTAGATACCAACCACAGCCACTGCACTGCTGGACTGAATACCAACCACAGCCACTACACTGCTGGCCTGGATACCAACCGCAGTCACTACACTGCTGGCCTGGATACCAACCGCAGTCACTACACTGATGGCCTGGATACCAACCACAGCCACTACACTGCTGGCCTGGTTACCAACCACAGTCACTACACTGCTGGCCTGGATACCAACCACAGCCACTACACTGCTGGCCTGGATACCAACCACAGCCACTACACTGCTGGCCTGGATACCAACCACAGTCACTACACTGCTGGCCTGGATACCAACCACAGCCACTACACTGCTGGCCTGGTTACCAACCACAGCCACTACACTGCTGGCCTGGATACCAACCACAGCCACTACACTGCTGGCCTGGATACCAACAAGAGTCACTACACTGCTGGCCTGGATACCAACCACAGTCACTACACTGCTGGCGTGGATACCAACCACAGTCACTACACTGCTGGCCTGGATACCAACCACAGTCACTACACTGCTGGCCTGGATACCATCCACAGTCACTACACTGCTGGCCTGGATACCAACCACAGCCACTACACTGCTGGCCTGGATACCAACCGCAGCCACTACACTGCTGGCCTGGATACCAACCACAGCCACTACACTGCTGGCCTGGATACCAACTGCAGCCACTACACTGCTGGCCTGGATACCAACCACAGTCACTACACTGCTGGCGTGGATACCAACCAAGTCACTACACTGCTGGCCTGGATACCAACCACAACCACTACACTGCTGGCTGGATTCCAACCACAGTCACTACACTGCTGGCCTGGATACCAACCACTGTCACTACACTGCTGGCCTGTATACCAACCACAACCACTACACTGCTGGCCTGGATACCAACCACAGTCACTACACTGCTGGCCTGCATACCAACCACAGTCACTACACTGCTGGCCTGGATACCAACCGCAGTCACTACACTGCTGGCCTGGATACCAACCACAGCCACTACACTGCTGGCCTGACTACCAACCACAGCCACTACACTGCTGGGCTGGATACCAACTACAGTCACTACACTGCTGGCCTGGATATCAACCACAGTCACTACAATGCTGGCCTGGATACCAACCACAGTCACTACACTGCTGGCGTGGATTCCAACACACAGTCACTACACTGCTGGCCTGGATACCAACCACAGCCACTACACTGCTGGCCTGGATACCAATCACACCCACTACACTGCTGGCCTGACTACCAACCGCAGCCACTACACTGCTGGGCTGGATACCAACCGCAGTCACTACACTAATGGCCTGGATACCAACCACAGTCACGACACTGCTGGCCTGGATACCAACCACAGTCACTACACTGCTGGCCTGGATACCATCCACAGTCACTACTCTGCTGGCCTGGATACCATCCACAGCCACTACACTGCTGGGCTGGATACCAACCACAGTCACTACACTGCTGGCCTGGATATCAACCACAGTCACTACACTGCTGGCCTGGATACCATCCACAGCCACTACACTGCTGGGCTGGATACCAACCACAGTCACTACACTGCTGGCCTGGATACCAACCACAGTCACTACACTGCTGGCCTGGATACCATCCACAGCCACTACACTGCTGGGCTGGATACCAACCACAGTCACTACACTGCTGGCCTGGATATCAACCACAGTCACTACAATGCTGGCCTGGATACCAACCACAGTCACTACACTGCTGGCGTGGATTCCAACATACAGTCACTACACTGCTGGCCTGGATACCAACCACAGCCACTACACTGCTGGCCTGGATACCAATCACAGCCACTACACTGCTGGCCTGACTACCAACCGCAGCCACTACACTGCTGGGCTGGATACCAACCGCAGTCACTACACTAATGGCCTGGATACCAACCACAGTCACTACACTGCTGGCCTGGATACCAACCACAGTCACTACACTGCTGGCCTGGATACCAACCACAGTCACTACACTGCTGGCCTGGATATCAACCACAACCACTACACTGCTGGCCTGGATACCAACCACAGCCACTACACTGCTGGCCTGGATACCAACCACAGCCACTACACTTCTGGCGTGGATACCAACCACAGTCACTACACTGCTGGCCTGGATACCAACCACAGCCACTACACTGCTGGCCTGGATACCAACCACAGCCACTACACTGCTGGCCTGGATACCAACCACAGTCACTACAATGCTGGCCTGGATACCAACCACAACCTCTACACTGCTGGCCTGACTACCAACCACAGCCACTACACTGCTGGGCTGGATACCAACCACAGTTACTAACCTGCTGGCCTGGATACCAACCACAGTCACTACACTGCTGGCCTGGATACCAACCACAGTCACTACACTGCTGGCCTTGATACCATCCACAGTCACTACACTGCTGGCCTGGATACCAACCACAACCACTACACTGCTGGCCTGGATACCAACCACAGGCACTACACTGCTGGCCTGGATACCAATCACAGCCACTACACTGCTGGCCTGGATACCAACCACAGTCACTACACTGCTGGCCTGGATACCAACCACAACCTCTACACTGCTGGCCTGACTACCAACCGCAGCCACTACACTGCTGGGCTGGATACCAACCGCAGCCACTACACTAATGGCCTGGATACCAACCACAGTCACTACACTGCTGGCCTGGATACCAACCGCAGCAACTACACTGCTGGCCTGGATACCAACCACAGTCACTACACTGCTGGCCTGGATACCAACCACAGTCACTACACTGCTGGCCTGGATACCAACCACAGTCACTACACTGCTGGCCTGGATACCAACCACAGCCACTACACTGCTGGCCTGGATACCAACCACAGTCACTACACTGCTGGCCTGGATACCAACCACAGCCACTACACTGCTGGCCTGGATACCAACCACAGCCACTACACTGCTGGCCTGGATACCAACCACAGCCACTACACTGCTGACCTGGATACCAACCACAGCCACTACACTGCTGGCCTGGATACCAACCACAGTCACTACACTGCTGGCCTGGATACCAACCACAGCCACTACACTGCTGGCCTGGATACCAACCACAGCCACTACACTGCTGGCCTGGATACTAACCACAGTCACTACACTGCTGGCATGGATACCAACCACAGTCACTAGACTGCTGGCCTGGCTACCAACCGCATTCACTACACTGCTTGCCTGGCTACCAACCACAGTCACTACACTGCTGGCCTGGATACCAACCACAGTCACAACACTGCTGGCGTGGATACCAACCACAGTCACTACACTGCTGGCCTGGCTACCAACCACAGTCACTACACTGCTGGCCTGACTACCAACCGCAGCCACTACACTGCTGGCCTGGATACCAACCACAGTCACTACACTGCTGGCCTGGATACCAACCACAGTCACTACACTGCTGGCCTGGATACCAAACACAGCCACTACACTGCTGGCCTGGATATCAACCAGAGCCACTACACTGCTGGCGTGGATACCAACCACAGTCACTACACTGCTGGCCTGGATACCAACCACAGCCACTACACTGCTGGCCTGGATACCAAACACAGCCACTACACTGCTGGCCTGGATATCAACCAGAGCCACTACACTGCTGGCCTGGATACCAACCACAGCCACTACACTGCTGGCCTGACTACCAACCACAGCCACTACACTGCTGGCCTGGATACCAACCACAGCCACTACACTGCTGGCCTGACTACCAACCACAGCCACTACACTGCTGGCCTGGATACCAACAGCAGCCACTACACTGCTGGCCTGGATACCAACCACAGTCACTACACTGCTGGCCTGGATACCAAACACAGCCACTACACTGCTGGCCTGGATACCAAACACAGCCACTACACTGCTGGCCTGGATACCAACCACAGTCACTACACTGCTGGCCTGGATACCAACCACAGTCACTACACTGCTGGCCTGGATACCAACCACAGTCACTACACTGCTGGCCTGGATACCAACAACAGTCACTACACTGCTGGCCTGTATACCAACCACAGTCACTACACTGCTGGCCTGGATACCAACCACAGCCACTACACTGCTGGCCTGGATACCAACCACAGCCACTACACTGCTGGCCTGGATACCAACCACAGTCACTACACTGCTGGCCTGACTACCAACCACAGCCACTACACTGCTGGCCTGGATACCAACCACAGTCACTACACTGCTGGCCTGGATACCAAACACAGCCACTACACTGCTGGCCTGGATATCAACCAGAGCCACTACACTGCTGGCCTGGATACCAACCACAGCCACTACACTGCTGGCCTGGATACCAACCACAGTCACTACACTGCTGGCCTGGATACCAACTACAGTCACTACACTGCTGGCCTGGATACCAACCACAACCACTACACTGCTGGCGTGGATTCCAACCACAGTCACTACACTGCTGGCCTGGATACCATCCACAGTCACTACACTGCTGGCCTGGATACCAACCACAGCCACTACACTGCCGGCCTGGATACCAACCACAGTCAATACACTGCTGGCCTGGATACCAACCACAGTCACTACACTGCTGGCATGGATACCAACCACAGCCACTACACTGCTGGCCTAGATACCAACCACAGTCACTACACTGCTGGACAGGATACCAACCACAGTCACTTCACTGCTGGCCTGGATACCAACCACAGTCACTACACTGCTGGCCTGGATACCAACCGCAGCCACTACACTGCTGGCCTGGATACCAACCACAGCCACTACACTGCTGGCCTGGATACCAACCACAGTCACTACACTGCTGGCCTGGATACCAACCACAGCCACTACACTGCTGGCCTGGATACCAACCACAGTCACTACACTGCTGGCCTGGATACCAACCACAGCCACTACACTGCTGGCCTGGATACCAACCACAGCCACTACACTGCTGGCCTGGATACCAACCACAGTCACTACACTGCTGGCCTGGATACCAACCACAGCCACTACACTGCTGGCCTGGATACCAACCACAGCCACTACACTGCTGGCCTGGATACCAACCACAGCCACTACACTGCTGGCCTGGATACCAACCACAGCCACTACACTGCTGGCCTGGATACCAACCACAGTCACTACACTGCTGGCCTGGATACCAACCACAGCCACTACACTGCTGGCCTGGATACCAACCACAGTCACTACACTGCTGGCCTGGATACCAACCACAGCCACTACACTGCTGGCCTGGATACCAACCACAGTCACTACACTGCTGGCCTGGATACCAACCACAGCCACTACACTGCTGGCCTGGATACCAACCGCAGCCACTACACTGCTGGCCTGGATACCAACCACAGTCACTACACTGCTGGCCTGGATACCAACCACAACCTCTACACTGCTGGCCTGACTACCAACCGCAGCCACTACACTGCTGGCCTGGAAACCAACCGCAGTCACTACACTGCTGGCCTGGATACCAACCGCAGTCACTACACTGCTGGCCGGGATACCAACCGCAGTTACTACACTGCTGGGCTGGATACCAACCACAGCCACTACACTGCTGGCCTGGATACCAACCACAGCCACTACACTGATGGCCTGGATACCTACCACAGTCACTACACTGCTGGCCTGACTACCAACCACAGCCACTACACTGCTGGCCTGGATACCAACCACAGCCACTACACTGCTGGCCTGGATACCTACCACAGTCACTACACTGCTGGCCTGACTACCAACCACTGTCACTACACTGCTGGCCTGGATACCAACCACAGTCACTACACTGCTGTCCTGGATACCAACCACAGTCACTACACTGCTGGCCTGGATACCAACCACAGCCACTACACTGCTGGCCTGGATACCAACCACAGTCACTACACTGCTGGCCTGGCTACCAACCACAGTCACTACACTGCTGGCCTGGATACCAACCACAGTCACTACACTGCTGGCCTAGCTACCAACCACAGTCACTACACTGCTGGCCTGGATACCAACCACAGCCACTACACTGCTGGCCTGGATACCAACCACAGCCACTACACTGCTGGCCTGGACACAAACCAAAGTCACTACACTGCTGGCCTGGATACCAACCACAGTCATTACACTGCTGGCCTGGATACCAACCACAGTCACTACACTGCTGGCCTGGATACCAACCACAGTCATTACACTGCTGGCCTGGATACCAACCACAGTCACTACACTGCTGGCCTGGCTACCAACCACAGTCACTACACTGCTGGCCTGACTACCAACCGCAGCCACTACACTGCTGGCCTGGATACCAACCACAGTCACTACACTGCTGGCCTGACTACCAACCGCAGTCACTAAACTGCTGGCCTGGATACCAACCGCAGCCACTACACTGCTGGCCTGGATACCAACCACAGTCACTACACTGCTGGCCTGGATACCAACCGCAGCCACTACACTGCTGGCCTGGATACCAACCACAGCCACTACACTGCTGGCCTGGATACCTACCGCAGTCACTACACTGCTGGCCTGTCTACCAACAGCAGTCACTACACTGCTGGCCTGGATACCAACCGCAGCCACTACACTGCTGGCCTGGCTACCAACCACAGCCACTACACTGCTGGCCTGGATACCAACAACAGCCACTACACTTCTGGGCAGGATACCAACCACAGTCATTACACTGCTGGCCTGGATACCAACCACAGTCAATACACTGCTGGCCTGGCTACCAACCACAGTCACTACACTGCTGGACAGGATACCAAACACAGCCACTACACTGCTGTCCTTGATATCAACCATAGCCGCTACACTGCTGGCCTGGATACCAACCACAGCCACTACACTGCTGGCCTGTCTACCAACCACAGCCACAACACTGCTGGCCTGGATACCAACCACAGTCACTACACTGCTGGCCTGGATACCAACCACAGTCACTACACTGCTGGCCTGGATACCAACCACAGTCACTACACTGCTGGCCTGGATACCAACCACAGTCACTACACTGCTGGCCTGGATACCAACCACAGTCACTACACTGCTGGCCTGGATACCAACCACAGTCACTACACTGCTGGCCTGGATACCAACCACAGTCACTACACTGCTGGCCTGGATACCAACCACAGTCACTACACTGCTGGCCTGGATACCAACCGCAGTCACTACACTGCTGGCCTGGATACCAACCACAGTCACTACACTGCTGGCCTGGATACCAACCACAGTCACTACACTGCTGGCCTGGATACCAACCACAGTCACTACACTGCTGGCCTGGATACCAACCACAGTCACTACACTGCTGGCCTGGATACCAACCACAGCCACTACACTGCTGGCCTGGATACCAACCACAGCCACTACACTGCTGGCCTGGATACCAACCACAGTCACTACACTGCTGGCCTGGATACCAACCACAGCCACTACACTGCTGGCCTGGATACCAACCACAGCCACTACACTGCTGGCCTGGACACAAACCAAAGTCACTACACTGCTGGCCTGGATACCAACCACAGTCATTACACTGCTGGCCTGGATACCAACCACAGTCACTACACTGCTGGCCTGGATACCAACCACAGTCATTACACTGCTGGCCTGGATACCAACCACAGTCACTACACTGCTGGCCTGGCTACCAACCACAGTCACTACACTGCTGGCCTGACTACCAACCGCAGCCACTACACTGCTGGCCTGGATACCAACCACAGTCACTACACTGCTGGCCTGACTACCAACCGCAGTCACTAAACTGCTGGCCTGGATACCAACCGCAGCCACTACACTGCTGGCCTGGATACCAACCACAGTCACTACACTGCTGGCCTGGATACCAACCGCAGCCACTACACTGCTGGCCTGGATACCAACCACAGCCACTACACTGCTGGCCTGGATACCTACCGCAGTCACTACACTGCTGGCCTGTCTACCAACAGCAGTCACTACACTGCTGGCCTGGATACCAACCGCAGCCACTACACTGCTGGCCTGGCTACCAACCACAGCCACTACACTGCTGGCCTGGATACCAACAACAGCCACTACACTTCTGGGCAGGATACCAACCACAGTCATTACACTGCTGGCCTGGATACCAACCACAGTCAATACACTGCTGGCCTGGCTACCAACCACAGTCACTACACTGCTGGACAGGATACCAAACACAGCCACTACACTGCTGTCCTTGATATCAACCATAGCCGCTACACTGCTGGCCTGGATACCAACCACAGTCACTACACTGCTGGCCTGTCTACCAACCACAGCCACAACACTGCTGGCCTGGATACCAACCACAGTCACTACACTGCTGGCCTGGATACCAACCACAGTCACTACACTGCTGGCCTGGATACCAACCACAGTCACTACACTGCTGGCCTGGATACCAACCACAGTCACTACACTGCTGGCCTGGATACCAACCACAGTCACTACACTGCTGGCCTGGATACCAACCACAGTCACTACACTGCTGGCCTGGATACCAACCACAGTCACTACACTGCTGGCCTGAATACCAACCACAGTCACTACACTGCTGGCCTGGATACCAACCGCAGTCACTACACTGCTGGCCTGGATACCAACCACAGTCACTACACTGCTGGCCTGGATACCAACCACAGTCACTACACTGCTGGCCTGGATACCAACCACAGTCACTACACTGCTGGCCTGGATACCAACCACAGTCACTACACTGCTGGCCTGGATACCAACCACAGTCACTACACTGCTGGCCTGGATACCAACCACAGCCACTACACTGCTGGCCTGGATACCAACCACAGCCACTACACTGCTGGCCTGGATACCAACCACAGTCACTACACTGCTGGCCTGGATACCAACCACAGTCACTACACTGCTGGCCTGGATACCAACCACAGTCACTACACTGCTGGCCTGGATATCAACCAGAGCCACTACACAGCTGGCGTGGATACCAACCACAGTCACTACACTGCTGGCCTGGATACCAACCACAGCCACTACACTGCTGGCCTGGATACCAAACACAGCCACTACACTGCTGGCCTGGATACCAACCACAGTCACTACACTGCTGGCCTGGATATCAACCAGAGCCACTACACTGCTGGCCTGGATACCAACCACAGCCACTACACTGCTGGCCTGACTACCAACCACAGCCACTACACTGCTGGCCTGGATACCAACCACAGTCACTACACTGCTGGCCTGGATATCAACCACAGTCACTACACTGCTGGCCTGGATACCAACCACAGCCACTACACTGCTGGCCTGACTACCAACCACAGCCACTACACTGCTGGCCTGGATACCAACCACAGCCACTACACTGCTGGCCTGACTACCAACCACAGCCACTACACTGCTGGCCTGGATACCAACAGCAGCCACTACACTGCTGGCCTGGATACCAACCACAGTCACTACACTGCTGGCCTGGATACCAAACACAGCCACTACACTGCTGGCCTGGATACCAAACACAGCCACTACACTGCTGGCCTGGATATCAACCAGAGCCACTACACTGCTGGCCTGGATATCAACCACAGCCTCTATACTGCTGGCCTGGATACCAACCACAACCACTACACTGCTGGCCTGGATACCAACCACAGCCACTACACTGCTGTCCTGGATACCAACCACAGTCACTACACTGCTGGCCTGGATACCAACCACAGTCACTACACTGCTGGCCTGGATACCAACCACAGTCACTACACTGCTGGCCTGGATACCAACAACAGTCACTACACTGCTGGCCTGGATACCAACCACAGTCACTACACTGCTGGCCTGGATACCAACCACAGCCACTACACTGCTGGCCTGGATACCAACCACAGCCACTACACTGCTGGCCTGGATACCAACCACAGTCACTACACTGCTGGCCTGACTACCAACCACAGCCACTACACTGCTGGCCTGGATACCAACCACAGTCACTACACTGCTGGCCTGGATACCAAACACAGCCACTACACTGCTGGCCTGGATATCAACCAGAGCCACTACACTGCTGGCCTGGATACCAACCACAGCCACTACAATGCTGGCCTGGATACCAACCACAGTCACTACACTGCTGGCCTGGATACCAACCACAGTCACTACGCTGCTGGCCTGGATACCAACCACAACCACTACACTGCTGGCGTGGATTCCAACCACAGTCACTACACTGCTGGCCTGGATACCATCCACAGTCACTACACTGCTGGCCTGGATACCAACCACAGCCACTACACTGCCGGCCTGGATACCAACCACAGTCACTACACTGCTGGCCTGGATACCAACCACGGCCACTACACTGCTGGCCTGGATACCAACCACAGTCACTACACTGCTGGCATGGATACCAACCACAGCCACTACACTGCTGGCCTGGATACCAACCACAGTCACTACACTGCTGGCCTAGATACCAACCACAGTCACTACACTGCTGGACAGGATACCAACCACTGTCACTACACTGCTGGCCTGTATACCAACCACAACCACTACACTGCTGGCCTGGATACCAACCACAGTCACTACACTGCTGGCCTGCATACCAACCACAGTCACTACACTGCTGGCCTGGATACCAACCGCAGTCACTACACTGCTGGCCTGGATACCAACCACAGCCACTACACTGCTGGCCTGACTACCAACCACAGCCACTACACTGCTGGGCTGGATACCAACTACAGTCACTACACTGCTGGCCTGGATATCAACCACAGTCACTACAATGCTGGCCTGGATACCAACCACAGTCACTACACTGCTGGCGTGGATTCCAACACACAGTCACTACACTGCTGGCCTGGATACCAACCACAGCCACTACACTGCTGGCCTGGATACCAATCACACCCACTACACTGCTGGCCTGACTACCAACCGCAGCCACTACACTGCTGGGCTGGATACCAACCGCAGTCACTACACTAATGGCCTGGATACCAACCACAGTCACGACACTGCTGGCCTGGATACCAACCACAGTCACTACACTGCTGGCCTGGATACCATCCACAGTCACTACTCTGCTGGCCTGGATACCATCCACAGCCACTACACTGCTGGGCTGGATACCAACCACAGTCACTACACTGCTGGCCTGGATATCAACCACAGTCACTACACTGCTGGCCTGGATACCATCCACAGCCACTACACTGCTGGGCTGGATACCAACCACAGTCACTACACTGCTGGCCTGGATACCAACCACAGTCACTACACTGCTGGCCTGGATACCATCCACAGCCCCTACACTGCTGGGCTGGATACCAACCACAGTCACTACACTGCTGGCCTGGATATCAACCACAGTCACTACAATGCTGGCCTGGATACCAACCACAGTCACTACACTGCTGGCGTGGATTCCAACATACAGTCACTACACTGCTGGCCTGGATACCAACCACAGCCACTACACTGCTGGCCTGGATACCAATCACAGCCACTACACTGCTGGCCTGACTACCAACCGCAGCCACTACACTGCTGGGCTGGATACCAACCGCAGTCACTACACTAATGGCCTGGATACCAACCACAGTCACTACACTGCTGGCCTGGATACCAACCACAGTCACTACACTGCTGGCCTGGATACCAACCACAGCCACTACACTGCTGGCCTGGATACCAACCACAGCCACTACACTTCTGGCGTGGATACCAACCACAGTCACTACACTGCTGGCCTGGATACCAACCACAGCCACTACACTGCTGGCCTGGATACCAACCACAGCCACTACACTGCTGGCCTGGATACCAACCACAGTCACTACAATGCTGGCCTGGATACCAACCACAACCTCTACACTGCTGGCCTGACTACCAACCACAGCCACTACACTGCTGGGCTGGATACCAACCACAGTTACTAACCTGCTGGCCTGGATACCAACCACAGTCACTACACTGCTGGCCTGGATACCAACCACAGTCACTACACTGCTGGCCTTGATACCATCCACAGTCACTACACTGCTGGCCTGGATACCAACCACAACCACTACACTGCTGGCCTGGATACCAACCACAGGCACTACACTGCTGGCCTGGATACCAATCACAGCCACTACACTGCTGGCCTGGATACCAACCACAGTCACTACACTGCTGGCCTGGATACCAACCACAACCTCTACACTGCTGGCCTGACTACCAACCGCAGCCACTACACTGCTGGGCTGGATACCAACCGCAGCCACTACACTAATGGCCTGGATACCAACCACAGTCACTACACTGCTGGCCTGGATACCAACCGCAGCAACTACACTGCTGGCCTGGATACCAACCACAGTCACTACACTGCTGGCCTGGATACCAACCACAGTCACTACACTGCTGGCCTGGATACCAACCACAGTCACTACACTGCTGGCCTGGATACCAACCACAGCCACTACACTGCTGGCCTGGATACCAACCACAGTCACTACACTGCTGGCCTGGATACCAACCACAGCCACTACACTGCTGGCCTGGATACCAACCACAGCCACTACACTGCTGGCCTGGATACCAACCACAGCCACTACACTGCTGACCTGGATACCAACCACAGCCACTACACTGCTGGCCTGGATACCAACCACAGTCACTACACTGCTGGCCTGGATACCAACCACAGCCACTACACTGCTGGCCTGGATACCAACCACAGCCACTACACTGCTGGCCTGGATACTAACCACAGTCACTACACTGCTGGCCTGGATACCAACCACAGTCACTAGACTGCTGGCCTGGCTACCAACCGGATTCACTACACTGCTGGCCTGGCTACCAACCACAGTCACTACACTGCTGGCCTGGATACCAACCACAGTCACAACACTGCTGGCGTGGATACCAACCACAGTCACTACACTGCTGGCCTGGCTACCAACCACAGTCACTACACTGCTGGCCTGACTACCAACCGCAGCCACTACACTGCTGGCCTGGATACCAACCACAGTCACTACACTGCTGGCCTGGATACCAACCACAGTCACTACACTGCTGGCCTGGATACCAACCACAGTCACTACACTGCTGGCCTGGATACCAACCACAGTCACTACACTGCTGGACTGGATACCAAACACAGCCACTACACTGCTGGCCTGGATATCAACCAGAGCCACTACACTGCTGGCGTGGATACCAACCACAGTCACTACACTGCTGGCCTGGATACCAACCACAGCCACTACACTGCTGGCCTGGATACCAAACACAGCCACTACACTGCTGGCCTGGATATCAACCAGAGCCACTACACTGCTGGCCTGGATACCAACCACAGCCACTACACTGCTGGCCTGACTACCAACCACAGCCACTACACTGCTGGCCTGGATACCAACCACAGCCACTACACTGCTGGCCTGACTACCAACCACAGCCACTACACTGCTGGCCTGGATACCAACAGCAGCCACTACACTGCTGGCCTGGATACCAACCACAGTCACTACACTGCTGGCCTGGATACCAAACACAGCCACTACACTGCTGGCCTGGATACCAAACACAGCCACTACACTGCTGGCCTGGATACCAACCACAGTCACTACACTGCTGGCCTGGATACCAACCACAGTCACTACACTGCTGGCCTGGATACCAACCACAGTCACTACACTGCTGGCCTGGATACCAACAACAGTCACTACACTGCTGGCCTGTATACCAACCACAGTCACTACACTGCTGGCCTGGATACCAACCACAGCCACTACACTGCTGGCCTGGATACCAACCACAGCCACTACACTGCTGGCCTGGATACCAACCACAGTCACTACACTGCTGGCCTGACTACCAACCACAGCCACTACACTGCTGGCCTGGATACCAACCACAGTCACTACACTGCTGGCCTGGATACCAAACACAGCCACTACACTGCTGGCCTGGATATCAACCAGAGCCACTACACTGCTGGCCTGGATACCAACCACAGCCACTACACTGCTGGCCTGGATACCAACCACAGTCACTACACTGCTGGCCTGGATACCAACTACAGTCACTACACTGCTGGCCTGGATACCAACCACAACCACTACACTGCTGGCGTGGATTCCAACCACAGTCACTACACTGCTGGCCTGGATACCATCCACAGTCACTACACTGCTGGCCTGGATACCAACCACAGCCACTACAGTGCCGGCCTGGATACCAACCACAGTCACTACACTGCTGGCCTGGATACCAACCACAGTCACTACACTGCTGGCATGGATACCAACCACAGCCACTACACTGCTGGCCTAGATACCAACCACAGTCACTACACTGCTGGACAGGATACCAACCACAGTCACTTCACTGCTGGCCTGGATACCAACCACAGTCACTACACTGCTGGCCTGGATACCAACCGCAGCCACTACACTGCTGGCCTGGATACCAACCACAGCCACTACACTGCTGGCCTGGATACCAACCACAGTCACTACACTGCTGGCCTGGATACCAACCACAGCCACTACACTGCTGGCCTGGATACCAACCACAGTCACTACACTGCTGGCCTGGATACCAACCACAGCCACTACACTGCTGGCCTGGATACCAACCACAGCCACTACACTGCTGGCCTGGATACCAACCACAGTCACTACACTGCTGGCCTGGATACCAACCACAGCCACTACACTGCTGGCCTGGATACCAACCACAGCCACTACACTGCTGGCCTGGATACCAACCACAGCCACTACACTGCTGGCCTGGATACCAACCACAGCCACTACACTGCTGGCCTGGATACCAACCACAGTCACTACACTGCTGGCCTGGATACCAACCACAGCCACTACACTGCTGGCCTGGATACCAACCACAGTCACTACACTGCTGGCCTGGATACCAACCACAGCCACTACACTGCTGGCCTGGATACCAACCACAGTCACTACACTGCTGGCCTGGATACCAACCACAGCCACTACACTGCTGGCCTGGATACCAACCGCAGCCACTACACTGCTGGCCTGGATACCAACCACAGCCACTACACTGCTGGCCTGGATACCAACCACAGTCACTACACTGCTGGCCTGGATACCAACCACAACCTCTACACTGCTGGCCTGACTACCAACCGCAGCCACTACACTGCTGGCCTGGAAACCAACCGCAGTCACTACACTGCTGGCCTGGATACCAACCGCAGTCACTACACTGCTGGCCGGGATACCAACCGCAGTTACTACACTGCTGGGCTGGATACCAACCACAGCCACTACACTGCTGGCCTGGATACCAACCACAGCCACTACACTGATGGCCTGGATACCTACCACAGTCACTACACTGCTGGCCTGACTACCAACCACAGCCACTACACTGCTGGCCTGGATACCAACCACAGCCACTACACTGCTGGCCTGGATACCTACCACAGTCACTACACTGCTGGCCTGACTACCAACCACTGTCACTACACTGCTGGCCTGGATACCAACCACAGTCACTACACTGCTGGCCTGGATACCAACCACAGTCACTACACTGCTGGCCTGGATACCAACCACAGCCACTACACTGCTGGCCTGGATACCAACCACAGTCACTACACTGCTGGCCTGGCTACCAACCACAGTCACTACACTGCTGGCCTGGATACCAACCACAGTCACTACACTGCTGGCCTGGCTACCAACCACAGTCACTACACTGCTGGCCTGGATACCAACCACAGCCACTACACTGCTGGCCTGGATACCAACCACAGCCACTACACTGCTGGCCTGGACACAAACCAAAGTCACTACACTGCTGGCCTGGATACCAACCACAGTCATTACACTGCTGGCCTGGATACCAACCACAGTCACTACACTGCTGGCCTGGATACCAACCACAGTCATTACACTGCTGGCCTGGATACCAACCACAGTCACTACACTGCTGGCCTGGCTACCAACCACAGTCACTACACTGCTGGCCTGACTACCAACCGCAGCCACTACACTGCTGGCCTGGATACCAACCACAGTCACTACACTGCTGGCCTGACTACCAACCGCAGTCACTAAACTGCTGGCCTGGATACCAACCGCAGCCACTACACTGCTGGCCTGGATACCAACCACAGTCACTACACTGCTGGCCTGGATACCAACCGCAGCCACTACACTGCTGGCCTGGATACCAACCACAGCCACTACACTGCTGGCCTGGATACCTACCGCAGTCACTACACTGCTGGCCTGTCTACGAACAGCAGTCACTACACTGCTGGCCTGGATACCAACCGCAGCCACTACACTGCTGGCCTGGCTACCAACCACAGCCACTACACTGCTGGCCTGGATACCAACAACAGCCACTACACTTCTGGGCAGGATACCAACCACAGTCATTACACTGCTGGCCTGGATACCAACCACAGTCAATACACAGCTGGCCTGGCTACCAACCACAGTCACTACACTGCTGGCCTGTCTACCAACCACAGCCACAACACTGCTGGACAGGATACCAAACACAGCCACTACACTGCTGTCCTTGATATCAACCATAGCCGCTACACTGCTGGCCTGGATACCAACCACAGTCACTACACTGCTGGCCTGTCTACCAACCACAGCCACAACACTGCTGGCCTGGATACCAACCACAGTCACTACACTGCTGGCCTGGATACCAACCACAGTCACTACACTGCTGGCCTGGATACCAACCACAGTCACTACACTGCTGGCCTGGATACCAACCACAGTCACTACACTGCTGGCCTGGATACCAACCACAGTCACTACACTGCTGGCCTGGATACCAACCACAGTCACTACGCTGCTGGCCTGGATACCAACCACAGTCACTACACTGCTGGCCTGGATACCAACCACAGTCACTACACTGCTGGCCTGGATACCAACCGCAGTCACTACACTGCTGGCCTGGATACCAACCACAGTCACTACACTGCTGGCCTGGATACCAACCGCAGTCACTACACTGCTGGCCTGGATACCAACCACAGTCACTACACTGCTGGCCTGGATACCAACCACAGTCACTACACTGCTGGCCTGGATACCAACCACAGTCACTACACTGCTGGCCTGGATACCAACCACAGTCACTACACTGCTGGCCTGGATACCAACCACAGCCACTACACTGCTGGCCTGGATACCAACCACAGCCACTACACTGCTGGCCTGGATACCAACCACAGTCACTACACTGCTGGCCTGGATACCAACCACAGTCACTACACTGCTGGCCTGGATACCAACCACAGTCACTACACTGCTGGCCTGGATATCAACCAGAGCCACTACACAGCTGGCGTGGATACCAACCACAGTCACTACACTGCTGGCCTGGATACCAACCACAGCCACTACACTGCTGGCCTGGATACCAAACACAGCCACTACACTGCTGGCCTGGATACCAACCACAGTCACTACACTGCTGGCCTGGATATCAACCAGAGCCACTACACTGCTGGCCTGGATACCAACCACAGCCACTACACTGCTGGCCTGACTACCAACCACAGCCACTACACTGCTGGCCTGGATACCAACCACAGCCACTACACTGCTGGCCTGACTACCAACCACAGCCACTACACTGCTGGCCTGGATACCAACAGCAGCCACTACACTGCTGGCCTGGATACCAACCACAGTCACTACACTGCTGGCCTGGATACCAAACACAGCCACTACACTGCTGGCCTGGATACCAAACACAGCCACTACACTGCTGGCCTGGATATCAACCAGAGCCACTACACTGCTGGCCTGGATATCAACCACAGCCTCTATACTGCTGGCCTGGATACCAACCACAACCACTACACTGCTGGCCTGGATACCAACCACAGCCACTACACTGCTGTCCTGGATACCAACCACAGTCACTACACTGCTGGCCTGGATACCAACCACAGTCACTACACTGCTGGCCTGGATACCAACCACAGTCACTACACTGCTGGCCTGGATACCAACAACAGTCACTACACTGCTGGCCTGGATACCAACCACAGTCACTACACTGCTGGCCTGGATACCAACCACAGCCACTACACTGCTGGCCTGGATACCAACCACAGCCACTACACTGCTGGCCTGGATACCAACCACAGTCACTACACTGCTGGCCTGACTACCAACCACAGCCACTACACTGCTGGCCTGGATACCAACCACAGTCACTACACTGCTGGCCTGGATACCAAACACAGCCACTACACTGCTGGCCTGGATATCAACCAGAGCCACTACACTGCTGGCCTGGATACCAACCACAGCCACTACACTGCTGGCCTGGATACCAACCACAGTCACTACACTGCTGGCCTGGATACCAACCACAGTCACTACGCTGCTGGCCTGGATACCAACCACAACCACTACACTGCTGGCGTGGATTCCAACCACAGTCACTACACTGCTGGCCTGGATACCATCCACAGTCACTACACTGCTGGCCTGGATACCAACCACAGCCACTACACTGCCGGCCTGGATACCAACCACAGTCACTACACTGCTGGCCTGGATACCAACCACGGCCACTACACTGCTGGCCTGGATACCAACCACAGTCACTACACTGCTGGCATGGATACCAACCACAGCCACTACACTGCTGGCCTGGATACCAACCACAGTCACTACACTGCTGGCCTAGATACCAACCACAGTCACTACACTGCTGGACAGGATACCAACCACAGTCACTTCACTGCTGGCCTGGATACCAACCACAGTCACTACACTGCTGGCCTGGATACCAACCGCAGCCACTACACTGCTGGCCTGGATACCAACAGCAGCCACTACACTGCTGGCGTGGATACCAACCACAGTCACTACACTGCTGGCCTGGATACCAACCACAACCTCTACACTGCTGGCCTGACTACCAACCGCAGCCACTACACTGCTGGCCTGGAAACCAACCGCAGTTACTACACTGCTGGGCTGGATACCAACCACAGCCACTACACTGCTGGCCTGACTACCAACCACAGCCACTACACTGCTGGCCTGTATACCAACCACAGCCACTACACTGCTGGCCTGGATACCAACCACAGTCACTACACTGCTGGCCTGGATACCAACCACAGTCACTACACTGCTGGCCTGGAAACCAACCACAGTCACTACACTGCTGGCCTGGATACCAACCACAGTCACTACACTGCTGGCCTGGATACCTACCACAGTCACTACACTGCTGGCCTGTATACCAACCACAGCCACTACACTGCTGGCCTGGATACCAACCACAGTCACTACACTGCTGGCCTGGATACCAACCACAGTCACTACACTGCTGGCCTGGATACCAACCACAGTCACTACACTGCTGGCCTGTATACCAACCACAGCCACTACACTGCTGGCCTGGATACCAACCACAGTCACTACACTGCTGGCCTGGATACCAACCACAGTCACTACACTGCTGGCCTGGATACCAACCACAGTCACTACACTGCTGGCCTGGATACCAACCACAGTCACTACACTGCTGGCCTGGATACCAACCACAGCCACTACACTGCTGGCCTGTATACCAACCACAGCCACTACACTGCTGGCCTGGATACCAACCACAGTCACTACACTGCTGGCCTGGATACCAACCACAGTCACTACACTGCTGGCCTGGAAACCAACCACAGTCACTACACTGCTGGCCTGGATACCAACCACAGTCACTACACTGCTGGCCTGGATACCTACCACAGTCACTACACTGCTGGCCTGACTACCAACCACAGCCACTACACTGCTGGCCTGGATACCAACCACAGCCACTACACTGCTGGCCTGGATACCTACCACAGTCACTACACTGCTGGCCTGACTACCAACCACAGTCACTACACTGCTGGCCTGGATACCAACCACAGTCACTACACTGCTGGCCTGGATACCAACCACAGTCACTACACTGCTGGCCTGGATACCAACCACAGCCACTACACTGCTGGCCTGGATACCAACCACAGTCACTACACTGCTGGCCTGGCTACCAACCACAGTCACTACACTGCTGGCCTGGATACCAACCACAGTCACTACACTGCTGGCCTGGATACCAACCACAGCCACTACACTGCTTGCCTGGATACCAACCACAGCCACTACACTGCTGGCCTGGACACAAACCAAAGTCACTACACTGCTGGCCTGGATACCAACCACAGTCACTACACTGCTGGCCTGGATACCAACCACAGTCACTACACTGCTGGCCTGGATACCAACCACAGTCACTACACTGCTGGCCTGGCTACCAACCACAGTCACTACACTGCTGGCCTGACTACCAACCGCAGCCACTACACTGCTGGCCTGGATACCAACCACAGTCACTACACTGCTGGCCTGACTACCAACCGCAGTCACTAAACTGCTGGCCTGGATACCAACCGCAGCCACTACACTGCTGGCCTGGATACCAACCACAGTCACTACACTGCTGGCCTGGATACCAACCACATCCACTACACTGCTGGCCTGGATACCAACCACAGTCACTACACTGCTGGCCTGGATACCAACCGCAGCCACTACACTGCTGGCCTGGATAGCAACCACAGCCACTACACTGCTGGCCTGGATACCAACAACAGTCACTACACTGCTGGCCTGGATACCAACCGCAGTCACTACACTGCTGGCCTGTCTACCAACAGCAGTCACTACACTGCTGGCCTGGATACCAACCGCAGCCACTACACTGCTGGCCTGGCTACCAACCACAGCCACTACACTGCTGGCCTGGATACCAACAACAGCCACTACACTTCTGGGCAGGATACCAACCACAGTCATTACACTGCTGGCCTGGATACCAACCACAGTCAATACACTGCTGGCCTGGCTACCAACCACAGTCACTACACTGCTGGCCTGTCTACCAACCACAGCCACAACACTGCTGGACAGGATACCAAACACAGCCACTACACTGCTGTCCTTGATATCAACCATAGCCGCTACACTGCTGGCCTGGATACCAACCACAGCCACCACACTGCTGGCCTGGATACCAACCACAGTCACTACACTGCTGGCCTGGATACCAACCACAGCCACTACACTGCTGGCCTGGATACCAACCACAGCCACTACACTGCTGGCCTGGATACCAACCACAGCCACTACACTGCTGGCCTGGATACCAACCACAGCCACTACACTGCTGGCCTGGATACCAACCACAGTCACTACACTGCTGGCCTGGATACCAACCACAGCCACTACACTGCTGGCCTGGATACCAACCACAGCCACTACACTGCTCGCCTGGATACCAACCACAGCCACTACACTGCTGGCCCGGATACCAACCACAGCCACTACACTGCTGGCCTGGATACCAACCACAGCCACTACACTGCTGGCCTGGATACCAACCACAGTCACTACACTGCTGGCCTGGCTACCAACCACAGTCACTACACTGCTGGCCTGGATACCAACCACAGTCACTACACTGCTGGCCTGGATACCAACCACAGCCACTACACTGCTGGCCTGGATACCAACCACAGCCACTACACTGCTGGCCTGGACTCAAACCAAAGTCACTACACTGCTGGCCTGGATACCAACCACAGTCACTACACTGCTGGACTGGATACCAACCACAGTCACTACACTGCTGGCCTGGATACCAACCACAGCCACTACACTGCTGGCCTGGATACCAACCACAGTCACTACACTGCTGGCCTGGATACCAACCACAGTCACTACACTGCTGGCCTGGATACCAAAGACAGTTACTACACTGCTGACATGGATACCAACCACAGCCACTACACTGCTGGCCTGGATACCAACCACAGCCAGTACACTGCTGGCCTGGATACCAACCACAGCCAGTACACTGCTGGCCTGGATACCAACCGCAGCCACTACACTGCTGGCCTGGATACCAACCACAGCCACTACACTGCTGGCCTGGATACCAACCGCAGCCACTACACTGCTGGCCTGGATACCAACCACAGTCACTACACTGCTGGCCTGGCTACCAACCACAGTCACTACACTGCTGGCCTGGATACCAACCACAGTCACTACACTGCTGGCCTGGATACCAACCACAGCCACTACACTGCTGGCCTGGATACCAACCACAGCCACTACACTGCTGGCCTGGACACAAAACAAAGTCACTACACTGCTGGCCTGGATACAAACCACAGTCACTACACTGCTGGCCTGGATACCAACCACAGTCACTACACTGCTGGCCTGGCTACCAACCACAGTCACTACAATGCTGGCCTGACTACCAACCGCAGCCACTACACTGCTGGCCTGGATACCAACCACAGTCACTACACTGCTGGCCTGACTACCAACCGCAGTCACTAAACTGCTGGCCTGGATACCAACCGCAGCCACTACACTGCTGGCCTGGATACCAACCACAGTCACTACACTGCTGGCCTGGATACCAAACGCAGCCACTACACTGCTGGCCTGGATACCAACCACAGCCACTACACTGCTGGCCTGGATACCTACCGCAGTCACTACACTGCTGGCCTGTCTACCAACAGCAGTCACTACACTGCTGGCCTGGATACCAACCGCAGCCACTACACTGCTGGCCTGGCTACCAACCACAGCCACTACACTGCTGGCCTGGATACCAACAACAGCCACTACACTTCTGGGCAGGATACCAACCACAGTCATTACACTGCTGGCCTGGATACCAACCACAGTCAATACACTGCTGGCCTGGCTACCAACCACTGTCACTACACTGCTGGCCTGTCTACCAACCACAGCCACAACACTGCTGGACAGGATACCAAACACAGCCACTACACTGCTGTCCTTGTTATCAACCATAGCCGCTACACTGCTGGCCTGGATACCAACCACAGCCACCACACTGCTGGCCTGGATACCAACCACAGTCACTACACTGCTGGCCTGGATACCAACCACAGCCACTACACTGCTGGCCTGGATACCAACCACAGCCACTACACTGCTGGCCTGGATACCAACCACAGCCACTACACTGCTGGCCTGGATACCAACCACAGCCACTACACTGCTGGCCTGGATACCAACCACAGCCACTACACTGCTGGCCTGGATACCAACCACAGTCACTACACTGCTGGCCTGGCTACCAACCACAGTCACTACACTGCTGGCCTGGATACCAACCACAGTCACTACACTGCTGGCCTGGATACCAACCACAGCCACTACACTGCTGGCCTGGATACCAACCACAGCCACTACACTGCTGGCCTGGACACAAACCAAAGTCACTACACTGCTGGCCTGGATACCAACCACAGTCACTACACTGCTGGCCTGGATACCAACCACAGCCACTACACTGCTGGCCTGGATACCAACCACAGTCACTACACTGCTGGCCTGGATACCAACCACAGCCACTACACTGCTGGCCTGGATACCAACCACAGTCACTACACTGCTGGCCTGGATACCAATCGCAGCCACTACACTGCTGGCCTGGTTACCAACCACAGCCACTATACTGCTGGCCTGGTTACCAACCGCAGTCACTACACTGCTGGCCTGGATACCAACCACAGCCACTACACTGCTGGCCTGGATACCAACCACAGCCACTACACTGCTGGCCTGGATACCAAACACAGCCACTACACTGCTGGCCTGGATATCAACCAGAGCCACTACACTGCTGGCCTGGATACCAACCACAGCCACTACACTGCTGGCCTGGATACCAACCACAGTCACTACACTGCTGGCGTGGATACCAACCACAGTCACTACACTGCTGGCCTGGATACCAACCACAGTCACTACACTGCTGGCCTGGATACCAACCACAGTCACTACACTGCTGGCCTGGATACCAACCACAGTCACTACACTGCTGGCCTGGACACCAACCACAGTCACTACACTGCTGGCCTGGATACCAACCACAGTCACTACACTGCTGGCCTGGATACCAACCACAGTCACTACACTGCTGGCCTGGATACCAACCACAGTCACTACACTGCTGGCCTGGATACCAAACACAGCCACTACACTGCTGGCCTGGATATCAACCAGAGCCACTACACTGCTGGCCTGGATACCAACCACAGCCACTACACTGCTGGCCTGGATACCAACCACAGCCACCACACTGCTGGCCTGGATATCAACCACAGCCACTACACTGCTGGCCTGGATACCAACCACAGCCACTACACTGCTGGCCTGGATATCAACCAGAGCCACTACACTGCTGGCCTGGATACCAACCACAGCCACTACACTGCTGGCCTGGATACCAACCACAGCCACCACACTGCTGGCCTGGATATCAACCACAGCCACTACACTGCTGGCCTGGATACCAACAAGAGCCACTACACTGCTGGCCTGGATACCAACCACAGTCACTACACTGCTGGCCTGGATACCAACCACAGCCACTACACTGCTGGCCTGGATACCAACCACAGCCACCACACTGCTGGCCAGGATACCAACCGCAGTCACTACTCTGCTGGCGTGGATACAAACCACAGCCACTACAATGCTGGCCAGGATACCAACCGCAGTCACTACTCTGCTGGCCTGGATACAAACCACAGCCACTACAATGCTGGCCAGGATACCAACCACAGTCACTACACTGCTGGCCTGGCTACCAACCGCAGCCACTACACTGCTGGCCTGGATACCAACCACAGTCACTACACTGCTGGCCTGGGTACCAACCACAGTCACTACACTGCTGGCCTGGATACCAACCACAGTCACTACACTGCTGGCCTGGATACCAACCACAGTCACTACACTGCTGGCCTGGATACCAACCACAGCCACTACACTGCTGGCCTGGGTACCAACCACAGTCACTACACTGCTGGCCTGGATACCAACCACAGTCACTACACTGCTGGCCTGTATACCAACCACAGCCACTACAATGCTGGCCTGGATACCAACCACAGTCACTACACTGCTGGCCTGGATACCAACCACAGCCACTACACTGCTGGCGTGGATACCAACCACAGCCACTACACTGCTGGCCTGGATACCATCCACAGTCACTACACTGCTGGCCTGGATACCATCCACAGTCACTACACTGCTGGCGTGGATACCATCCACAGTCACTACACTGCTGGCCTGGATACCAACCACAGTCACTACACTGCTGGCCTGGATACCAACCACAGTCACTACACTGCTGGCCTGGATACCAACCACAGCCACTACACTGCTGGCCTGGATACCAACCACAGTCACTACACTGCTGGCCTGGATACCAACCACAGTCACTACACTGCTGCCCTGGATACCAACCACAGCCACTACACTGCTGGCCTGGATACCAACCACAGTCACTACACTGCTGGCCTGGATACCAACCACAGTCACTACACTGCTGCCCTGGATACCAACCACAGCCACTACACTGCTGGCCTGGATACCAACCACAGTCACTACACTGCTGGCCTGGATACCAACCACAGCCACTACACTGCTGGCCTGGATACCATCCACAGTCACTACACTGCTGGCCTGGATACCATCCACAGTCACTACACTGCTGGCGTGGATACCATCCACAGTCACTACACTGCTGACCTGGATACCAACCACAGTCACTACACTGCTGGCCTGGATACCAACCACAGTCACTACACTGCTGGACAGGATACCAACCACAGTCACTTCACTGCTGGCCTGGATACCAACCACAGTCACTACACTGCTGGCCTGGATACCAACCGCAGCCACTACACTGCTGGCCTGGATACCAACAGCAGCCACTACACTGCTGGCGTGGATACCAACCACAGTCACTACACTGCTGGCCTGGATACCAACCACAACCTCTACACTGCTGGCCTGACTACCAACCGCAGCCACTACACTGCTGGCCTGGAAACCAACCGCAGTTACTACACTGCTGGGCTGGATACCAACCACAGCCACTACACTGCTGGCCTGACTACCAACCACAGCCACTACACTGCTGGCCTGTATACCAACCACAGCCACTACACTGCTGGCCTGGATACCTACCACAGTCACTACACTGCTGGCCTGACTACCAACCACAGCCACTACACTGCTGGCCTGGATACCAACCACAGCCACTACACTGCTGGCCTGGATACCTACCACAGTCACTACACTGCTGGCCTGACTACCAACCACAGTCACTACACTGCTGGCCTGGATACCAACCACAGTCACTACACTGCTGGCCTGGATACCAACCACAGTCACTACACTGCTGGCCTGGATACCAACCACAGCCACTACACTGCTGGCCTGGATACCAACCACAGTCACTACACTGCTGGCCTGGCTACCAACCACAGTCACTACACTGCTGGCCTGGATACCAACCACAGTCACTACACTGCTGGCCTGGATACCAACCACAGCCACTACACTGCTTGCCTGGATACCAACCACAGCCACTACACTGCTGGCCTGGACACAAACCAAAGTCACTACACTGCTGGCCTGGATACCAACCACAGTCACTACACTGCTGGCCTGGATACCAACCACAGTCACTACACTGCTGGCCTGGATACCAACCACAGTCACTACACTGCTGGCCTGGCTACCAACCACAGTCACTACACTGCTGGCCTGACTACCAACCGCAGCCACTACACTGCTGGCCTGGATACCAACCACAGTCACTACACTGCTGGCCTGACTACCAACCGCAGTCACTAAACTGCTGGCCTGGATACCAACCGCAGCCACTACACTGCTGGCCTGGATACCAACCACAGTCACTACACTGCTGGCCTGGATACCAACCACATCCACTACACTGCTGGCCTGGATACCAACCACAGTCACTACACTGCTGGCCTGGATACCAACCGCAGCCACTACACTGCTGGCCTGGATAGCAACCACAGCCACTACACTGCTGGCCTGGATACCTACCGCAGTCAATACACTGCTGGCCTGGCTACCAACCACAGTCACTACACTGCTGGCCTGTCTACCAACCACAGCCACAACACTGCTGGACAGGATACCAAACACAGCCACTACACTGCTGTCCTTGATATCAACCATAGCCGCTACACTGCTGGCCTGGATACCAACCACAGCCACCACACTGCTGGCCTGGATACCAACCACAGTCACTACACTGCTGGCCTGGATACCAACCACAGCCACTACACTGCTGGCCTGGATACCAACCACAGCCACTACACTGCTGGCCTGGATACCAACCACAGCCACTACACTGCTGGCCTGGATACCAACCACAGCCACTACACTGCTGGCCTGGATACCAACCACAGTCACTACACTGCTGGCCTGGATACCAACCACAGCCACTACACTGCTGGCCTGGATACCAACCACAGCCACTACACTGCTCGCCTGGATACCAACCACAGCCACTACACTGCTGGCCCGGATACCAACCACAGCCACTACACTGCTGGCCTGGATACCAACCACAGCCACTACACTGCTGGCCTGGATACCAACCACAGTCACTACACTGCTGGCCTGGCTACCAACCACAGTCACTACACTGCTGGCCTGGATACCAACCACAGTCACTACACTGCTGGCCTGGATACCAACCACAGCCACTACACTGCTGGCCTGGATACCAACCACAGCCACTACACTGCTGGCCTGGACTCAAACCAAAGTCACTACACTGCTGGCCTGGATACCAACCACAGTCACTACACTGCTGGACTGGATACCAACCACAGTCACTACACTGCTGGCCTGGATACCAACCACAGCCACTACACTGCTGGCCTGGATACCAACCACAGTCACTACACTGCTGGCCTGGATACCAACCACAGTCACTACACTGCTGGCCTGGATACCAAAGACAGTTACTACACTGCTGACATGGATACCAACCACAGCCACTACACTGCTGGCCTGGATACCAACCACAGCCAGTACACTGCTGGCCTGGATACCAACCACAGCCAGTACACTGCTGGCCTGGATACCAACCGCAGCCACTACACTGCTGGCCTGGATACCAACCACAGCCACTACACTGCTGGCCTGGATACCAACCGCAGCCACTACACTGCTGGCCTGGATACCAACCACAGTCACTACACTGCTGGCCTGGCTACCAACCACAGTCACTACACTGCTGGCCTGGATACCAACCACAGTCACTACACTGCTGGCCTGGATACCAACCACAGCCACTACACTGCTGGCCTGGATACCAACCACAGCCACTACACTGCTGGCCTGGACACAAAACAAAGTCACTACACTGCTGGCCTGGATACAAACCACAGTCACTACACTGCTGGCCTGGATACCAACCACAGTCACTACACTGCTGGCCTGGCTACCAACCACAGTCACTACAATGCTGGCCTGACTACCAACCGCAGCCACTACACTGCTGGCCTGGATACCAACCACAGTCACTACACTGCTGGCCTGACTACCAACCGCAGTCACTAAACTGCTGGCCTGGATACCAACCGCAGCCACTACACTGCTGGCCTGGATACCAACCACAGTCACTACACTGCTGGCCTGGATACCAAACGCAGCCACTACACTGCTGGCCTGGATACCAACCACAGCCACTACACTGCTGGCCTGGATACCTACCGCAGTCACTACACTGCTGGCCTGTCTACCAACAGCAGTCACTACACTGCTGGCCTGGATACCAACCGCAGCCACTACACTGCTGGCCTGGCTACCAACCACAGCCACTACACTGCTGGCCTGGATACCAACAACAGCCACTACACTTCTGGGCAGGATACCAACCACAGTCATTACACTGCTGGCCTGGATACCAACCACAGTCAATACACTGCTGGCCTGGCTACCAACCACTGTCACTACACTGCTGGCCTGTCTACCAACCACAGCCACAACACTGCTGGACAGGATACCAAACACAGCCACTACACTGCTGTCCTTGTTATCAACCATAGCCGCTACACTGCTGGCCTGGATACCAACCACAGCCACCACACTGCTGGCCTGGATACCAACCACAGTCACTACACTGCTGGCCTGGATACCAACCACAGCCACTACACTGCTGGCCTGGATACCAACCACAGCCACTACACTGCTGGCCTGGATACCAACCACAGCCACTACACTGCTGGCCTGGATACCAACCACAGTCACTACACTGCTGGCCTGGATACCAACCACAGCCACTACACTGCTGGCCTGGATATCAACCACAGCCACTACACTGCTGGCCTGGATACCAACCACAGCCACTACACTGCTGGCCTGGATACCAACCACAGCCACTACACTGCTGGCCTGGATACCAACCACAGCCACTACACTGCTGGCCTGGATACCAACCACAGCCACTACACTGCTGGCCTGGATACCAACCACAGTCACTACACTGCTGGCCTGGCTACCAACCACAGTCACTACACTGCTGGCCTGGATACCAACCACAGTCACTACACTGCTGGCCTGGATACCAACCACAGCCACTACACTGCTGGCCTGGATACCAACCACAGCCACTACACTGCTGGCCTGGACACAAACCAAAGTCACTACACTGCTGGCCTGGATACCAACCACAGTCACTACACTGCTGGCCTGGATACCAACCACAGCCACTACACTGCTGGCCTGGATACCAACCACAGTCACTACACTGCTGGCCTGGATACCAACCACAGCCACTACACTGCTGGCCTGGATACCAACCACAGTCACTACACTGCTGGCCTGGATACCAATCGCAGCCACTACACTGCTGGCCTGGTTACCAACCACAGCCACTATACTGCTGGCCTGGTTACCAACCGCAGTCACTACACTGCTGGCCTGGATACCAACCACAGCCACTACACTGCTGGCCTGGATACCAACCACAGCCACTACACTGCTGGCCTGGATACCAAACACAGCCACTACACTGCTGGCCTGGATATCAACCAGAGCCACTACACTGCTGGCCTGGATACCAACCACAGCCACTACACTGCTGGCCTGGATACCAACCACAGTCACTACACTGCTGGCGTGGATACCAACCACAGTCACTACACTGCTGGCCTGGATACCAACCACAGTCACTACACTGCTGGCCTGGATACCAACCACAGTCACTACACTGCTGGCCTGGATACCAACCACAGTCACTACACTGCTGGCCTGGACACCAACCACAGTCACTACACTGCTGGCCTGGATACCAACCACAGTCACTACACTGCTGGCCTGGATACCAACCACAGTCACTACACTGCTGGCCTGGATACCAACCACAGTCACTACACTGCTGGCCTGGATACCAAACACAGCCACTACACTGCTGGCCTGGATATCAACCAGAGCCACTACACTGCTGGCCTGGATACCAACCACAGCCACTACACTGCTGGCCTGGATACCAACCACAGCCACCACACTGCTGGCCTGGATATCAACCACAGCCACTACACTGCTGGCCTGGATACCAACCACAGCCACTACACTGCTGGCCTGGATATCAACCAGAGCCACTACACTGCTGGCCTGGATACCAACCACAGCCACTACACTGCTGGCCTGGATACCAACCACAGCCACCACACTGCTGGCCTGGATATCAACCACAGCCACTACACTGCTGGCCTGGATACCAACAAGAGCCACTACACTGCTGGCCTGGATACCAACCACAGTCACTACACTGCTGGCCTGGATACCAACCACAGCCACTACACTGCTGGCCTGGATACCAACCACAGCCACCACACTGCTGGCCAGGATACCAACCGCAGTCACTACTCTGCTGGCGTGGATACAAACCACAGCCACTACAATGCTGGCCAGGATACCAACCGCAGTCACTACTCTGCTGGCCTGGATACAAACCACAGCCACTACAATGCTGGCCAGGATACCAACCACAGTCACTACACTGCTGGCCTGGCTACCAACCGCAGCCACTACACTGCTGGCCTGGATACCAACCACAGTCACTACACTGCTGGCCTGGGTACCAACCACAGTCACTACACTGCTGGCCTGGATACCAACCACAGTCACTACACTGCTGGCCTGGATACCAACCACAGTCACTACACTGCTGGCCTGGATACCAACCACAGCCACTACACTGCTGGCCTGGGTACCAACCACAGTCACTACACTGCTGGCCTGGATACCAACCACAGTCACTACACTGCTGGCCTGTATACCAACCACAGCCACTACAATGCTGGCCTGGATACCAACCACAGTCACTACACTGCTGGCCTGGATACCAACCACAGCCACTACACTGCTGGCGTGGATACCAACCACAGCCACTACACTGCTGGCCTGGATACCATCCACAGTCACTACACTGCTGGCCTGGATACCATCCACAGTCACTACACTGCTGGCGTGGATACCATCCACAGTCACTACACTGCTGGCCTGGATACCAACCACAGTCACTACACTGCTGGCCTGGATACCAACCACAGTCACTACACTGCTGGCCTGGATACCAACCACAGCCACTACTCTGCTGGCCTGGATACCAACCACAGTCACTACACTGCTGGCCTGGATACCAACCACAGTCACTACACTGCTGCCCTGGATACCAACCACAGCCACTACACTGCTGGCCTGGATACCAACCACAGTCACTACACTGCTGGCCTGGATACCAACCACAGTCACTACACTGCTGCCCTGGATACCAACCACAGCCACTACACTGCTGGCCTGGATACCAACCACAGTCACTACACTGCTGGCCTGGATACCAACCACAGCCACTACACTGCTGGCCTGGATACCATCCACAGTCACTACACTGCTGGCCTGGATACCATCCACAGTCACTACACTGCTGGCGTGGATACCATCCACAGTCACTACACTGCTGACCTGGATACCAACCACAGTCACTACACTGCTGGCCTGGATACCAACCACAGTCACTACACTGCTGGACAGGATACCAACCACAGTCACTTCACTGCTGGCCTGGATACCAACCACAGTCACTACACTGCTGGCCTGGATACCAACCGCAGCCACTACACTGCTGGCCTGGATACCAACAGCAGCCACTACACTGCTGGCGTGGATACCAACCACAGTCACTACACTGCTGGCCTGGATACCAACCACAACCTCTACACTGCTGGCCTGACTACCAACCGCAGCCACTACACTGCTGGCCTGGAAACCAACCGCAGTTACTACACTGCTGGGCTGGATACCAACCACAGCCACTACACTGCTGGCCTGACTACCAACCACAGCCACTACACTGCTGGCCTGTATACCAACCACAGCCACTACACTGCTGGCCTGGATACCTACCACAGTCACTACACTGCTGGCCTGACTACCAACCACAGCCACTACACTGCTGGCCTGGATACCAACCACAGCCACTACACTGCTGGCCTGGATACCTACCACAGTCACTACACTGCTGGCCTGACTACCAACCACAGTCACTACACTGCTGGCCTGGATACCAACCACAGTCACTACACTGCTGGCCTGGATACCAACCACAGTCACTACACTGCTGGCCTGGATACCAACCACAGCCACTACACTGCTGGCCTGGATACCAACCACAGTCACTACACTGCTGGCCTGGCTACCAACCACAGTCACTACACTGCTGGCCTGGATACCAACCACAGTCACTACACTGCTGGCCTGGATACCAACCACAGCCACTACACTGCTTGCCTGGATACCAACCACAGCCACTACACTGCTGGCCTGGACACAAACCAAAGTCACTACACTGCTGGCCTGGATACCAACCACAGTCACTACACTGCTGGCCTGGATACCAACCACAGTCACTACACTGCTGGCCTGGATACCAACCACAGTCACTACACTGCTGGCCTGGCTACCAACCACAGTCACTACACTGCTGGCCTGACTACCAACCGCAGCCACTACACTGCTGGCCTGGATACCAACCACAGTCACTACACTGCTGGCCTGACTACCAACCGCAGTCACTAAACTGCTGGCCTGGATACCAACCGCAGCCACTACACTGCTGGCCTGGATACCAACCACAGTCACTACACTGCTGGCCTGGATACCAACCACATCCACTACACTGCTGGCCTGGATACCAACCACAGTCACTACACTGCTGGCCTGGATACCAACCGCAGCCACTACACTGCTGGCCTGGATAGCAACCACAGCCACTACACTGCTGGCCTGGATACCTACCGCAGTCACTACACTGCTGGCCTGTCTACCAACAGCAGTCACTACACTACTGGCCTGGATACCAACCGCAGCCACTACACTGCTGGCCTGGCTACCAACCACAGCCACTACACTGCTGGCCTGGATACCAACAACAGCCACTACACTTCTGGGCAGGATACCAACCACAGTCATTACACTGCTGGCCTGGATACCAACCACAGTCAATACACTGCTGGCCTGGCTACCAACCACAGTCACTACACTGCTGGCCTGTCTACCAACCACAGCCACAACACTGCTGGACAGGATACCAAACACAGCCACTACACTGCTGTCCTTGATATCAACCATAGCCGCTACACTGCTGGCCTGGATACCAACCACAGCCACCACACTGCTGGCCTGGATACCAACCACAGTCACTACACTGCTGGCCTGGATACCAACCACAGCCACTACACTGCTGGCCTGGATACCAACCACAGCCACTACACTGCTGGCCTGGATACCAACCACAGCCACTACACTGCTGGCCTGGATACCAACCACAGCCACTACACTGCTGGCCTGGATACCAACCACAGTCACTACACTGCTGGCCTGGATACCAACCACAGCCACTACACTGCTGGCCTGGATACCAACCACAGCCACTACACTGCTGGCCTGGATACCAACCACAGCCACTACACTGCTGGCCCGGATACCAACCACAGCCACTACACTGCTGGCCTGGATACCAACCACAGCCACTACACTGCTGGCCTGGATACCAACCACAGTCACTACACTGCTGGCCTGGCTACCAACCACAGTCACTACACTGCTGGCCTGGATACCAACCACAGTCACTACACTGCTGGCCTGGATACCAACCACAGCCACTACACTGCTGGCCTGGATACCAACCACAGCCACTACACTGCTGGCCTGGACACAAACCAAAGTCACTACACTGCTGGCCTGGATACCAACCACAGTCACTACACTGCTGGCCTGGATACCAACCACAGTCACTACACTGCTGGCCTGGATACCAACCACAGCCACTACACTGCTGGCCTGGATACCAACCACAGTCACTACACTGCTGGCCTGGATACCAACCACAGTCACTACACTGCTGGCCTGGATACCAAAGACAGTTACTACACTGCTGACATGGATACCAACCACAGCCACTACACTGCTGGCCTGGATACCAACCACAGCCAGTACACTGCTGGCCTGGATACCAACCACAGCCAGTACACTGCTGGCCTGGATACCAACCGCAGCCACTACACTGCTGGCCTGGATACCAACCACAGCCACTACACTGCTGGCCTGGATACCAACCGCAGCCACTACACTGCTGGCCTGGATACCAACCACAGTCACTACACTGCTGGCCTGGCTACCAACCACAGTCACTACACTGCTGGCCTGGATACCAACCACAGTCACTACACTGCTGGCCTGGATACCAACCACAGCCACTACACTGCTGGCCTGGATACCAACCACAGCCACTACACTGCTGGCCTGGACACAAAACAAAGTCACTACACTGCTGGCCTGGATACCAACCACAGTCACTACACTGCTGGCCTGGATACCAACCACAGTCACTACACTGCTGGCCTGGATACCAACCACAGCCACTACACTGCTTGCCTGGATACCAACCACAGCCACTACACTGCTGGCCTGGACACAAACCAAAGTCACTACACTGCTGGCCTGGATACCAACCACAGTCACTACACTGCTGGCCTGGATACCAACCACAGTCACTACACTGCTGGCCTGGATACCAACCACAGTCACTACACTGCTGGCCTGGCTACCAACCACAGTCACTACACTGCTGGCCTGACTACCAACCGCAGCCACTACACTGCTGGCCTGGATACCAACCACAGTCACTACACTGCTGGCCTGACTACCAACCGCAGTCACTAAACTGCTGGCCTGGATACCAACCGCAGCCACTACACTGCTGGCCTGGATACCAACCACAGTCACTACACTGCTGGCCTGGATACCAACCACATCCACTACACTGCTGGCCTGGATACCAACCACAGTCACTACACTGCTGGCCTGGATACCAACCGCAGCCACTACACTGCTGGCCTGGATAGCAACCACAGCCACTACACTGCTGGCCTGGATACCTACCGCAGTCACTACACTGCTGGCCTGTCTACCAACAGCAGTCACTACACTACTGGCCTGGATACCAACCGCAGCCACTACACTGCTGGCCTGGCTACCAACCACAGCCACTACACTGCTGGCCTGGATACCAACAACAGCCACTACACTTCTGGGCAGGATACCAACCACAGTCATTACACTGCTGGCCTGGATACCAACCACAGTCAATACACTGCTGGCCTGGCTACCAACCACAGTCACTACACTGCTGGCCTGTCTACCAACCACAGCCACAACACTGCTGGACAGGATACCAAACACAGCCACTACACTGCTGTCCTTGATATCAACCATAGCCGCTACACTGCTGGCCTGGATACCAACCACAGCCACCACACTGCTGGCCTGGATACCAACCACAGTCACTACACTGCTGGCCTGGATACCAACCACAGCCACTACACTGCTGGCCTGGATACCAACCACAGCCACTACACTGCTGGCCTGGATACCAACCACAGCCACTACACTGCTGGCCTGGATACCAACCACAGCCACTACACTGCTGGCCTGGATACCAACCACAGTCACTACACTGCTGGCCTGGATACCAACCACAGCCACTACACTGCTGGCCTGGATACCAACCACAGCCACTACACTGCTGGCCTGGATACCAACCACAGCCACTACACTGCTGGCCCGGATACCAACCACAGCCACTACACTGCTGGCCTGGATACCAACCACAGCCACTACACTGCTGGCCTGGATACCAACCACAGTCACTACACTGCTGGCCTGGCTACCAACCACAGTCACTACACTGCTGGCCTGGATACCAACCACAGTCACTACACTGCTGGCCTGGATACCAACCACAGCCACTACACTGCTGGCCTGGATACCAACCACAGCCACTACACTGCTGGCCTGGACACAAACCAAAGTCACTACACTGCTGGCCTGGATACCAACCACAGTCACTACACTGCTGGCCTGGATACCAACCACAGTCACTACACTGCTGGCCTGGATACCAACCACAGCCACTACACTGCTGGCCTGGATACCAACCACAGTCACTACACTGCTGGCCTGGATACCAACCACAGTCACTACACTGCTGGCCTGGATACCAAAGACAGTTACTACACTGCTGACATGGATACCAACCACAGCCACTACACTGCTGGCCTGGATACCAACCACAGCCAGTACACTGCTGGCCTGGATACCAACCACAGCCAGTACACTGCTGGCCTGGATACCAACCGCAGCCACTACACTGCTGGCCTGGATACCAACCACAGCCACTACACTGCTGGCCTGGATACCAACCGCAGCCACTACACTGCTGGCCTGGATACCAACCACAGTCACTACACTGCTGGCCTGGCTACCAACCACAGTCACTACACTGCTGGCCTGGATACCAACCACAGTCACTACACTGCTGGCCTGGATACCAACCACAGCCACTACACTGCTGGCCTGGATACCAACCACAGCCACTACACTGCTGGCCTGGACACAAAACAAAGTCACTACACTGCTGGCCTGGATACCAACCACAGTCACTACACTGCTGGCCTGGATACCAACCACAGTCACTACAATGCTGGCCTGACTACCAACCGCAGCCACTACACTGCTGGCCTGGATACCAACCACAGTCACTACACTGCTGGCCTGACTACCAACCGCAGTCACTAAACTGCTGGCCTGGATACCAACCGCAGCCACTACACTGCTGGCCTGGATACCAACCACAGTCACTACACTGCTGGCCTGGATACCAAACGCAGCCACTACACTGCTGGCCTGGATACCAACCACAGCCACTACACTGCTGGCCTGGATACCTACCGCAGTCACTACACTGCTGGCCTGTCTACCAACAGCAGTCACTACACTGCTGGCCTGGATACCAACCGCAGCCACTACACTGCTGGCCTGGCTACCAACCACAGCCACTACACTGCTGGCCTGGATACCAACAACAGCCACTACACTTCTGGGCAGGATACCAACCACAGTCATTACACTGCTGGCCTGGATACCAACCACAGTCAATACAATGCTGGCCTGGCTACCAAACACTGTCACTACACTGCTGGCCTGTCTACCAACCACAGCCACAACACTGCTGGACAGGATACCAAACACAGCCACTACACTGCTGTCCTTGTTATCAACCATAGCCGCTACACTGCTGGCCTGGATACCAACCACAGCCACCACACTGCTGGCCTGGATACCAACCACAGTCACTACACTGCTGGCCTGGATACCAACCACAGCCACTACACTGCTGGCCTGGATACCAACCACAGCCACTACACTGCTGGCCTGGATACCAACCACAGCCACTACACTGCTGGCCTGGATACCAACCACAGTCACTACACTGCTGGCCTGGATACCAACCACAGCCACTACACTGCTGGCCTGGATACCAACCACAGCCACTACACTGCTGGCCTGGATACCAACCACAGCCACTACACTGCTGGCCTGGATACCAACCACAGCCACTACACTGCTGGCCTGGATACCAACCACAGCCACTACACTGCTGGCCTGGATACCAACCACAGTCACTACACTGCTGGCCTGGCTACCAACCACAGTCACTACACTGCTGGCCTGGATACCAACCACAGTCACTACACTGCTGGCCTGGATACCAACCACAGCCACTACACTGCTGGCCTGGATACCAACCACAGCCACTACACTGCTGGCCTGGACACAAACCAAAGTCACTACACTGCTGGCCTGGATACCAACCACAGTCACTACACTGCTGGCCTGGATACCAACCACAGCCACTACACTGCTGGCCTGGATACCAACCACAGTCACTACACTGCTGGCCTGGATACCAACCACAGCCACTACACTGCTGGCCTGGATACCAACCACAGTCACTACACTGCTGGCCTGGATACCAATCGCAGCCACTACACTGCTGGCCTGGTTACCAACCACAGCCACTATACTGCTGGCCTGGTTACCAACTGCAGTCACTACACTGCTGGCCTGGATACCAACCACAGCCACTACACTGCTGGCCTGGATACCAACCACAGCCACTACACTGCTGGCCTGGATACCAAACACAGCCACTACACTGCTGGCCTGGATATCAACCAGAGCCACTACACTGCTGGCCTGGATACCAACCACAGCCACTACACTGCTGGCCTGGATACCAACCACAGTCACTACACTGCTGGCGTGGATACCAACCACAGTCACTACACTGCTGGCCTGGATACCAACCACAGTCACTACACTGCTGGCCTGGATACCAACCACAGTCACTACACTGCTGGCCTGGATACCAACCACAGTCACTACACTGCTGGCCTGGATACCAACCACAGTCACTACACTGCTGGCCTGGATACCAACCACAGTCACTACACTGCTGGCCTGGATACCAACCACAGTCACTACACTGCTGGCCTGGATACCAACCACAGTCACTACACTGCTGGCCTGGATACCAAACACAGCCACTACACTGCTGGCCTGGATATCAACCAGAGCCACTACACTGCTGGCCTGGATACCAACCACAGCCACTACACTGCTGGCCTGGATACCAACCACAGCCACCACACTGCTGGCCTGGATATCAACCACAGCCACTACACTGCTGGCCTGGATACCAACCACAGCCACTACACTGCTGGCCTGGATATCAACCAGAGCCACTACACTGCTGGCCTGGATACCAACCACAGCCACTACACTGCTGGCCTGGATACCAACCACAGCCACCACACTGCTGGCCTGGATATCAACCACAGCCACTACACTGCTGGCCTGGATACCAACAAGAGCCACTACACTGCTGGCCTGGATACCAACCACAGTCACTACACTGCTGGCCTGGATACCAACCACAGCCACTACACTGCTGGCCTGGATACCAACCACAGCCACCACACTGCTGGCCAGGATACCAACCGCAGTCACTACTCTGCTGGCGTGGATACAAACCACAGCCACTACAATGCTGGCCAGGATACCAACCGCAGTCACTACTCTGCTGGCCTGGATACAAACCACAGCCACTACAATGCTGGCCAGGATACCAACCACAGTCACTAAACTGCTGGCCTGGCTACCAACCGCAGCCACTACACTGCTGGCCTGGATACCAACCACAGTCACTACACTGCTGGCCTGGGTACCAACCACAGTCACTACACTGCTGGCCTGGATACCAACCACAGTCACTACACTGCTGGCCTGGATACCAACCACAGTCACTACACTGCTGGCCTGGATACCAACCACAGCCACTACACTGCTGGCCTGGGTACCAACCACAGTCACTACACTGCTGGCCTGGATACCAACCACAGTCACTACACTGCTGGCCTGGATACCAACCACAGCCACTACACTGCTGGCCTGGGTACCAACCACAGTCACTACACTGCTGGCCTGGATACCAACCACAGTCACTACACTGCTGGCCTGGATACCAACCACAGCCAGTACACTGCTGGCCTGGATACCAACCGCAGCCACTACACTGCTGGCCTGGATACCAACCACAGCCACTACACTGCTGGCCTGGATACCAACCGCAGCCACTACACTGCTGGCCTGGATACCAACCACAGTCACTACACTGCTGGCCTGGCTACCAACCACAGTCACTACACTGCTGGCCTGGATACCAACCACAGTCACTACACTGCTGGCCTGGATACCAACCACAGCCACTACACTGCTGGCCTGGATACCAACCACAGCCACTACACTGCTGGCCTGGACACAAAACAAAGTCACTACACTGCTGGCCTGGATACCAACCACAGTCACTACACTGCTGGCCTGGATACCAACCACAGTCACTACAATGCTGGCCTGACTACCAACCGCAGCCACTACACTGCTGGCCTGGATACCAACCACAGTCACTACACTGCTGGCCTGACTACCAACCGCAGTCACTAAACTGCTGGCCTGGATACCAACCGCAGCCACTACACTGCTGGCCTGGATACCAACCACAGTCACTACACTGCTGGCCTGGATACCAAACGCAGCCACTACACTGCTGGCCTGGATACCAACCACAGCCACTACACTGCTGGCCTGGATACCTACCGCAGTCACTACACTGCTGGCCTGTCTACCAACAGCAGTCACTACACTGCTGGCCTGGATACCAACCGCAGCCACTACACTGCTGGCCTGGCTACCAACCACAGCCACTACACTGCTGGCCTGGATACCAACAACAGCCACTACACTTCTGGGCAGGATACCAACCACAGTCATTACACTGCTGGCCTGGATACCAACCACAGTCAATACAATGCTGGCCTGGCTACCAAACACTGTCACTACACTGCTGGCCTGTCTACCAACCACAGCCACAACACTGCTGGACAGGATACCAAACACAGCCACTACACTGCTGTCCTTGTTATCAACCATAGCCGCTACACTGCTGGCCTGGATACCAACCACAGCCACCACACTGCTGGCCTGGATACCAACCACAGTCACTACACTGCTGGCCTGGATACCAACCACAGCCACTACACTGCTGGCCTGGATACCAACCACAGCCACTACACTGCTGGCCTGGATACCAACCACAGCCACTACACTGCTGGCCTGGATACCAACCACAGTCACTACACTGCTGGCCTGGATACCAACCACAGCCACTACACTGCTGGCCTGGATACCAACCACAGCCACTACACTGCTGGCCTGGATACCAACCACAGCCACTACACTGCTGGCCCGGATACCAACCACAGCCACTACACTGCTGGCCTGGATACCAACCACAGCCACTACACTGCTGGCCTGGATACCAACCACAGTCACTACACTGCTGGCCTGGCTACCAACCACAGTCACTACACTGCTGGCCTGGATACCAACCACAGTCACTACACTGCTGGCCTGGATACCAACCACAGCCACTACACTGCTGGCCTGGATACCAACCACAGCCACTACACTGCTGGCCTGGACACAAACCAAAGTCACTACACTGCTGGCCTGGATACCAACCACAGTCACTACACTGCTGGCCTGGATACCAACCACAGCCACTACACTGCTGGCCTGGATACCAACCACAGTCACTACACTGCTGGCCTGGATACCAACCACAGCCACTACACTGCTGGCCTGGATACCAACCACAGTCACTACACTGCTGGCCTGGATACCAATCGCAGCCACTACACTGCTGGCCTGGTTACCAACCACAGCCACTATACTGCTGGCCTGGTTACCAACTGCAGTCACTACACTGCTGGCCTGGATACCAACCACAGCCACTACACTGCTGGCCTGGATACCAACCACAGCCACTACACTGCTGGCCTGGATACCAAACACAGCCACTACACTGCTGGCCTGGATATCAACCAGAGCCACTACACTGCTGGCCTGGATACCAACCACAGCCACTACACTGCTGGCCTGGATACCAACCACAGTCACTACACTGCTGGCGTGGATACCAACCACAGTCACTACACTGCTGGCCTGGATACCAACCACAGTCACTACACTGCTGGCCTGGATACCAACCACAGTCACTACACTGCTGGCCTGGATACCAACCACAGTCACTACACTGCTGGCCTGGATACCAACCACAGTCACTACACTGCTGGCCTGGATACCAACCACAGTCACTACACTGCTGGCCTGGATACCAACCACAGTCACTACACTGCTGGCCTGGATACCAACCACAGTCACTACACTGCTGGCCTGGATACCAAACACAGCCACTACACTGCTGGCCTGGATATCAACCAGAGCCACTACACTGCTGGCCTGGATACCAACCACAGCCACTACACTGCTGGCCTGGATACCAACCACAGCCACCACACTGCTGGCCTGGATATCAACCACAGCCACTACACTGCTGGCCTGGATACCAACCACAGCCACTACACTGCTGGCCTGGATATCAACCAGAGCCACTACACTGCTGGCCTGGATACCAACCACAGCCACTACACTGCTGGCCTGGATACCAACCACAGCCACCACACTGCTGGCCTGGATATCAACCACAGCCACTACACTGCTGGCCTGGATACCAACAAGAGCCACTACACTGCTGGCCTGGATACCAACCACAGTCACTACACTGCTGGCCTGGATACCAACCACAGCCACTACACTGCTGGCCTGGATACCAACCACAGCCACCACACTGCTGGCCAGGATACCAACCGCAGTCACTACTCTGCTGGCGTGGATACAAACCACAGCCACTACAATGCTGGCCAGGATACCAACCGCAGTCACTACTCTGCTGGCCTGGATACAAACCACAGCCACTACAATGCTGGCCAGGATACCAACCACAGTCACTAAACTGCTGGCCTGGCTACCAACCGCAGCCACTACACTGCTGGCCTGGATACCAACCACAGTCACTACACTGCTGGCCTGGGTACCAACCACAGTCACTACACTGCTGGCCTGGATACCAACCACAGTCACTACACTGCTGGCCTGGATACCAACCACAGTCACTACACTGCTGGCCTGGATACCAACCACAGCCACTACACTGCTGGCCTGGGTACCAACCACAGTCACTACACTGCTGGCCTGGATACCAACCACAGTCACTACACTGCTGGCCTGTATACCAACCACAGCCACTACAATGCTGGCCTGGATACCAACCACAGTCACTACACTGCTGGCCTGGATACCAACCACAGCCACTACACTGCTGGCGTGGATACCAACCACAGCCACTACACTGCTGGCCTGGATACCATCCACAGTCACTACACTGCTGGCCTGGATACCATCCACAGTCACTACACTGCTGGCGTGGATACCATCCACAGTCACTACACTGCTGGCCTGGATACCAACCACAGTCACTACACTGCTGGCCTGGATACCAACCACAGTCACTACACTGCTGGCCTGGATACCAACCACAGCCACTACACTGCTGGCCTGGATACCAACCACAGTCACTACACTGCTGGCCTGGATACCAACCACAGTCACTACACTGCTGCCCTGGATACCAACCACAGCCACTACACTGCTGGCCTGGATACCAACCACAGTCACTACACTGCTGGCCTGGATACCAACCACAGTCACTACACTGCTGCCCTGGATACCAACCACAGCCACTACACTGCTGGCCTGGATACCAACCACAGTCACTACACTGCTGGCCTGACTACCAACCACAGTCACTACACTGCTGGCCTGGATACCAACCACAGCCACTACACTGCTGGCCTGGATACCATCCACAGTCACTACACTGCTGGCCTGGATACCATCCACAGTCACTACACTGCTGGCGTGGATACCATCCACAGTCACTACACTGCTGACCTGGATACCAACCACAGTCACTACACTGCTGGCCTGGATACCAACCACAGTCACTACACTGCTGGCCTGGATACCAACCACAGCCACTACACTGCTGGCGTGGATACCAACCACAGTCACTACACTGCTGGCCTGGATACCAACCACAGTCACTACACTGCTGGCCTGGATACCAACCACAGCCACTACACTGCTGGCCTGGATACCAACCACAGTCACTACACTGCTGGCCTGGATACCAACCACAGTCACTACACTGCTGGCCTGACTACCAACCACAGTCACTACACTGCTGGCCTGACTACCAACCACAGCCACTACACTGCTGGCCTGACTACCAACCACAGTCACTACACTGCTGGCGTGGATACCAACCACAGCCACTACACTGCGGGCCTGACTACCAACCACAGTCACTACACTGCTGGCCTGACTACCAACCACAGTCACTACACTGCTGGCCTGGATACCAACCACAGTCACTACACTGCTGGCCTGGATACCAACCACAGTCACTACACTGCTGGCCTGGATACCAACCACAGCCACTACAATGCTGGCCTGGATATCAACCAGAGCCACTACACTGCTGGCCTGGATACCAACCACAGCCACTACACTGCTGGCCTGGATACCAACCACAGCCACCACACTGCTGGCCTGGATATCAACCACAGCCACTACACTGCTGGCCTGGATACCAACCAGAGCCACTACACTGCTGGCCTGGATACCAACCACAGTCACTACACTGCTGGTCTGGATACCAACCACAGCCACTACACTGCTGGCCTGGATACCAACCACACCCACTACACTGCTGGCCTGACTACCAACCACAGTCACTACACTGCTGTCCTGGATACCAACCACAGCCACTACACTGCTGGCCTGGATACCAACCAAAATCACTACTCTCTGGTCTGGATACCAACCACAGCCACTACACTGCTGGCCTGGATACCAACCACACCCACTACACTGCTGGCCTGACTACCAACCACAGCCACTACACTGCTGGCCTGACTACCAACCACAGCCACTACACTGCTGGCCTGGATACCAACCACAGTCACTACACTGCTGGCCTGACTACCAACCACAGTCACTACACTGCTGTCCTGGATACCAACCACAGCCACTACACTGCTGGCCTGGATACCAACCAAAATCACTACTCTCTGGTCTGGATACCAACCACACCCACTACACTGCTGGCCTGACTACCAACCACAGTCACTACACTGCTGTCCTGGATACCAACCACAGCCACTACACTGCTGGCCTGGATACCAACCAAAATCACTACTCTATGGTCTGGATACCAAACACAGCCACTACACTGCTGGCCTGACTACCAACCACAGTCACTACACTGCTGTCCTGGATACCAACCACAGCCACTACACTGCTGGCCTGGATACCAACCAAAATCACTACTCTCTGGTCTGGATACCAACCACAGCCACTACACTGCTGGCCTGGATACCAACCACACCCACTACACTGCTGGCCTGACTACCAACCACAGTCACTACACTGCTGGCCTGGATACCAACCACAGCCACTACACTGCTGGCCTGGATACCAACCAAAATCACTACTCTCTGGTCTGGATACCAACCACAGTCACTACACTGCTGGCCTGACTACCAACCACACCCACTACACTGCTGGCCTGGATACCAACCACAGCCACTACACTGCTGGCCTGGATACCAACCACAGCCACTACACTGCTGGCCTGGTTACCAACCACAGTCACTACACTGCTGGCCTGACTACCAACCACAGCGACGACATTGCTGGCCTGGATACCAACCACAGTCACTACACTGCTGGCCTGGATACCAACAACTGTCACTACACTGCTGGCCTGACTACCAACCACAGTCACTACACTGCTGGCCTGAATACCAACCGCAGCCACTACACTGCTGGCCTGACTACCAACCACAGCCACGGCATTGCTGGCCTGGATACCAACCACAGCCACTGCACTGCTGGCCAGGCAACCAACCACAGTCACTACACTGCTGGCCTGGATAACAACCACAGCCACTACACTGCTGACCTGGATACAAACCACAGCCACTACACTGCTGGCCTGGATACCAACCAGAGTCACTACACTGCTGGCCTGGATACCAACCACAGTCACTACACTGCTGTCCTGGATACCAACAGCAGCCACTACACTGCTGGCCTGGATACAAACCACAGCCACTACACTGCTGGCCTGGATACCAACCAGAGTCACTACACTGCTGGCCTGGATACCAACCACAGTCACTACACTGCTGTCCTGGATACCAACAGCAGCCACTACACTGCTGGCCTGGATACCAACCACAGCCACTACACTGCTGGCCTGGATACCAACCACAACCACTACACTGCTGGCCTGGTTACCAAACACAGCCACTACACTGCTGGCCTGAGTACCAACCACAGCCACTACACTGCTGGCCTGGATACCAACCAGAGTCACTACACTGCTGGCCGGGATACCAACCACAGTCACTACACTGCTGGCCTGGATACCAACCACAGTCACTACACTGCTGGCCTGGATACCAACCACATCCACTACACTGCTGGCCTGGATACCAACCACAACCACTACACTGCTGGCCTGGATACAAACAATAGTCACTACACTGCTGGCCTGGCTACCAACCAAAGCCACTACACTGCTGGCCTGGATACCAACCACAGTCACTACACTGCTGGCCTGGATACCAACCACAGTCACTACACTGCTGGCCTGGATACCAACCACAGTCACTACACTGCTGGCCTGACTACCAACCACAGTCACTACACTGCTGGCCTGAATACCAACCACAGTCACTGCACTGCTGGCCTGGATACCAACCACATCCACTACACTGCTGGCCTGGATACCAACCACATCCACTACACTGCTGGCCTGAATACCAACCACAGTCACTACACTGCTGGCCTGGATACCAACCGCAGTCACTACACTGCTGGCCTGGATACCAACCACAGTCACTACACAGCTGGCCTGGATACAAACCACAGCCACTACACTGCTGGCCTGACTACCAACCACAGCCACTACACTGCTGGCCTGACTACCAACCACACCCACTACACTGCTGGCCTGACTACCAACCACAGTCACTACACTGCTGGCCTGGATACCAACCACAGCCACTACACTGCTGGCCTGGATACCAACCAAAATCACTACTCTCTGGTCTGGATACCAACCACAGCCACTACACTGCTGGCCTGACTACCAACCACAGCCACTACACTGCTGGCCTGGTTACCAACCACAGTCACTACACTGCTGGCCTGACTACCAACCACAGCGACGACATTGCTGGCCTGGATACCAACCACAGTCACTACACTGCTGGCCTGGATACCAACAACTGTCACTACACTGCTGGCCTGACTACCAACCACAGTCACTACACTGCTGGCCTGGATACCAACCACAGCCACTGCACTGCTGGCCAGGCAACCAACCACAGTCACTACACTGCTGGCCTGGATAACAACCACAGCCACTACACTGCTGACCTGGCTACCAACCACAGCCACTACACTGCTGACCTGGCTACCAACCACAGTCACTACACTGCTGGCCTGGATAACAACCACAGCCACTACACTGCTGGCCTGGATACAAACCACAGCCACTACACTGCTGGCCTGGATACCAACCAGAGTCACTACACTGCTGGCCGGGATACCAACCACAGTCACTACACTGCTGGCCTGGATACCAACCACAGTCACTACACTGCTGTCCTGGATACCAACAGCAGCCACTACACTGCTGGCCTGGATACCAACCACAGCCACTACACTGCTGGCCTGGATACCAACCACAGTCACTACACTGCTGGTCTGGATACCAACCACAGCCACTACACTGCTGGCCTGGATACCAACCACACCCACTACACTGCTGGCCTGACTACCAACCACAGTCACTACACTGCTGTCCTGGATACCAACCACAGCCACTACACTGCTGGCCTGGATACCAACCAAAATCACTACTCTCTGGTCTGGATACCAACCACAGCCACTACACTGCTGGCCTGGATACCAACCACACCCACTACACTGCTGGCCTGACTACCAACCACAGCCACTACACTGCTGGCCTGACTACCAACCACAGCCACTACACTGCTGGCCTGACTACCAACCACAGTCACTACACTGCTGGCCTGACTACCAACCACAGTCACTACACTGCTGTCCTGGATACCAACCACAGCCACTACACTGCTGGCCTGGATACCAACCAAAATCACTACTCTCTGGTCTGGATACCAACCACACCCACTACACTGCTGGCCTGACTACCAACCACAGTCACTACACTGCTGTCCTGGATACCAACCACAGCCACTACACTGCTGGCCTGGATACCAACCAAAATCACTACTCTCTGGTCTGGATACCAAACACAGCCACTACACTGCTGGCCTGACTACCAACCACAGTCACTACACTGCTGTCCTGGATACCAACCACAGCCACTACACTGCTGGCCTGGATACCAACCAAAATCACTACTCTCTGGTCTGGATACCAACCACAGCCACTACACTGCTGGCCTGGATACCAACCACACCCACTACACTGCTGGCCTGACTACCAACCACAGTCACTACACTGCTGGCCTGGATACCAACCACAGCCACTACACTGCTGGCCTGGATACCAACCAAAATCACTACTCTCTGGTCTGGATACCAACCACAGTCACTACACTGCTGGCCTGACTACCAACCACACCCACTACACTGCTGGCCTGGATACCAACCACAGCCACTACACTGCTGGCCTGGATACCAACCACAGCCACTACACTGCTGGCCTGGTTACCAACCACAGTCACTACACTGCTGGCCTGACTACCAACCACAGCGACGACATTGCTGGCCTGGATACCAACCACAGTCACTACACTGCTGGCCTGGATACCAACAACTGTCACTACACTGCTGGCCTGACTACCAACCACAGTCACTACACTGCTGGCCTGAATACCAACCGCAGCCACTACACTGCTGGCCTGACTACCAACCACAGCCACGGCATTGCTGGCCTGGATACCAACCACAGCCACTGCACTGCTGGCCTGGATACCAACCACAGCCACTACACTGCTGGCCTGGATAACAACCACAGCCACTACACTGCTGACCTGGCTACCAACCACAGCCACTACATTGCTGACCTGGCTACCAACCAAAGTCACTACACTGCTGGCCTGGATAACAACCACAGCCACTACACTGCTGGCCTGGATACAAACCACAGCCACTACACTGCTGGCCTGGATACCAACCAGAGTCACTACACTGCTGGCCGGGATACCAACCACAGTCACTACACTGCTGTCCTGGATACCAACAGCAGCCACTACACTGCTGGCCTGGATACCAACCACAGCCACTACACTGCTGGCCTGGATACCAACCACAACCACTACACTGCTGGCCTGGTTACCAAACACAGCCACTACACTGCTGGCCTGACTACCAACCACAGCCACTACACTGCTGGCCTGGATACCAACCAGAGTCACTACACTGCTGGCCGGGATACCAACCACAGTCACTACACTGCTGGCCTGGATACCAACCACAGTCACTACACTGCTGGCCTGGATACCAACCACATCCACTACACTGCTGGCCTGGATACCAACCACAACCACTACACTGCTGGCCTGGATACAAACAATAGTCACTACACTGCTGGCCTGGCTACCAACCAAAGCCACTACACTGCTGGCCTGGATACCAACCACAGTCACTACACTGCTGGCCTGGATACCAACCACAGTCACTACACTGCTGGCCTGGATACCAACCACAGTCACTACACTGCTGGCCTGACTACCAACCACAGTCACTACACTGCTGGCCTGAATACCAACCACAGTCACTACACTGCTGGCCTGGATACCAACCGCAGTCACTACACTGCTGGCCTGGATACCAACCACAGTCACTACACAGCTGGCCTGGATACAAACCACAGCCACTACACTGCTGGCCTGGCTACCAACCAAAGCCACTACACTGCTGGCCTGGATACCAACCACAGTCACTACACTGCTGGCCTGGATACCAACCACAGTCACTACACTGCTGGCCTGGATACCAACCACAGTCACTACACTGCTGGCCTGACTACCAACCACAGTCACTACACTGCTGGCCTGAATACCAACCACAGTCACTACACTGCTGGCCTGGATACCAACCGCAGTCACTACACTGCTGGCCTGGATACCAACCACAGTCACTACACAGCTGGCCTGGATACAAACCACAGCCACTACACTGCTGGCCTGACTACCAACCACAGCCACTACACTGCTGGCCTGACTACCAACCACACCCACTACACTGCTGGCCTGACTACCAACCACAGTCACTACACTGCTGGCCTGGATACCAACCACAGCCACTACACTGCTGGCCTGGATACCAACCAAAATCACTACTCTCTGGTCTGGATACCAACCACAGCCACTACACTGCTGGCCTGACTACCAACCACAGCCACTACACTGCTGGCCTGGTTACCAACCACAGTCACTACACTGCTGGCCTGACTACCAACCACAGCGACGACATTGCTGGCCTGGATACCAACCACAGTCACTACACTGCTGGCCTGGATACCAACAACTGTCACTACACTGCTGGCCTGACTACCAACCACAGTCACTACACTGCTGGCCTGAATACCAACCGCAGCCACTACACTGCTGGCCTGACTACCAACCACAGCCACGGCATTGCTGGCCTGGATACCAACCACAGCCACTGCACTGCTGGCCAGGCAACCAACCACAGTCACTACACTGCTGGCCTGGATAACAACCACAGCCACTACACTGCTGACCTGGCTACCAACCACAGCCACTACACTGCTGACCTGGCTACCAACCACAGTCACTACACTGCTGGCCTGGATAACAACCACAGCCACTACACTGCTGGCCTGGATACAAACCACAGCCACTACACTGCTGGCCTGGATACCAACCAGAGTCACTACACTGCTGGCCGGGATACCAACCACAGTCACTACACTGCTGGCCTGGATACCAACCACAGTCACTACACTGCTGTCCTGGATACCAACAGCAGCCACTACACTGCTGGCCTGGATACCAACCACAGCCACTACACTGCTGGCCTGGATACCAACCACAACCACTACACTGCTGGCCTGGTTACCAACCACAGCCACTACACTGCTGGCCTGACTACCAACCACAGCCACTACACTGCTGGCCTGGATACCAACCAGAGTCACTACACTGCTGGCCGGGATACCAACCACAGTCACTACACTGCTGGCCTGGATACCAACCACAGTCACTACACTGCTGGCCTGGATACCAACCACATCCACTACACTGCTGGCCTGGATACCAACCACAACCACTACACTGCTGGCCTGGATACAAACAATAGTCACTACACTGCTGGCCTGGCTACCAACCAAAGCCACTACACTGCTGGCCTGACTACCAACCACAGTCACTACACTGCTGGCCTGAATACCAACCACAGTCACTACACTGCTGGCCTGGATACCAACCGCAGTCACTACACTGCTGGCCTGGATACCAACCACAGTCACTACACAGCTGGCCTGGATACAAACCACAGCCACTACACTGCTGGCCTGACTACCAACCACAGCCACTACACTGCTGGCCTGACTACCAACCACACCCACTACACTGCTGGCCTGGATACCAACCACAGTCACTACACTGCTGTCCTGGATACCAACAGCAGCCACTACACTGCTGGCCTGGATACCAACCACAGCCACTACACTGCTGGCCTGGATACCAACCACAACCACTACACTGCTGGCCTGGTTACCAAACACAGCCACTACACTGCTGGCCTGACTACCAACCACAGCCACTACACTGCTGGCCTGGATACCAACCAGAGTCACTACACTGCTGGCCGGGATACCAACCACAGTCACTACACTGCTGGCCTGGATACCAACCACAGTCACTACACTGCTGGCCTGGATACCAACCACATCCACTACACTGCTGGCCTGGATACCAACCACAACCACTACACTGCTGGCCTGGATACAAACAATAGTCACTACACTGCTGGCCTGGCTACCAACCAAAGCCACTACACTGCTGGCCTGGATACCAACCACAGTCACTACACTGCTGGCCTGGATACCAACCACAGTCACTACACTGCTGGCCTGGATACCAACCACAGTCACTACACTGCTGGCCTGACTACCAACCACAGTCACTACACTGCTGGCCTGAATACCAACCACAGTCACTACACTGCTGGCCTGGATACCAACCACATCCACTACACTGCTGGCCTGGATACCAACCACAACCACTACACTGCTGGCCTGGATACAAACAATAGTCACTACACTGCTGGCCTGGCTACCAACCAAAGCCACTACACTGCTGGCCTGGATACCAACCACAGTCACTACACTGCTGGCCTGGATACCAACCACAGTCACTACACTGCTGGCCTGGATACCAACCACAGTCACTACACTGCTGGCCTGACTACCAACCACAGTCACTACACTGCTGGCCTGAATACCAACCACAGTCACTACACTGCTGGCCTGGATACCAACCGCAGTCACTACACTGCTGGCCTGGATACCAACCACAGTCACTACACAGCTGGCCTGGATACAAACCACAGCCACTACACTGCTGGCCTGACTACCAACCACAGCCACTACACTGCTGGCCTGACTACCAACCACACCCACTACACTGCTGGCCTGACTACCAACCACAGTCACTACACTGCTGGCCTGGATACCAACCACAGCCACTACACTGCTGGCCTGGATACCAACCAAAATCACTACTCTCTGGTCTGGATACCAACCACAGCCACTACACTGCTGGCCTGACTACCAACCACAGCCACTACACTGCTGGCCTGGTTACCAACCACAGTCACTACACTGCTGGCCTGACTACCAACCACAGCGACGACATTGCTGGCCTGGATACCAACCACAGTCACTACACTGCTGGCCTGGATACCAACAACTGTCACTACACTGCTGGCCTGACTACCAACCACAGTCACTACACTGCTGGCCTGAATACCAACCGCAGCCACTACACTGCTGGCCTGACTACCAACCACAGCCACGGCATTGCTGGCCTGGATACCAACCACAGCCACTGCACTGCTGGCCAGGCAACCAACCACAGTCACTACACTGCTGGCCTGGATAACAACCACAGCCACTACACTGCTGACCTGGCTACCAACCACAGCCACTACACTGCTGACCTGGCTACCAACCACAGTCACTACACTGCTGGCCTGGATAACAACCACAGCCACTACACTGCTGGCCTGGATACAAACCACAGCCACTACACTGCTGGCCTGGATACCAACCAGAGTCACTACACTGCTGGCCGGGATACCAACCACAGTCACTACACTGCTGGCCTGGATACCAACCACAGTCACTACACTGCTGTCCTGGATACCAACAGCAGCCACTACACTGCTGGCCTGGATACCAACCACAGCCACTACACTGCTGGCCTGGATACCAACCACAACCACTACACTGCTGGCCTGGTTACCAACCACAGCCACTACACTGCTGGCCTGACTACCAACCACAGCCACTACACTGCTGGCCTGGATACCAACCAGAGTCACTACACTGCTGGCCGGGATACCAACCACAGTCACTACACTGCTGGCCTGGATACCAACCACAGTCACTACACTGCTGGCCTGGATACCAACCACATCCACTACACTGCTGGCCTGGATACCAACCACAACCACTACACTGCTGGCCTGGATACAAACAATAGTCACTACACTGCTGGCCTGGCTACCAACCAAAGCCACTACACTGCTGGCCTGACTACCAACCACAGTCACTACACTGCTGGCCTGAATACCAACCACAGTCACTACACTGCTGGCCTGGATACCAACCGCAGTCACTACACTGCTGGCCTGGATACCAACCACAGTCACTACACAGCTGGCCTGGATACAAACCACAGCCACTACACTGCTGGCCTGACTACCAACCACAGCCACTACACTGCTGGCCTGACTACCAACCACACCCACTACACTGCTGGCCTGGATACCAACCACAGCCACTACACTGCTGGCCTGGATACCAACCACAGCCACTACACTGCTGGCCTGGTTACCAACCACAGTCACTACACTGCTGGCCTGACTACCAACCACAGCGACGACATTGCTGGCCTGGATACCAACCACAGTCACTACACTGCTGGCCTGGATACCAACAACTGTCACTACACTGCTGGCCTGGATACCAAACACAGCCACTACACTGCTGGCCTGGCTACCAACCACAGTCACTAAACTGCTGGCCTGACTACCAACCACAGCCACGGCATTGCTGGCCTGGATACCAACCACAGCCACTGCACTGCTGGCCAGGCAACCAACCACAGTCACTACACTGCTGGCCTGGATAACAACCACAGCCACTACACTGCTGACCTGGCTACCAACCACAGCCACTACACTGCTGACCTGGCTACCAACCACAGTCACTACACTGCTGGCCTGGATAACAACCACAGCCACTACACTGCTGGCCTGGATACAAACCACAGCCACTACACTGCTGGCCTGGATACCAACCAGAGTCACTACACTGCTGGCCGGGATACCAACCACAGTCACTACAGTGCTGGCCTGGATACCAACCACAGTCACTACACTGCTGTCCTGGATACCAACAGCAGCCACTACACTGCTGGCCTGGATACCAACCACAGCCACTACACTACTGGCCTGACTACCAACCACAGTCACTACACTGCTGGCCTGAATACCAACCGCAGCCACTACACTGCTGGCCTGACTACCAACCACAGCCACGGCATTGCTGGCCTGGATACCAACCACAGCCACTGCAGTGCTGGCCAGGCGACCAACCACAGTCACTACACTGCTGGCCTGGATAACAACCACAGCCACTACACTGCTGACCTGGCTACCAACCACAGCCACTACACTGCTGACCTGGCTACCAACCACAGTCACTACACTGCTGGCCTGGATAACAACCACAGCCACTACACTGCTGGCCTGGATACAAACCACAGCCACTACACTGCTGGCCTGGATACCAACCAGAGTCACTACACTGCTGGCCGGGATACCAACCACAGTCACTACACTGCTGGCCTGGATACCAACCACAGTCACTACACTGCTGTCCTGGATACCAACAGCAGCCACTACACTGCTGGCCTGGATACCAACCACAGCCACTACACTGCTGGCCTGGATACCAACCACAACCACTACACTGCTGGCCTGGTTACCAAACACAGCCACTACACTGCTGGCCTGACTACCAACCACAGCCACTACACTGCTGGCCTGGATACCAACCAGAGTCACTACACTGCTGGCCGGGATACCAACCACAGTCACTACACTGCTGGCCTGGATACCAACCACAGTCACTACACTGCTGGCCAGGATACCAACCACATCCACTACACTGCTGGCCTGGATACCAACCACAACCACTACACTGCTGGCCTGGATACAAACAATAGTCACTACACTGCTGGCCTGGCTACCAACCAAAGCCACTACACTGCTGGCCTGGATACCAACCACAGTCACTACACTGCTGGCCTGGATACCAACCACAGTCACTACACTGCTGGCCTGGATACCAACCACAGTCACTACACTGCTGGCCTGACTACCAACCACAGTCACTACACTGCTGGCCTGAATACCAACCACAGTCACTACACTGCTGGCCTGGATACCAACCACATCCACTACACTGCTGGCCTGGATACCAACCACAACCACTACACTGCTGGCCTGGATACAAACAATAGTCACTACACTGCTGGCCTGGCTACCAACCAAAGCCACTACACTGCTGGCCTGGATACCAACCACAGTCACTAAACTGCTGGCCTGGATACCAACCACAGTCACTACACTGCTGGCCTGGATACCAACCACAGTCACTACACTGCTGGCCTGACTACCAACCACAGTCACTACACTGCTGGCCTGAATACCAACCACAGTCACTACACTGCTGGCCTGGATACCAACCACATCCACTACACTGCTGGCCTGGATACCAACCACAACCACTACACTGCTGGCCTGGATACAAACAATAGTCACTACACTGCTGGCCTGGCTACCAACCAAAGCCACTACACTGCTGGCCTGGATACCAACCACAGTCACTACACTGCTGGCCTGGATACCAACCACAGTCACTACACTGCTGGCCTGGATACCAACCACAGTCACTACACTGCTGGCCTGACTACCAACCACAGTCACTACACTGCTGGCCTGAATACCAACCACAGTCACTACACTGCTGGCCTGGATACCAACCGCAGTCACTACACTGCTGGCCTGGATACCAACCACAGTCACTACACAGCTGGCCTGGATACAAACCACAGCCACTACACTGCTGGCCTGACTACCAACCACAGCCACTACACTGCTGGCCTGACTACCAACCACACCCACTACACTGCTGGCCTGACTACCAACCACAGTCACTACACTGCTGGCCTGGATACCAACCACAGCCACTACACTGCTGGCCTGGATACCAACCAAAATCACTACTCTCTGGTCTGGATACCAACCACAGCCACTACACTGCTGGCCTGACTACCAACCACAGCCACTACACTGCTGGCCTGGTTACCAACCACAGTCACTACACTGCTGGCCTGACTACCAACCACAGCGACGACATTGCTGGCCTGGATACCAACCACAGTCACTACACTGCTGGCCTGGATACCAACAACTGTCACTACACTGCTGGCCTGACTACCAACCACAGTCACTACACTGCTGGCCTGAATACCAACCGCAGCCACTACACTGCTGGCCTGACTACCAACCACAGCCACGGCATTGCTGGCCTGGATACCAACCACAGCCACTGCACTGCTGGCCAGGCAACCAACCACAGTCACTACACTGCTGGCCTGGATAACAACCACAGCCACTACACTGCTGACCTGGCTACCAACCACAGCCACTACACTGCTGACCTGGCTACCAACCACAGTCACTACACTGCTGGCCTGGATAACAACCACAGCCACTACACTGCTGGCCTGGATACAAACCACAGCCACTACACTGCTGGCCTGGATACCAACCAGAGTCACTACACTGCTGGCCGGGATACCAACCACAGTCACTACACTGCTGGCCTGGATACCAACCACAGTCACTACACTGCTGTCCTGGATACCAACAGCAGCCACTACACTGCTGGCCTGGATACCAACCACAGCCACTACACTGCTGGCCTGGATACCAACCACAACCACTACACTGCTGGCCTGGTTACCAACCACAGCCACTACACTGCTGGCCTGACTACCAACCACAGCCACTACACTGCTGGCCTGGATACCAACCAGAGTCACTACACTGCTGGCCGGGATACCAACCACAGTCACTACACTGCTGGCCTGGATACCAACCACAGTCACTACACTGCTGGCCTGGATACCAACCACATCCACTACACTGCTGGCCTGGATACCAACCACAACCACTACACTGCTGGCCTGGATACAAACAATAGTCACTACACTGCTGGCCTGGCTACCAACCAAAGCCACTACACTGCTGGCCTGACTACCAACCACAGTCACTACACTGCTGGCCTGAATACCAACCACAGTCACTACACTGCTGGCCTGGATACCAACCGCAGTCACTACACTGCTGGCCTGGATACCAACCACAGTCACTACACAGCTGGCCTGGATACAAACCACAGCCACTACACTGCTGGCCTGACTACCAACCACAGCCACTACACTGCTGGCCTGACTACCAACCACACCCACTACACTGCTGGCCTGGATACCAACCACAGCCACTACACTGCTGGCCTGGATACCAACCACAGCCACTACACTGCTGGCCTGGTTACCAACCACAGTCACTACACTGCTGGCCTGACTACCAACCACAGCGACGACATTGCTGGCCTGGATACCAACCACAGTCACTACACTGCTGGCCTGGATACCAACAACTGTCACTACACTGCTGGCCTGACTACCAACCACAGTCACTAAACTGCTGGCCTGACTACCAACCACAGCCACGGCATTGCTGGCCTGGATACCAACCACAGCCACTGCACTGCTGGCCAGGCAACCAACCACAGTCACTACACTGCTGGCCTGGATAACAACCACAGCCACTACACTGCTGACCTGGCTACCAACCACAGCCACTACACTGCTGACCTGGCTACCAACCACAGTCACTACACTGCTGGCCTGGATAACAACCACAGCCACTACACTGCTGGCCTGGATACAAACCACAGCCACTACACTGCTGGCCTGGATACCAACCAGAGTCACTACACTGCTGGCCGGGATACCAACCACAGTCACTACAGTGCTGGCCTGGATACCAACCACAGTCACTACACTGCTGTCCTGGATACCAACAGCAGCCACTACACTGCTGGCCTGGATACCAACCACAGCCACTACACTGCTGGCCTGACTACCAACCACAGTCACTACACTGCTGGCCTGAATACCAACCGCAGCCACTACACTGCTGGCCTGACTACCAACCACAGCCACGGCATTGCTGGCCTGGATACCAACCACAGCCACTGCACTGCTGGCCAGGCAACCAACCACAGTCACTACACTGCTGGCCTGGATAACAACCACAGCCACTACACTGCTGACCTGGCTACCAACCACAGCCACTACACTGCTGACCTGGCTACCAACCACAGTCACTACACTGCTGGCCTGGATAACAACCACAGCCACTACACTGCTGGCCTGGATACAAACCACAGCCACTACACTGCTGGCCTGGATACCAACCAGAGTCACTACACTGCTGGCCGGGATACCAACCACAGTCACTACACTGCTGGCCTGGATACCAACCACAGTCACTACACTGCTGTCCTGGATACCAACAGCAGCCACTACACTGCTGGCCTGGATACCAACCACAGCCACTACACTGCTGGCCTGGATACCAACCACAACCACTACACTGCTGGCCTGGTTACCAACCACAGCCACTACACTGCTGGCCTGACTACCAACCACAGCCACTACACTGCTGGCCTGGATACCAACCAGAGTCACTACACTGCTGGCCGGGATACCAACCACAGTCACTACACTGCTGGCCTGGATACCAACCACAGTCACTACACTGCTGGCCTGGATACCAACCACATCCACTACACTGCTGGCCTGGATACCAACCACAACCACTACACTGCTGGCCTGGATACAAACAATAGTCACTACACTGCTGGCCTGGCTACCAACCAAAGCCACTACACTGCTGGCCTGACTACCAACCACAGTCACTACACTGCTGGCCTGAATACCAACCACAGTCACTACACTGCTGGCCTGGATACCAACCGCAGTCACTACACTGCTGGCCTGGATACCAACCACAGTCACTACACAGCTGGCCTGGATACAAACCACAGCCACTACACTGCTGGCCTGACTACCAACCACAGCCACTACACTGCTGGCCTGACTACCAACCACACCCACTACACTGCTGGCCTGGATACCAACCACAGCCACTACACTGCTGGCCTGGATACCAACCACAGCCACTACACTGCTGGCCTGGTTACCAACCACAGTCACTACACTGCTGGCCTGACTACCAACCACAGCGACGACATTGCTGGCCTGGATACCAACCACAGTCACTACACTGCTGGCCTGGATACCAACAACTGTCACTACACTGCTGGCCTGACTACCAACCACAGTCACTAAACTGCTGGCCTGACTTCCAACCACAGCCACGGCATTGCTGGCCTGGATACCAACCACAGCCACTGCACTGCTGGCCAGGCAACCAACCACAGTCACTACACTGCTGGCCTGGATAACAACCACAGCCACTACACTGCTGACCTGGCTACCAACCACAGCCACTACACTGCTGACCTGGCTACCAACCACAGTCACTACACTGCTGGCCTGGATAACAACCACAGCCACTACACTGCTGGCCTGGATACAAACCACAGCCACTACACTGCTGGCCTGGATACCAACCAGAGTCACTACACTGCTGGCCGGGATACCAACCACAGTCACTACAGTGCTGGCCTGGATACCAACCACAGTCACTACACTGCTGTCCTGGATACCAACAGCAGCCACTACACTGCTGGCCTGGATACCAACCACAGCCACTACACTGCTGGCCTGGATACCAACCACAACCACTACACTGCTGGCCTGGTTACCAACCACAGCCACTACACTGCTGGCCTGACTACCAACCACAGCCACTACACTGCTGGCCTGGATACCAACCAGAGTCACTACACTGCTGGCCGGGACACCAACCACAGTCACTACACTGCTGGCCTGGATACCAACCACAGTCACTACACTGCTGGCCTGGATACCAACCACATCCACTACACTGCTGGCCTGGATACCAACCACAACCACTACACTGCTGGCCTGGATACAAACAATAGTCACTACACTGCTGGCCTGGCTACCAACCAAAGCCACTACACTGCTGGCCTGACTACCAACCACAGTCACTACACTGCTGGCCTGAATACCAACCACAGTCACTACACTGCTGGCCTGGATACCAACCGCAGTCACTACACTGCTGGCCTGGATACCAACCACAGTCACTACACAGCTGGCCTGGATACAAACCACAGCCACTACACTGCTGGCCTGACTACCAACCACAGCCACTACACTGCTGGCCTGACTACCAACCACAGCCACTACACTGCTGGCCTGACTACCAACCACAGTCACTACACTGCTGGCCTGAATACCAACCGCAGCCACTACACTGCTGGCCTTACTACCAACCACAGCCACGGCATTGCTGGCCTGGATACCAACCACAGCCACTACACTGCTGGCCTGGATACCAACCACAGCCACTACACTGCTGGCCTGGATACCAACCACAGTCACTACACTGCTGGCCTGGATACCAACCGCATTCACTACACTGCTGGCCTGGATACCAACCGCAGCCACTACACTGCTGGCCTGGATACAAACAACAGTCACTACACTGCTGGCCTGGATACCAACCACAGTCACTACACTGCTGGCCTGGATACCAACCACAGCCACTATACAGCTGGCCTGGTTACCAACCACAGCCACTGCACTGCTGGCCTGACTACCAACCACAGCCACTACACTGCTGGCCTGGATACCAACCACAGCCACTACACTGCTGGCCTGGTTACCAACCACAGCCACTACACTGCTGGCCTGGATACCAACCACAGCCACTACACTGCTGGCCTGGATACCAACCACAGTCACTACACTGCTGGCCTGGTTACCAACCACAGCCACTACACTGCTGGCCTGGATACCAACCACAGTCACTACACTGCTGGCTTGGATACCAACCACAGCCACTACACTGCTGGCCTGACTACCAACCACAGTCACTGCACTGCTGGCCTGGATACCAACCACAGGCACTACACTGCTGGCCTGACTACCAACCACAGCCACTACACTGCTGGCCTGGATACCAACCAGAGTCACTACACTGCTGGCCGGGATACCAACCACAGTCACTACACTGCTGGCCTGGATACCAACCACAGTCACTGCACTGCTGGCCTGGATACCAACCACAGCCACTACACTGCTGGCCTGGATACCAACCACAACCACTACACTGCTGGCCTGGATACAAACAATAGTCACTACACTGCTGGCCTGGCTACCAACCACAGTCACTGCACTGCTGGCCTGGATACCAACCACAGCCACTACACTGCTGGCCTGGATACCAAACACAGTCACTACACTGCTGGCCTGACTACCAACCGCAGTCACTGCACTGCTGGCCTGGATACCAACCACAGTCACTACACTGCTGACCTGGATACCAACCACAGTCACTACACTGCTGGCCTGGATACCAACCACAGCCACAACACTGCTGGCCTGGATACCAACCACAGTCACTACACTGCTGGCCTGGATACCAACCGCAGCCAGTACACTGCTGGCCTGGATACCAACCACAGCCACTACACTGCTGGCCTGGATACCAACCACAGCCACTACACTGCTGGCCTGGATACCAACCACAGTCACTACACTGCTGGCCTGGATACCAACCGCAGCCAGTACACTGCTGGCCTGGATACCAACCGCAGCCACTACTCTGCTGGCCTGGATACCAACCACAGCCACTACACTGCTGGCCTGGATACCAACCACAGCCACTACACTGCTGGCCTGGATACCAACCACAGTCACTACACTGCTGGCCTGGATACCAACCTCAGCCTCTACACTGCTGTCCTGGATACCAACCACAGCCACTACACTGCTGGCCTGGATACCAACCACAGCCACTACACTGCTGGCCTGGATACCAACCACAGTCACTACACTGCTGGCCTGGATACCAACCGCAGCCAGTACACTGCTGGCCTGGATACCAACCACAGCCACTACACTGCTGGCCTGGATACCAACCACAGCCACTACACTGCTGTCCTGGATACCAACCACAGCCTCTACACCACTGGCCTGGATACCAACCACAGCCACTACACTGCTGGCCTGGATACCAACCACAGCCTCTACACTACTGGCCTGGATACCAACCACAGCCACTACACTACTGGCCTGGATACCAACCACAGCCACTACACTACTGGCCTGACTAGCAACCACAGCCACTACACTGTTGGCCTGGATACCAACCACAGTCACTACACTGCTGGCCTGACTACCAACCACAGTCACTACACTGCTGGCCTGGATACCAACCGCAGCCACTACACTGCTGGCCTGGATACCAACCGCAGTCACTACACTGCTGGCCTGACTACCAACCACAGTCACTACACTGCTGGCCTGGATACCAACCACAGCCACTACACTGCTGGCCTGGATACCAACCACAGCCACTACACTGCTGGCCTGGATACCAACCACAGCCACTACACTGCTGGCCTGGATACCAACCACAGCCACTACACTGCTGGCCTGGATACCAACCACAGCCACTACACTGCTGTCCTGGATACCAACCACAGCCACTACACTGCTGGCCTGGTTACCAACCACAGCCACTACACTGCTGGCCTGGATACCAACCACAGTCACTACACTGCTGCCTGGTTACCAACCACAGCCACTACACTGCTGGCCTGGATACCAACCACAGCCACTACACTGCTGGCCTGGATACCAACCACAGCCACTACACTGCTGGCCTGGATACCAACCACAGCCACTACACTGCTGCCTGGTTACCAACCACAGCCACTACACTGCTGGCCTGGATACCAACCACAGCCACTACACTGCTGGCCTGGATACCAACCACAGCCACTACACTGCTGGCCTGGATACCAACCACAGCCACTACACTGCTGGCCTGGATACCAACCACAGCCACTACACTGCTGTCCTGGATACCAACCACAGCCACTACACTGCTGGCCTGGTTACCAACCACAGCCACTACACTGCTGGCCTGGATACCAACCACAGTCACTACACTGCTGCCTGGTTACCAACCACAGCCACTACACTGCTGGCCTGGATACAAACAACAGTCACTACACTGCTGGCCTGGATACAAACCACAGCCACTACACTGCTGGCCTGGATACCAACCACAGCCACTACACTGCTGGCCTGGATACCAACCACAGCCTCTACACTACTGGCCTGGATACCAACCACAGCCACTACACTACTGGCCTGGATACCAACCACAGCCACTACACTACTGGCCTGACTAGCAACCACAGCCACTACACTGCTGGCCTGGATACCAACCACAGTCACTACACTGCTGGCCTGACTACCAACCACAGTCACTACACTGCTGGCCTGGATACCAACCGCAGCCACTACACTGCTGGCCTGACTACCAACCACAGCCACTACACTGCTGGCCTGGATACCAACCAGAGTCACTACACTGCTGGCCGGGATACCAACCACAGTCACTACACTGCTGGCCTGGATACCAACCACAGTCACTGCACTGCTGGCCTGGATACCAACCACAGCCACTACACTGCTGGCCTGGATACCAACCACAACCACTACACTGCTGGCCTGGATACAAACAATAGTCACTACACTGCTGGCCTGGCTACCAACCACAGTCACTGCACTGCTGGCCTGGATACCAACCACAGCCACTACACTGCTGGCCTGGATACCAAACACAGTCACTACACTGCTGGCCTGACTACCAACCGCAGTCACTGCACTGCTGGCCTGGATACCAACCACAGTCACTACACTGCTGACCTGGATACCAACCACAGTCACTACACTGCTGGCCTGGATACCAACCACAGCCACAACACTGCTGGCCTGGATACCAACCACAGTCACTACACTGCTGGCCTGGATACCAACCGCAGCCAGTACACTGCTGGCCTGGATACCAACCACAGCCACTACACTGCTGGCCTGGATACCAACCACAGCCACTACACTGCTGGCCTGGATACCAACCACAGTCACTACACTGCTGGCCTGGATACCAACCGCAGCCAGTACACTGCTGGCCTGGATACCAACCGCAGCCACTACTCTGCTGGCCTGGATACCAACCACAGCCACTACACTGCTGGCCTGGATACCAACCACAGCCACTACACTGCTGGCCTGGATACCAACCACAGTCACTACACTGCTGGCCTGGATACCAACCTCAGCCACTACACTGCTGTCCTGGATACCAACCACAGCCACTACACTGCTGGCCTGGATACCAACCACAGCCACTACACTGCTGGCCTGGATACCAACCACAGTCACTACACTGCTGGCCTGGATACCAACCGCAGCCAGTACACTGCTGGCCTGGATACCAACCACAGCCACTACACTGCTGGCCTGGATACCAACCACAGCCACTACACTGCTGTCCTGGATACCAACCACAGCCTCTACACCACTGGCCTGGATACCAACCACAGCCACTACACTGCTGGCCTGGATACCAACCACAGCCTCTACACTACTGGCCTGGATACCAACCACAGCCACTACACTACTGGCCTGGATACCAACCACAGCCACTACACTACTGGCCTGACTAGCAACCACAGCCACTACACTGTTGGCCTGGATACCAACCACAGTCACTACACTGCTGGCCTGACTACCAACCACAGTCACTACACTGCTGGCCTGGATACCAACCGCAGCCACTACACTGCTGGCCTGGATACCAACCGCAGTCACTACACTGCTGGCCTGACTACCAACCACAGTCACTACACTGCTGGCCTGGATACCAACCACAGCCACTACACTGCTGGCCTGGATACCAACCACAGCCACTACACTGCTGGCCTGGATACCAACCACAGCCACTACACTGCTGGCCTGGATACCAACCACAGCCACTACACTGCTGGCCTGGATACCAACCACAGCCACTACACTGCTGTCCTGGATACCAACCACAGCCACTACACTGCTGGCCTGGTTACCAACCACAGCCACTACACTGCTGGCCTGGATACCAACCACAGTCACTACACTGCTGCCTGGTTACCAACCACAGCCACTACACTGCTGGCCTGGATACCAACCACAGCCACTACACTGCTGGCCTGGATACCAACCACAGCCACTACACTGCTGGCCTGGATACCAACCACAGCCACTACACTGCTGCCTGGTTACCAACCACAGCCACTACACTGCTGGCCTGGATACCAACCACAGCCACTACACTGCTGGCCTGGATACCAACCACAGCCACTACACTGCTGGCCTGGATACCAACCACAGCCACTACACTGCTGGCCTGGATACCAACCACAGCCACTACACTGCTGTCCTGGATACCAACCACAGCCACTACACTGCTGGCCTGGTTACCAACCACAGCCACTACACTGCTGGCCTGGATACCAACCACAGTCACTACACTGCTGCCTGGTTACCAACCACAGCCACTACACTGCTGGCCTGGATACAAACAACAGTCACTACACTGCTGGCCTGGATACAAACCACAGCCACTACACTGCTGGCCTGGATACCAACCACAGCCACTACACTGCTGGCCTGGATACCAACCACAGCCTCTACACTACTGGCCTGGATACCAACCACAGCCACTACACTACTGGCCTGGATACCAACCACAGCCACTACACTACTGGCCTGACTAGCAACCACAGCCACTACACTGCTGGCCTGGATACCAACCACAGTCACTACACTGCTGGCCTGACTACCAACCACAGTCACTACACTGCTGGCCTGGATACCAACCGCAGCCACTACACTGCTGGCCTGGATACCAACCGCAGTCACTACACTGCTGGCCTGGATACCAACCGCAGTCACTACACTGCTGGCCTGGATACCAACCGCAGCCACTACACTGCTGGCCTGGATACCAACCGCAGCCACTACACTGCTGGCCTGGATACCAACCGCAGTCACTACACTGCTGGCCTGGATACCAACCGCAGCCACTACACTGCTGGCCTGGATACCAACCGCAGTCACTACACTGCTGGCCTGGATACCAACCGCAGTCACTACACTGCTGGCCTGACTACCAACCACAGTCACTACACTGCTGGCCTGGATACCAACCACAGCCACTACACTGCTGGCCTGGATACCAACCACAGCCACTACACTGCTGGCCTGGATACCAACCACAGCCACTACACTGCTGGCCTGGATACCAACCACAGCCACTACACTGCTGGCCTGGATACCAACCACAGCCACTACACTGCTGTCCTGGATACCAACCACAGCCACTACACTGCTGGCCTGGTTACCAACCACAGCCACTACACTGCTGGCCTGGATACCAACCACAGTCACTACACTGCTGCCTGGTTACCAACCACAGCCACTACACTGCTGGCCTGGATACCAACCACAGCCACTACACTGCTGGCCTGGATACCAACCACAGCCACTACACTGCTGGCCTGGATACCAACCACAGCCACTACACTGCTGCCTGGTTACCAACCACAGCCACTACACTGCTGGCCTGGATACCAACCACAGCCACTACACTGCTGGCCTGGATACCAACCACAGCCACTACACTGCTGGCCTGGATACCAACCTCAGCCACTACACTGCTGGCCTGGATACCAACCACAGCCACTACACTGCTGTCCTGGATACCAACCACAGCCACTACACTGCTGGCCTGGTTAGCAACCACAGCCACTACACTGCTGGCCTGGATACCAACCACAGTCACTACACTGCTGCCTGGTTACCAACCACAGCCACTACACTGCTGGCCTGGATACAAACAACAGTCACTACACTGCTGGCCTGGATACCAACCACAGCCACTACACTGCTGGCCTGAATACCAACCACAGCCACTACACTGCTGGCCTGGTTACCAACCACAGCCACTACACTGCTGGCCTGACTACCAACCGCAGTCACTGCACTGCTGGCCTGGATACCAACCACAGTCACTACACTGCTGACCTGGATACCAACCACAGTCACTACACTGCTGGCCTGGATACCAACCACAGCCACAACACTGCTGGCCTGGATACCAACCACAGTCACTACACTGCTGGCCTGGATACCAACCGCAGCCAGTACACTGCTGGCCTGGATACCAACCACAGCCACTACACTGCTGGCCTGGATACCAACCACAGCCACTACACTGCTGGCCTGGATACCAACCACAGTCACTACACTGCTGGCCTGGATACCAACCGCAGCCAGTACACTGCTGGCCTGGATACCAACCGCAGCCACTACTCTGCTGGCCTGGATACCAACCACAGCCACTACACTGCTGGCCTGGATACCAACCACAGCCACTACACTGCTGGCCTGGATACCAACCACAGTCACTACACTGCTGGCCTGGATACCAACCTCAGCCACTACACTGCTGTCCTGGATACCAACCACAGCCACTACACTGCTGGCCTGGATACCAACCACAGCCACTACACTGCTGGCCTGGATACCAACCACAGTCACTACACTGCTGGCCTGGATACCAACCGCAGCCAGTACACTGCTGGCCTGGATACCAACCACAGCCACTACACTGCTGGCCTGGATACCAACCACAGCCACTACACTGCTGTCCTGGATACCAACCACAGCCTCTACACCACTGGCCTGGATACCAACCACAGCCACTACACTGCTGGCCTGGATACCAACCACAGCCTCTACACTACTGGCCTGGATACCAACCACAGCCACTACACTACTGGCCTGGATACCAACCACAGCCACTACACTACTGGCCTGACTAGCAACCACAGCCACTACACTGTTGGCCTGGATACCAACCACAGTCACTACACTGCTGGCCTGACTACCAACCACAGTCACTACACTGCTGGCCTGGATACCAACCGCAGCCACTACACTGCTGGCCTGGATACCAACCGCAGTCACTACACTGCTGGCCTGACTACCAACCACAGTCACTACACTGCTGGCCTGGATACCAACCACAGCCACTACACTGCTGGCCTGGATACCAACCACAGCCACTACACTGCTGGCCTGGATACCAACCACAGCCACTACACTGCTGGCCTGGATACCAACCACAGCCACTACACTGCTGGCCTGGATACCAACCACAGCCACTACACTGCTGTCCTGGATACCAACCACAGCCACTACACTGCTGGCCTGGTTACCAACCACAGCCACTACACTGCTGGCCTGGATACCAACCACAGTCACTACACTGCTGCCTGGTTACCAACCACAGCCACTACACTGCTGGCCTGGATACCAACCACAGCCACTACACTGCTGGCCTGGATACCAACCACAGCCACTACACTGCTGGCCTGGATACCAACCACAGCCACTACACTGCTGCCTGGTTACCAACCACAGCCACTACACTGCTGGCCTGGATACCAACCACAGCCACTACACTGCTGGCCTGGATACCAACCACAGCCACTACACTGCTGGCCTGGATACCAACCACAGCCACTACACTGCTGGCCTGGATACCAACCACAGCCACTACACTGCTGTCCTGGATACCAACCACAGCCACTACACTGCTGGCCTGGTTACCAACCACAGCCACTACACTGCTGGCCTGGATACCAACCACAGTCACTACACTGCTGCCTGGTTACCAACCACAGCCACTACACTGCTGGCCTGGATACAAACAACAGTCACTACACTGCTGGCCTGGATACAAACCACAGCCACTACACTGCTGGCCTGGATACCAACCACAGCCACTACACTGCTGGCCTGGATACCAACCACAGCCTCTACACTACTGGCCTGGATACCAACCACAGCCACTACACTACTGGCCTGGATACCAACCACAGCCACTACACTACTGGCCTGACTAGCAACCACAGCCACTACACTGCTGGCCTGGATACCAACCACAGTCACTACACTGCTGGCCTGACTACCAACCACAGTCACTACACTGCTGGCCTGGATACCAACCGCAGCCACTACACTGCTGGCCTGGATACCAACCGCAGTCACTACACTGCTGGCCTGACTACCAACCACAGTCACTACACTGCTGGCCTGGATACCAACCACAGCCACTACACTGCTGGCCTGGATACCAACCACAGCCACTACACTGCTGGCCTGGATACCAACCACAGCCACTACACTGCTGGCCTGGATACCAACCACAGCCACTACACTGCTGGCCTGGATACCAACCACAGCCACTACACTGCTGTCCTGGATACCAACCACAGCCACTACACTGCTGGCCTGGTTACCAACCACAGCCACTACACTGCTGGCCTGGATACCAACCACAGTCACTACACTGCTGCCTGGTTACCAACCACAGCCACTACACTGCTGGCCTGGATACCAACCACAGCCACTACACTGCTGGCCTGGATACCAACCACAGCCACTACACTGCTGGCCTGGATACCAACCACAGCCACTACACTGCTGCCTGGTTACCAACCACAGCCACTACACTGCTGGCCTGGATACCAACCACAGCCACTACACTGCTGGCCTGGATACCAACCACAGCCACTACACTGCTGGCCTGGATACCAACCACAGCCACTACACTGCTGGCCTGGATACCAACCACAGCCACTACACTGCTGTCCTGGATACCAACCACAGCCACTACACTGCTGGCCTGGTTAGCAACCACAGCCACTACACTGCTGGCCTGGATACCAACCACAGTCACTACACTGCTGCCTGGTTACCAACCACAGCCACTACACTGCTGGTCTGGATACAAACAACAGTCACTACACTGCTGGCCTGGATACCAACCACAGCCACTACACTGCTGGCCTGAATACCAACCACAGCCACTACACTGCTGGCCTGGTTACCAACCACAGCCACTACACTGCTGGCCTGACTACCAACCGCAGTCACTGCACTGCTGGCCTGGATACCAACCACAGTCACTACACTGCTGACCTGGATACCAACCACAGTCACTACACTGCTGGCCTGGATACCAACCACAGCCACAACACTGCTGGCCTGGATACCAACCACAGTCACTACACTGCTGGCCTGGATACCAACCGCAGCCAGTACACTGCTGGCCTGGATACCAACCACAGCCACTACACTGCTGGCCTGGATACCAACCACAGCCACTACACTGCTGGCCTGGATACCAACCACAGTCACTACACTGCTGGCCTGGATACCAACCGCAGCCAGTACACTGCTGGCCTGGATACCAACCACAGCCACTACACTGCTGGCCTGGATACCAACCACAGTCACTACACTGCTGGCCTGGATACCAACCACAGCCACTACACTGCTGGCCTGGATACCAACCACAGCCACTACACTGCTGGCCTGGATACCAACCACAGCCACTACACTGCTGGCCTGGATACCAACCACAGCCACTACACTGCTGGCCTGGATACCAACCACAGCCACTACACTGCTGTCCTGGATACCAACCACAGCCACTACACTGCTGGCCTGGTTACCAACCACAGCCACTACACTGCTGGCCTGGATACCAACCACAGTCACTACACTGCTGCCTGGTTACCAACCACAGCCACTACACTGCTGGCCTGGATACCAACCACAGCCACTACACTGCTGGCCTGGATACCAACCACAGCCACTACACTGCTGGCCTGGATACCAACCACAGCCACTACACTGCTGCCTGGTTACCAACCACAGCCACTACACTGCTGGCCTGGATACCAACCACAGCCACTACACTGCTGGCCTGGATACCAACCACAGCCACTACACTGCTGGCCTGGATACCAACCACAGCCACTACACTGCTGGCCTGGATACCAACCACAGCCACTACACTGCTGTCCTGGATACCAACCACAGCCACTACACTGCTGGCCTGGTTAGCAACCACAGCCACTACACTGCTGGCCTGGATACCAACCACAGTCACTACACTGCTGCCTGGTTACCAACCACAGCCACTACACTGCTGGTCTGGATACAAACAACAGTCACTACACTGCTGGCCTGGATACCAACCACAGCCACTACACTGCTGGCCTGAATACCAACCACAGCCACTACACTGCTGGCCTGGTTACCAACCACAGCCACTACACTGCTGGCCTGACTACCAACCGCAGTCACTGCACTGCTGGCCTGGATACCAACCACAGTCACTACACTGCTGACCTGGATACCAACCACAGTCACTACACTGCTGGCCTGGATACCAACCACAGCCACAACACTGCTGGCCTGGATACCAACCACAGTCACTACACTGCTGGCCTGGATACCAACCGCAGCCAGTACACTGCTGGCCTGGATACCAACCACAGCCACTACACTGCTGGCCTGGATACCAACCACAGCCACTACACTGCTGGCCTGGATACCAACCACAGTCACTACACTGCTGGCCTGGATACCAACCGCAGCCAGTACACTGCTGGCCTGGATACCAACCACAGCCACTACACTGCTGGCCTGGATACCAACCACAGTCACTACACTGCTGGCCTGGATACCAACCACAGCCACTACACTGCTGGCCTGGATACCAACCACAGCCACTACACTGCTGTCCTGGATACCAACCACAGCCTCTACACTACTGGCCTGGATACCAACCACAGCCACTACACTGCTGGCCTGGATACCAACCACAGCCACTACACTGCTGGCCTGGATACCAACCACAGTCACTACACTGCTGGCCTGACTACCAACCACAGTCACTACACTGCTGGCCTGGATACCAACCGGAGCCACTACACTGCTGGCCTGGATACCAACCACAGTCACTACACTGCTGGCCTAGATACCAACCACAGCCACTGCACTGCTGGCCTGGATACCAACCACAGCCACTACACTGCTGGCCTGGATACCAACCACAGTCACTACACTGCTGGCCTGGATACCAACCACAGTCACTACACTGCTGGCCTGACTACCAACCACAGTCACTACACTGCTGGCCTGGATACCAACCGGAGCCACTACACTGCTGGCCTGGATACCAACCACAGTCACTACACTGCTGGCCTAGATACCAACCACAGCCACTACACTGCTGGCCTGGATACCAACCACAGCCACTACACTGCTGGCCTGGATACCAACCACAGCCACTACATTGCTGTCCTGGATACCAACCACAGCCTCTACACTACTGGCCTGGATACCAACCACAGCCACTACACTGCTGGCCTGGATACCAACCACAGCCACTACACTGCTGGCCTGGATACCAACCACAGTCACTACACTGCTGGCCTGACTACCAACCACAGTCACTACACTGCTGGCCTGGATACCAACCGGAGCCACTACACTGCTGGCCTGGATACCAACCACAGTCACTACACTGCTGGCCTAGATACCAACCACAGCCACTGCACTGCTGGCCTGGATACCAACCACAGCCACTACACTGCTGGCCTGGATACCAACCGCTGTCACTACACTGCTGGCCTGACTACCAACCACAGTCACTACACTGCTGGCCTGGATACCAACCACAGCCACTACACTGCTGGCCTGGATACCAACCACAGTCACTACACTGCTGGCCTGGATACCAACCACAGCCACTACACTGCTGGCCTGGATACCAACCGCATTCACTACACTGCTGGCCTGGATACCAACCGCAGCCACTACACTGCTGGCCTGGATACAAACAACAGTCACTACACTGCTGGCCTAGATATCAACCGCAGCCACTACACTGCTGGCCTGGATACAAACCACAGCCCCTACACTGCTGGCCTGGATACCAACCACAGTCACTACACTGCTGGCCTGGATACCAACCACAGCCACTATACAGCTGGCCTGGTTACCAACCACAGCCACTACACTGCTGGCCTGACTACCAACCACAGCCACTACACTGCTGGCCTGACTACCAACCACAGCCACTACACTGCTGGCCTGGTTACCAACCACAGCCACTACACTGCTGGCCTGGTTACCAACCACAGCCACTACACTGCTGGCCTGGTTACCAACCACAGCCACTACACTGCTGGCCTGGTTACCAACCACAGCCACTACACTGCTGGCCTGGATACCAACCACAGTCACTACACTGCTGGCCTGGTTACCAACCACAGCCACTACACTGCTGGCTTGGATACCAACCACAATCACTACACTGCTGGCCTGACTACCAACCACAGTCACTACACTGCTGGCCTGGTTACCAACCACAGCCACTACACTGCTGGCCTGACTACCAACCACAGTCACTGCACTGCTGGCCTGGATACCAACCACAGCCACTACACTGCTGGCCTGTATACCAACCACAATCACTACACTGCTGGCCTGACTACCAACCACAGCCACTACACTGCTGGCCTGGATACCAACCACAGCCACTACACTGCTGGCCTGGATACCAACCACAGCCACTACACTGCTGGCCTGGATACCAACCACAACCACTATACTGCTGGCCTGACTACCAACCACAGCCACTACACTGCTGGCCTGGATACCAACCACAGCCACTACACTGCTGGCCTGGATACCAACCACAGCCACTACACTGCTGGCCTGGATACCAACCACAGCCACTACACTGCTGGCCTGTATACCAACCACAGTCACTACACTGCTGGCCTGGATACCAACCACAATCACTACACTGCTGGCCTGACTACCAACCACAGCCACTACACTGCTGGCCTGGATACCAACCACAGCCACTACACTGCTGGCCTGGATACCAACCACAGCCACTACACTGCTGGCCTGGATACCAACCACAGCCACTACACTGCTGGCCTGGATACCAACCACAATCACTACACTGCTGGCCTGGATACCAACCACAACCACTACACTGCTGGCCTGGATACAAACCACAGCCACTACACTGCTGGCCTGGATACCAACCACAGCCACTACACTGCTGTCCTGGATACCAACCACAGCCACAACACTGCTGGCCTGGATACCAACCACAGCCACTACACTGCTGGCCTGGATACCAACCACAGTCACTACACTGCTGGCCGGGATACCAACCACAGTCACTACACTGCTGGCCTGGATACCAACCACAGTCACTACACTGCTGGCCTGGCTACCAACCACAGCCACTGCACTGCTGGCCTGGATACCAACCACAGTCACTACACTGTTGGCCTGGATACCAACCACAGTCACTACACTGCTGGCCTGACTACCAACCACAGTCACTACACTGCTGGCCTGGATACCAACCGCAGCCACTACACTGCTGGCCTGGATACCAACCGCAGTCACTACACTGCTGGCCTGACTACCAACCACAGTCACTACACTGCTGGCCTGGATACCAACCACAGCCACTACACTGCTGGCCTGGATACCAACCACAGCCACTACACTGCTGGCCTGGATACCAACCACAGCCACTACACTGCTGGCCTGGATACCAACCACAGCCACTACACTGCTGGCCTGGATACCAACCACAGCCACTACACTGCTGTCCTGGATACCAACCACAGCCACTACACTGCTGGCCTGGTTACCAACCACAGCCACTACACTGCTGGCCTGGATACCAACCACAGTCACTACACTGCTGCCTGGTTACCAACCACAGCCACTACACTGCTGGCCTGGATACCAACCACAGCCACTACACTGCTGGCCTGGATACCAACCACAGCCACTACACTGCTGGCCTGGATACCAACCACAGCCACTACACTGCTGCCTGGTTACCAACCACAGCCACTACACTGCTGGCCTGGATACCAACCACAGCCACTACACTGCTGGCCTGGATACCAACCACAGCCACTACACTGCTGGCCTGGATACCAACCACAGCCACTACACTGCTGGCCTGGATACCAACCACAGCCACTACACTGCTGTCCTGGATACCAACCACAGCCACTACACTGCTGGCCTGGTTACCAACCACAGCCACTACACTGCTGGCCTGGATACCAACCACAGTCACTACACTGCTGCCTGGTTACCAACCACAGCCACTACACTGCTGGCCTGGATACAAACAACAGTCACTACACTGCTGGCCTGGATACAAACCACAGCCACTACACTGCTGGCCTGGATACCAACCACAGCCACTACACTGCTGGCCTGGATACCAACCACAGCCTCTACACTACTGGCCTGGATACCAACCACAGCCACTACACTACTGGCCTGGATACCAACCACAGCCACTACACTACTGGCCTGACTAGCAACCACAGCCACTACACTGCTGGCCTGGATACCAACCACAGTCACTACACTGCTGGCCTGACTACCAACCACAGTCACTACACTGCTGGCCTGGATACCAACCGCAGCCACTACACTGCTGGCCTGGATACCAACCGCAGTCACTACACTGCTGGCCTGACTACCAACCACAGTCACTACACTGCTGGCCTGGATACCAACCACAGCCACTACACTGCTGGCCTGGATACCAACCACAGCCACTACACTGCTGGCCTGGATACCAACCACAGCCACTACACTGCTGGCCTGGATACCAACCACAGCCACTACACTGCTGGCCTGGATACCAACCACAGCCACTACACTGCTGTCCTGGATACCAACCACAGCCACTACACTGCTGGCCTGGTTACCAACCACAGCCACTACACTGCTGGCCTGGATACCAACCACAGTCACTACACTGCTGCCTGGTTACCAACCACAGCCACTACACTGCTGGCCTGGATACCAACCACAGCCACTACACTGCTGGCCTGGATACCAACCACAGCCACTACACTGCTGGCCTGGATACCAACCACAGCCACTACACTGCTGCCTGGTTACCAACCACAGCCACTACACTGCTGGCCTGGATACCAACCACAGCCACTACACTGCTGGCCTGGATACCAACCACAGCCACTACACTGCTGGCCTGGATACCAACCACAGCCACTACACTGCTGGCCTGGATACCAACCACAGCCACTACACTGCTGTCCTGGATACCAACCACAGCCACTACACTGCTGGCCTGGTTAGCAACCACAGCCACTACACTGCTGGCCTGGATACCAACCACAGTCACTACACTGCTGCCTGGTTACCAACCACAGCCACTACACTGCTGGCCTGGATACAAACAACAGTCACTACACTGCTGGCCTGGATACCAACCACAGCCACTACACTGCTGGCCTGAATACCAACCACAGCCACTACACTGCTGGCCTGGTTACCAACCACAGCCACTACACTGCTGGCCTGACTACCAACCGCAGTCACTGCACTGCTGGCCTGGATACCAACCACAGTCACTACACTGCTGACCTGGATACCAACCACAGTCACTACACTGCTGGCCTGGATACCAACCACAGCCACAACACTGCTGGCCTGGATACCAACCACAGTCACTACACTGCTGGCCTGGATACCAACCGCAGCCAGTACACTGCTGGCCTGGATACCAACCACAGCCACTACACTGCTGGCCTGGATACCAACCACAGCCACTACACTGCTGGCCTGGATACCAACCACAGTCACTACACTGCTGGCCTGGATACCAACCGCAGCCAGTACACTGCTGGCCTGGATACCAACCACAGCCACTACACTGCTGGCCTGGATACCAACCACAGTCACTACACTGCTGGCCTGGATACCAACCACAGCCACTACACTGCTGGCCTGGATACCAACCACAGCCACTACACTGCTGTCCTGGATACCAACCACAGCCTCTACACTACTGGCCTGGATACCAACCACAGCCACTACACTGCTGGCCTGGATACCAACCACAGCCACTACACTGCTGGCCTGGATACCAACCACAGTCACTACACTGCTGGCCTGACTACCAACCACAGTCACTACACTGCTGGCCTGGATACCAACCGGAGCCACTACACTGCTGGCCTGGATACCAACCACAGTCACTACACTGCTGGCCTAGATACCAACCACAGCCACTGCACTGCTGGCCTGGATACCAACCACAGCCACTACACTGCTGGCCTGGATACCAACCACAGTCACTACACTGCTGGCCTGGATACCAACCACAGTCACTACACTGCTGGCCTGACTACCAACCACAGTCACTACACTGCTGGCCTGGATACCAACCGGAGCCACTACACTGCTGGCCTGGATACCAACCACAGTCACTACACTGCTGGCCTAGATACCAACCACAGCCACTACACTGCTGGCCTGGATACCAACCACAGCCACTACACTGCTGGCCTGGATACCAACCACAGCCACTACATTGCTGTCCTGGATACCAACCACAGCCTCTACACTACTGGCCTGGATACCAACCACAGCCACTACACTGCTGGCCTGGATACCAACCACAGCCACTACACTGCTGGCCTGGATACCAACCACAGTCACTACACTGCTGGCCTGACTACCAACCACAGTCACTACACTGCTGGCCTGGATACCAACCGGAGCCACTACACTGCTGGCCTGGATACCAACCACAGTCACTACACTGCTGGCCTAGATACCAACCACAGCCACTGCACTGCTGGCCTGGATACCAACCACAGCCACTACACTGCTGGCCTGGATACCAACCGCTGTCACTACACTGCTGGCCTGACTACCAACCACAGTCACTACACTGCTGGCCTGGATACCAACCACAGCCACTACACTGCTGGCCTGGATACCAACCACAGTCACTACACTGCTGGCCTGGATACCAACCACAGCCACTACACTGCTGGCCTGGATACCAACCGCATTCACTACACTGCTGGCCTGGATACCAACCGCAGCCACTACACTGCTGGCCTGGATACAAACAACAGTCACTACACTGCTGGCCTAGATATCAACCGCAGCCACTACACTGCTGGCCTGGATACAAACCACAGCCACTACACTGCTGGCCTGGATACCAACCACAGTCACTACACTGCTGGCCTGGATACCAACCACAGCCACTATACAGCTGGCCTGGTTACCAACCACAGCCACTACACTGCTGGCCTGACTACCAACCACAGCCACTACACTGCTGGCCTGACTACCAACCACAGCCACTACACTGCTGGCCTGGTTACCAACCACAGCCACTACACTGCTGGCCTGGTTACCAACCACAGCCACTACACTGCTGGCCTGGTTACCAACCACAGCCACTACACTGCTGGCCTGGTTACCAACCACAGCCACTACACTGCTGGCCTGGATACCAACCACAGTCACTACACTGCTGGCCTGGTTACCAACCACAGCCACTACACTGCTGGCTTGGATACCAACCACAATCACTACACTGCTGGCCTGACTACCAACCACAGTCACTACACTGCTGGCCTGGTTACCAACCACAGCCACTACACTGCTGGCCTGACTACCAACCACAGTCACTGCACTGCTGGCCTGGATACCAACCACAGCCACTACACTGCTGGCCTGTATACCAACCACAATCACTACACTGCTGGCCTGACTACCAACCACAGCCACTACACTGCTGGCCTGGATACCAACCACAGCCACTACACTGCTGGCCTGGATACCAACCACAGCCACTACACTGCTGGCCTGGATACCAACCACAACCACTATACTGCTGGCCTGACTACCAACCACAGCCACTACACTGCTGGCCTGGATACCAACCACAGCCACTACACTGCTGGCCTGGATACCAACCACAGCCACTACACTGCTGGCCTGGATACCAACCACAGCCACTACACTGCTGGCCTGTATACCAACCACAGTCACTACACTGCTGGCCTGGATACCAACCACAATCACTACACTGCTGGCCTGACTACCAACCACAGCCACTACACTGCTGGCCTGGATACCAACCACAGCCACTACACTGCTGGCCTGGATACCAACCACAGCCACTACACTGCTGGCCTGGATACCAACCACAGCCACTACACTGCTGGCCTGGATACCAACCACAATCACTACACTGCTGGCCTGGATACCAACCACAACCACTACACTGCTGGCCTGGATACAAACCACAGCCACTACACTGCTGGCCTGGATACCAACCACAGCCACTACACTGCTGTCCTGGATACCAACCACAGCCACAACACTGCTGGCCTGGATACCAACCACAGCCACTACACTGCTGGCCTGGATACCAACCACAGTCACTACACTGCTGGCCGGGATACCAACCACAGTCACTACACTGCTGGCCTGGATACCAACCACAGTCACTACACTGCTGGCCTGGCTACCAACCACAGCCACTGCACTGCTGGCCTGGATACCAACCACAGTCACTACACTGCTGGCCTGGATACCAACCACAGTCACTACACTGCGGGCCTGACTACCAACCACAGTCACTACACTGCTGGCCTGGATACCAACCGCAGCCACTACACTGCTGGCCTGGATACCAACCACAGTCACTACACTGCTGTCCTGGATACCAACCACAGTCACTACACTGCTGGCCTGACTACCAACCACAGCCACTGCACTGCTGGCCTGGATACCAACCACAGCCACTACACTGCTGGCCTGGATACCAACCACAGCCACTACACTGCTGGCCTGGATACCAACCACAGCCACTACACTGCTGGCCTGACTACCAACCACAGTCACTACACTGCTGGCCTGGATACCAACCACAGCCACTACACTGCTGGCCTGGATACCAACCACAGCCACTACACTGCTGGCCTGGATACCAACCACAGTCACTACACTGCTGGCCTGGATACCAACCACAGTCACTACACTGCTGGCCTGGATACCAACCGCAGTCACTACACTGCTGGCCTGGATACCAACCACAGTCACTACACTGCTGGCCTGGATACCAACCACAGCCACTACACTGCTGGCCTGGATACCAACCACAGCCACTACACTGCTGGCCTGGATACCAACCACAGCCACTACACTGCTGGCCTGGATACCAACCACAGCCACTACACTGCTGGCCTGGATACCAACCACAGCCACTACACTGCTGGCCTGACTACCAACCACAGTCACTACACTGCTGGCCTGAATACCAACTGCAGCCACTACACTGCTGGCCTGGATACCAACCACAGCCACTACACTGCTGGCCTGACTACCAACCACAGTTACTACACTGCTGGCCTGGATACCAACCACAGCCACTACACTGCTGGCCTGGATACCAACCACAGCCACTACACTGCTGGCCTGGATACCAACCACAGTCACTACACTGCTGGCCTGGATACCAACCACAGCCACTACACTGCTGGCCTGGATACCAACCACAGCCACTACACTGCTGGCCTGGATACCAACCACAGCCACTACACTGCTGGCCTGGATACCAACCACAGCCACTACACTGCTGGCCTGGATACCAACCAAAGCCACTACACTGCTGGCCTGGATACCAACCACAGCCACTACTCTGCTGGCCTGGATACCAACCACAGCCACTACACTGCTGTCCTGGATACCAACCGCAGCCACTACACTGCTGGCCTGGATACCAACCACAGTCACTACACTGCTGGCCTGGATACCAACCACAGCCACTACACTGCTGGCCTGGATACCAACCACAGCCACTACACTGCTGGCCTGGATACCAACCACAGTCACTACACTGCTGGCCTGGATACCAACCACAGCCACTACACTGCTGGCCTGGATACCAACCACAGCCACTACACTGCTGGCCTGGATACCAACCACAGTCACTACACTGCTGGCCTGGATACCAACCACAGTCACTACACTGCTGGCCTGGATACCAACCACAGCCACTACACTGCTGGCCTGGATACCAACCACAGCCACTACACTGCTGGCCTGGATACCAACCACAGCCACTACACTGCTGGCCTGGATACCAACCACAGCCACTACACTGCTGGCCTGGATACCAACCACAGTCACTACACTGCTGGCCTGGATACCAACCACAGCCACTACACTGCTGGCCTGGATACCAACAAGAGTCACTACACTGCTGGCCTGGATACCAACCACAGTCACTACACTGCTGGCCTGACTACCAACCACAGTCACTACACTGCTGGCCTGACTACCAACCACAGCCACTACACTGCTGGCCTGGATACCAACCACAGTCACTACACTGCTGGCCTGACTACCAACCACAGCCACTACACTGCTGGCCTGGCTACCAACCACAGCCACTACACTGCTGGCCTGGCTACCAACCACAGTCACTACACTGCTGGACAGGATACCTACCACAGTCACTACACTGCTGGCCTGGATACCAACCACAGCCACTACACTGCTGGCCTGACTACCAACCACAGCCACTACACTGCTGGCCTGACTACCAACCACAACCACGACACTGCTGGCCTGGATACCAACCACAGCCACTACACTGCTGGCCTGGATACCTACCACAGTCACTACACTGCTGGCCTGGATACCAACCACAGTCACTACACTGCTGGCCTGGATACCTACCACAGTCACTACACTGCTGGCCTGGATACCAACCACAGTCACTACACTGCTGGCCTGGATACCAACCACAGTCACTACACTGCTGGCCTGGATACCAACCACAGTCACTACACTGCTGGCCTGACTACCAACCACAGTCACTACACTGCTGGCCTGGATACCAACCACAGTCACTACACTGCTGGCCTGACTACCAACCACAGTCACTACACTGCTGGCCTGGATACCAACCACAGCCACTACACTGCTGGCCTGACTACCAACCACAGTCACTACACTGCTGGCCTGGATACCAACCACAGTCACTACACTGCTGGCCTGACTACCAACCACAGCCACTACACTGCTGTCCTGGATACCAACCACAGTCACTACACTGCTGGCCTGGATACCAACCACAGCCACTACACTACTGGCCTGACTACCTACCACAGTCACTACACTGCTGGCCTGGATACCAACCACAGTCACTACACTGCTGGCCTGGATACCAACCACAGTCACTACACTGCTGGCCTGGATACCAAGCACAGCCACTACACTGCTGGCCTGGATACCAACCACAGTCACTACACTGCTGGCCTGGAAACCTACCACAGTCACTACACTGCTGGCCTGGCTACCAACCACAGTCACTACACTGCTGGCCTGGATACCAACCACAGTCACTACACTGCTGGCCTGGATACCAACCACAGTCACTACACTGCTGGCCTGGATACCTACCACAGTCACTACACTGCTGGCCTGGATACCAACCACAGCCACTACACTGCTGGCCTGGATACCAACCACAGCCACTACACTGCTGGCCTGGATACCAACCACAGTCACTACACTGCTGGCCTGGATACCAACCACAGCCACTACACTGCTGGCCTGGATACCAACAAGAGTCACTACACTGCTGGCCTGGATACCAACCACAGTCACTACACTGCTGGCCTGACTACCAACCACAGTCACTACACTGCTGGCCTGACTACCAACCACAGCCACTACACTGCTGGCCTGGATACCAACCACAGTCACTACACTGCTGGCCTGACTACCAACCACAGCCACTACACTGCTGGCCTGGCTACCAACCACAGCCACTACACTGCTGGCCTGGCTACCAACCACAGTCACTACACTGCTGGACAGGATACCTACCACAGTCACTACACTGCTGGCCTGGATACCAACCACAGCCACTACACTGCTGGCCTGACTACCAACCACAGCCACTACACTGCTGGCCTGACTACCAACCACAACCACGACACTGCTGGCCTGGATACCAACCACAGCCACTACACTGCTGGCCTGGATACCTACCACAGTCACTACACTGCTGGCCTGGATACCAACCACAGTCACTACACTGCTGGCCTGGATACCTACCACAGTCACTACACTGCTGGCCTGGATACCAACCACAGTCACTACACTGCTGGCCTGGATACCAACCACAGTCACTACACTGCTGGCCTGGATACCAACCACAGTCACTACACTGCTGGCCTGACTACCAACCACAGTCACTACACTGCTGGCCTGGATACCAACCACAGTCACTACACTGCTGGCCTGACTACCAACCACAGTCACTACACTGCTGGCCTGGATACCAACCACAGTCACTACACTGCTGGCCTGACTACCAACCACAGTCACTACACTGCTGGCCTGGATACCAACCACAGTCACTACACTGCTGGCCTGACTACCAACCACAGCCACTACACTGCTGTCCTGGATACCAACCACAGTCACTACACTGCTGGCCTGGATACCAACCACAGCCACTACACTACTGGCCTGACTACCTACCACAGTCACTACACTGCTGGCCTGGATACCAACCACAGTCACTACACTGCTGGCCTGGATACCAACCACAGTCACTACACTGCTGGCCTGGATACCAAGCACAGCCACTACACTGCTGGCCTGGATACCAACCACAGTCACTAGCTGGCCTGGATACCTACCACAGTCACTACACTGCTGGCCTGGCTACCAACCACAGTCACTACACTGCTGGCCTGGATACCAACCACAGTCACTACACTGCTGGCCTGGATACCAACCACAGTCACTACACTGCTGGCCTGGATACCTACCACAGTCACTACACTGCTGGCCTGGATACCAACCACAGCCACTACACTGCTGGCCTGACTACCAACCACAGTCACTACACTGCTGGCCTGGGTACCAACCACAGTCACTACACTGCTGGACAGGATACCAACCACAGCCACTACACTGCTGGCCTGACTACCAACCACAGTCACTACACTGCTGGCCTGGATACCAACCACAGTCACTACACTGCTGTCCTGGATACCAACCACAGCCACTACACTGCTGGACAGGATACCAACCACAGCCACTACACTGCTGGCCTGGATACCAACCACAGTCACTACACTGCTGTCCTGGATACCAACCACAGCCACTACACTGCTGGACAGGATACCAACCGCAGCCACTACACTGCTGGCCTGGATACCAACCACAGCCACTACACTGCTGGCCTGGATACCAACCACAGCCACTACACTGCTGGCCTGGATACCAACCACAGCCACTACACTGCTGGCCTGACTACCAACCACAGCCACTACACTGCTGGCCTGGATACCAACCACAGCCACTACACTGCTGGCCTGGATACCAACCACAGCCACTACACTGCTGGCCTGGATACCAACCACAGCCACTACACAGCTGGCCTGCATACCAACCACAGCCACTACACTGCTGGCCTGGATACCAACCACAGCCACTACACTGCTGGCCTGGATACCAACCACTGTCACTACACTGCTGGCCTGGATACCAACCACAGTCACTACACTGCTGGCCTGGATACCAACCACAGTCACTACACTGCTGGCCTGGATACCAACCACAGTCACTACATTGCTGGCCTGGATACCAACCGCAGCCACTACACTGCTGGCCTGGATACCAACCACAGTCACTACACTGCTGGCCTGGATACCAACCACAGCCACTACACTGCTGGCCTGGATACCAACCACAGTCACTACACTGCTGGCCTGGATACCAACCACAGCCACTACACTGCTGGCCTGGATACCAACCACAGCCACTACACTGCTGGCCTGGATACCAACCACAGCCACTACACTGCTGGCCTGGATACCAACCACAGCCACTACACTGCTGGCCTGGATACCAACCACAGCCACTACACTGCTGGCCTGGATACCAACCACAGCCACTACACTGCTGGCCTGGATACCAACCACAGCCACTACACTGCTGTCCTGGATACCAACCACAGTCACTACACTGCTGGCCTGGATACCAACCACAGCCACTACACTGCTGGCCTGGATACCAACCACAGCCACTACACTGCTGGCCTGGATACCAACCACAGCCACTACACTGCTGGCCTGGATACCAACCACAGCCACTACACTGCTGGCCTGGATACCAACCACAGCCACTACGCTGCTGGCCTGGATACCAACCACAGCCACTACACTGCTGGCCTGACTACCAACCGCAGCCACTACACTGCTGGCCTGGATACCAACCACAGCCACTACACTGCTGGCCTGGATACCAACCACAGCCACTACACTGCTGGCCTGGATACCAACCACAGCCACTACACTGCTGGCCTGGATACCAACCACAGCCACTACACTGCTGGCCTGGATACCAACCACAGCCACTACACTGCTGGCCTGGATACCAACCACAGCCACTACACTGCTGGACAGGATACCAACCACAGCCACTACACTGCTGGCCTGGATACCAACCACAGTCACTACACTGCTGTCCTGGATACCAACCACAGCCACTACACTGCTGGACAGGATACCAACCGCAGCCACTACACTGCTGGCCTGGATACCAACCACAGCCACTACACTGCTGGCCTGGATACCAACCACAGCCACTACACTGCTGGCCTGGATACCAACCACAGCCACTACACTGCTGGCCTGACTACCAACCACAGCCACTACACTGCTGGCCTGGATACCAACCACAGCCACTACACTGCTGGCCTGGATACCAACCACAGCCACTACACTGCTGGCCTGGATACCAACCACAGCCACTACACAGCTGGCCTGCATACCAACCACAGCAACTACACTGCTGGCCTGGATACCAACCACAGCCACTACACTGATGGCCTGGATACCAACCACAGTCACTACACTGCTGGACAGGATACCAACCACAGTCACTACACTGCTGGCCTGGATACCAACCACAGCCACTACACTGCTGGCCTGACTACCAACCACAGCCACTACACTACTGGCCTGACTACCAACCACAGTCACTACACTGCTGGCCTGGATACCAACCACAGTCACTACACTGCTGGCCTGGATACCAACCACAGTCACTACACTGCTGGCCTGGATACCAACCACAGTCACTACACTGCTGGACAGGATATCAACCGCAGCCACTACACTGCTGGCCTGGATACCAACCACAGCCACTACACTGCTGGCCTGGATACCAACCACAGTCACTACACTGCTGGCCTGGATACCTACCACAGCCACTACACTGCTGGCCTGGATACCAACAAGAGTCACTACACTGCTGGCCTGGATACCAACCACAGTCACTACACTGCTGGCCTGACTACCAACCACAGTCACTACACTGCTGGCCTGACTACCAACCACAGCCACTACACTGCTGGCCTGGCTACCAACCACAGTCACTACACTGCTGGACAGGATACCTACCACAGTCACTACACTGCTGGCCTGGATACCAACCACAGCCACTACACTGCTGGCCTGACTACCAACCACAGCCACTACACTGCTGGCCTGACTACCAACCACAACCACGACACTGCTGGCCTGGATACCAACCACAGCCACTACACTGCTGGCCTGGATACCAACCACAGCCACTACACTACTGGCCTGAATACCAACCACAGTCACTACACTGCTGTCCTGGTTACCAACCACAGCCACTACACTGCTGGCCTGGATACCAACCACAGTCACTACACTGCTGGCCTGGATACCAACCACAGTCACTACACTGCTGGCCTGGATACCAACCACAGTCACTACACTGCTGGCCTGGATACCAACCACAGCCACTACACTGCTGGCCTGGATACCAACCACAGTCACTACACTGCTGGCCTGGATACCAACCACAGTCACTACACTGCTGGCCTGGATACCAACCACAGTCACTACACTGCTGGCCTGGATACCTACCACAGTCACTACACTGCTGGCCTGGCTACCAACCACAGTCACTACACTGCTGGCCTGGATACCAACCACAGTCACTACACTGCTGGCCTGGATACCAACCACAGTCACTACACTGCTGGCCTGGATACCAACCACAGCCACTACACTGCTGGCCTGGATACCAACCACAGCCACTACACTGCTGGCCTGGATACCAACCACAGTCACTACACTGCTGGCCTGGCTAGCAACCGCAGCCACTACACTGCTGGCCTGGATACCAACCACAGTCACTACACTGCTGGCCTGGATACCAACCACAGTCACTACACTGCTGGCCTGGATACCAACCACAGTCACTACACTGCTGGCCTGGATACCAACCACAGTCACTACACTGCTGGCCTGGATACCAACCACAGCCACTACACTGCTGGCCTGACTACCAACCACAGTCACTACACTGCTGGCCTGGGTACCAACCACAGTCACTACACTGCTGGACAGGATACCAACCACAGCCACTACACTGCTGGCCTGACTACCAACCACAGTCACTACACTGCTGGCCTGGATACCAACCACAGTCACTACACTGCTGTCCTGGATACCAACCACAGCCACTACACTGCTGGACAGGATACCAACCACAGCCACTACACTGCTGGCCTGGATACCAACCACAGTCACTACACTGCTGTCCTGGATACCAACCACAGCCACTACACTGCTGGACAGGATACCAACCGCAGCCACTACACTGCTGGCCTGGATACCAACCACAGCCACTACACTGCTGGCCTGGATACCAACCACAGCCACTACACTGCTGGCCTGGATACCAACCACAGCCACTACACTGCTGGCCTGACTACCAACCACAGCCACTACACTGCTGGCCTGGATACCAACCACAGCCACTACACTGCTGGCCTGGATACCAACCACAGCCACTACACTGCTGGCCTGGATACCAACCACAGCCACTACACAGCTGGCCTGCATACCAACCACAGCCACTACACTGCTGGCCTGGATACCAACCACAGCCACTACACTGATGGCCTGGATACCAACCACAGTCACTACACTGCTGGACAGGATACCAACCACAGTCACTACACTGCTGGCCTGGATACCAACCACAGCCACTACACTGCTGGCCTGACTACCAACCACAGCCACTACACTACTGGCCTGACTACCAACCACAGTCACTACACTGCTGGCCTGGATACCAACCACAGTCACTACACTGCTGGCCTGGATACCAACCACAGTCACTACACTGCTGGCCTGGATACCAACCACAGTCACTACACTGCTGGACAGGATATCAACCGCAGCCACTACACTGCTGGCCTGGATACCAACCACAGCCACTACACTGCTGGCCTGGATACCAACCACAGCCACTACACTGCTGGCCTGACTACCAACCACAGCCACTACACTGCTGGCCTGGATACCAACCACAGTCACTACACTGCTGGCCTGGATACCAACCACAGCCACTACACTGCTGGCCTGGATACCAACCACAGCCACTACACTGCTGGCCTGGATACCAACCACAGCCACTACACAGCTGGCCTGCATACCAACCACAGCCACTACACTGCTGGCCTGGATACCAACCACAGCCACTACACTGATGGCCTGGATACCAACCACAGCCACTACACTGCTGGCCTGGTTACCAACCACAGCCACTACACTGCTGGCCTGGATACCAACCACAGCCACTACACTGCTGGCCTGACTACCAACCACAGCCACTACACTGCTGGCCTGGATACCAACCACAGCCACTACACTGCTGGCCTGGATACCAACCACAGTCACTACACTGATGGCCTGGATACCAACCACAGTCACTACACTGCTGGCCTGGATACCAACCACAGTCACTACACTGCTGGCCTGGATACCAACCACAGCCACTACACTGCTGGACAGGATACCAACCACAGTCACTACACAGCTGGCCTGGCTACGACCCGTGGCGCTAACCTCCTCCGCATTCGCAGCAATGCTTCACTCCTCCTCTGTTCTTCAAAATGAAGTCATCCATGAGACATCTCATATTCGTGGTCCTCTCCAGGGATAGCCGAGTGCCAGATCACTCGTTCAAACTCCAAACTACATCACAGTCTCCGAAACACAATCAGGGCAAAAAGAACAAGCAGAAGGCAGAGAGAAGGTGAAATAACTTATGAGATTGACTATTAGGCAGCAGTACATCATTCCTCCTCTTTTCCCTGCCTCGGTAAGCCCGGTCAGCACGCCCCCAACATGAGGATGCCCACGGCTGACACGCACCACTGGGCCTGTGCTTTTACCCTGCTTGCTTTGCTACGAAAGGCAGGAAATGCCAACCGCCTTGCAGCTTCAATGGTGCCTGCACATCAGGACATGAGATGTCTGTCAACACTGTGTGTTCCAGCTGCTGTGAACACTCTTTCCGGGCGACACTTCCTGTGTGACACGGGTGCTCAAGTGAGTGTGCTGCCAGCTTCGCCTGTTGATGAGAAGGCACAGAGTGATGAAACCTCACTGGAGGCCGCCAGTGGCGATAGGATTCAGACCGACAGGCCATGATGGGTGACGCTGTGCTTCAGGGGCGCCGTTGCACATGAGACTGCACCCTGGCTGAAGTGGCCGGACCTCAGCTCAGTGCAGATTTCCTGTGTGCCCAAGGACTGTTAGTCAACCTCAAAAACTGCCAGCTTGTGGATGTCAAGGGGAAAAGTAATGCCATGGCAAATTGTCTCTCTCATGATCGTCCATTGAGACCGTACACATCGGGGTTGACTATACCGTCTTGCATGGCAGCTGACCAAGATACTGACCCAGAGGTCCAGGCTGACCGAACAGCAGTCATGGGCCTCCAGTTGGCTGACGTTAAGTTCAGAGAAGGCGGGGCTTCTCTCCTGTGTGATGTCTCAGCCAGCTGCCCGCCCCCTCAAACTGGAGGCAGACTGTTTTCAACTCTGTACGTGGTCTTTCACAACTGGGCCGGAAGGCCTTGCAGAAACTGATTGCACGAAAGGATGTGCATGATCAGGCTGCAGCCTGTGTTGGGAGCCAGCAGGCAAACGTTAACCATCATGTTCATGCATCGTTAGGACTATTTGAAGTCCCTGCGTGATGATTTGACCTTGTTGGTCCTCTTATCCCCTCCTGCAATTTTGCACATCTCCTTACTGTGGTGAACTGTACCACCAGGTGGCCAGAGACCATCCCTCTGGCATCGACGACAGCCCCAGACATGGCTTGGGCATTCATCAGCACCTGGGTTGCTCGGTTTGGCATCCCGTCTGATATTTCCTCTGACCACAGTCCCCAGTCCATATCGGACCCCTGGGCTGCGATGGCCCAGAACCTCGGTGTTAGGCTATATGCACAGCAACAGTGTATCACCCACAGTCCAATGGCCTATGCGAGCGGTTTCACTGCTCCTTCAAGGCTGCTCTGAGGGACTCCCTGTTGGACAAGTGTTGGCATGATCATATCTTTCACAGGTTCTGCTGGGGCTCAGAACAGCTTCAAAACGGGACTTGCGGCTGAGTTGGTATCAGGCAGCCATTAAAAGTGCCAGGAGATGTTATTCCTGACCACATGACCACCTGGTCGACCTCTCAACAGCGTTCCACCCTCCTCAGTAAATCCTCTGCACCTTTTCCTATCTCCCATCTTGCTGTACAGCACTCTTGGGTTCCTGTTGATCTACATTCCATCTTGTTTATTTTTATCCCTGATGCACCATCAATAACTCTCAGAGACAGGAGGCGAGATATCGGCTTTTATTGACTGGAAGAAAGAACAAGCAGCAATTGACCACCATACTACATCCTGGAGACTGAGGGCTGGGCTCAGGCCTCAATCGCCTTTATACCGGGGTCTGTGGGAGGAGCCACAGGAGCAGTCAGCAGGGGGGAGTGTGTCCAGACAGGTATATGTAGTTCACAACATTCACACCCCCTTTGTTTTAAAAGAGAGTCCCCATGGGGCGAAGTTTCTTACAAGTATATTTACAGGTTAAGTCTATCAGGTGGTCGAATCTGTCGCTGCGATTTATGTAGCACCGGCTGTGATTGCACAGGTGCCGGTGGTGATTGCACCAGAGACGGTGGTTGTGCTGGTTCCAGCCTAACTGGAGGTGTCAGCCCACTAGGCGTCAGTGATCCCTCATGCGTGTGCGAGGCGCCTGGTATATGCGCGTGCGAGACGCCCGGTATAGGAGTGTCATGAGGAGTCTGTGTAGGGCTCGGTGTGCACGGTGTCATCTCGGGTACAGGGTTCATAGTTACCGTGGAGTGTTCGGGGTAGTGGTCTGCTGCTCCTGCAGGCGCCAGGTCGTGTCCTCCCGCCCATCAGGTAAGACCACGTAAGCATACTGGGGTTCGCATGTAGAAGGTGAACCCTCTCGACCAGCGTGTCAACACACCTCTGGACGAGCCAGAGGCGTCTGCTGTCCCTCTACACATGAATCATCGGACCTGAGTTGAGCTGCTCGTTCGAGATCCGGACAGGCTCACAAGGGTGTTTTTTGGGAATCCTGGCGGGGGGGGGGGGGGGGGGGCTCTGTGTAGGGTAATATAGTTGGTGGAAGTGGACATCGAGTTGGGGTTCGTCTTAAGACGCTGGTCTGACGTGATGATGTGATTATGTAGAGTACTTTTATGTTGCTTTGTGTTCAGTGTTTGGAGTACGATAAGTGAGGTGTTAAACACAAAGCACCTCCACTGTTTTTATTTGTGATAACCTACAGTCTAAGCATCATATGATACAGGGTATTGACCCAAAACGTCGACAGTTCCTCTCCCGCTTATAGATGCTGCTTGACTTGCTGAGTTCCTCCAGCAGATTGTTTGTTGCTTCACAATATGGGTTTCCCGAATGAGGGTTCAGGTTACAAGGACACAGAGATGAGGAGGAATTTCTTTCGCCAGAGTGTAGTGAAGACTGTGGAGGTCAAGTAATTGGGAATAGTTAAAGTGGAGCTTCATAGCATCTTGATTAGTAAGAGTGTCAAAGGTTACGGAGAGAAAGCTGGAGAATGGGTTGAGAGGAAAATTAAGTCGGCCATGATAGAATTTGGGAGTAGGTGTGATGGGCCGAATGGCCTAATACTGCTCCTATGTCTCATGGTCTAACAACACAATGACTCTTAATCTTTTCTGTATTCTTTCTAGTTTAACTGCATCGCTCTGGTAGGAGGATAACCAAAACTGCAGACAACAGTGGTTCATGAAGACAACTCGTCAGCACTTTCTCAAGGGAAATTAGGAATCATTTGCAAAAAGCAAGGATGGTGTTTGAACTCCAGTCCATGCCAAATTATTATTCTGTCAGGTCCCATCAACTTGCATTCAGACTATAGACCTCCTTACTCCTCTCACCCAAGTACCAACCAAATTTTTCTTAAATGATGAAATCAAACCTGCATCCACCACTTGTGCTGGCAATTCGTTCCAGACTTACACACCCCCTGAGTGGAGAAGGTCACCCTCAGATTTATTTATTTACTAAAAATATATAAAAAAGAGGAATCAAAATGGGGAAAGTAATGCGGGAGATTTATAATGTTCTTGTTTAAACTTGACAACAGACTTGACTTTACCGCACTTGAGGAAGGATGTGAAGTGATTCACCAGATGTCCCAGGAATGGTTTTCAAATTTCAAAAGTAAATTTATTATCAAAGTGCATATATGATTCCATCATAATATCTAAAGATTTGTTTCCTTGCAGGCATTCATTGACAGGGGAACAAAGACATACAATAGAATCAATGAAAATCTACACAAAGACTGACAAGCAGCCGAAATGGAAAGGAAAACAAAAGGTGCAAATAAAATACAGAAGGAAAGAGTTGAAAGAAGTTCTGAGAGAGGTGACAAGGCCTTGTTAGATGCAGATAAAATGCAGATCATCTACTCCAGACCTAAATCTCTGTCCCCTGATCAGTTACCTTTGGGGCACAGGGGAGAACCTTTACACAACGTGCTTCTGGAAGTAAAGACTTCAAAATTTACATGGACAAAACGTGAGCAAGTAAGTGAGGCCTCCGTCAGTCAGGGTCGACCGTGGATGTTGCGTCCGAGCTGTCCAGATACACAAGCCTGGACAGTACGACATGGAGAGCAAGCTGTTGCCCATGTAGCAACCTCCCCATCTCCATGCATCTGATGAACCCAAAGGAACGGCAGAGGCTGACCCAGTTTGGTACCGGTGACATCGCAGGAGTTGCCAGTCAGTGTTGAACTCAATATGGAACTGCCTTAGGGACTCCAGCGCTGGAGTTTTCCCCTTCCGTTTACTCCCGCAGCTTTCCCCATGAATGGGTACAGCCGAAAGGCAGCGGAGTCTGGGATCAGCGTTCTCCTTCTCCTGGATGAGCTGTCAATATGGCTGATGAGCCCCATCTGCCTGATGCGACCGTTCATAAGGCACCTGTAACCCACCTTCCCGTCAGTAGAAATGGTTCCGCCAGGCTTAGTAGCTGAGCCACACATGAAGGCCAGGAGGTGGACTTGGTTGTCAGACGGTATTTGAGGCACACACCATTGGGAGCATTTAATAGGTAGTGGGAACTTGTCCCCATTACCATCCACAGCTACAATAACTTTAAGGAGGATCATTGGAACTAATTGGATTGCTCTAGGGAGTGGACTCAATGGACTGAATGCCTCCTTCTATTACAGTAGTGGCCGGCACAATGGTGTAGTGGCTAGTGTTATATTGTACAGCACTACCAAGCCCACCAGTGGATCCACTCTCTGAACAAAGACGTTCTTCCTCAGGTTCCCCTTTAACAGTTAACCCATGACCTCTAGTTCTATTCTCACCCAATCTCAGTGGAAAAAAGCCTATTTGCACTTACCCTACATATACCCCTCATAATTTTGTATACTACTATCAAATCTCCTCTCAGTCTTCTACATTCTAAAGAATACAGTCCGAACTTATTCAATCTTTGCTCACAACTCAGGTCCTCAAGTCCAGGCAACATCCTTGATTTGATCTGTTAATTTAAGCCAAGTAAATTGCTTTTAAGTGTACGTGTGTGTTTGTTTATATGTGTCCTTGTAATCTTTTAACTTCTAAGTTTAATTTTAATGGCTACTTTTTCAACTACATTTTTATTTTACAAGAAGTGATGAGAGGTTTTGAATGCTTGTTAATACAGTGTTTAATGTTCAAAAGGTGTCATCTACTTCAGGAAGATTAATGTGAAAGATTTCCAACCATTTACCTCAGATTCTTCCCGCGGGGGTTAATTCCGACACAAGAACACTTTCAGCCACAAAAAGGGGAAAGGATTCCGCTCTGATTCCACATCTGAAACACTCTTCAGCTTTACATCTAGTGGGGAGGTAAGGATCCGAATGACATACATTTTTCAGATACTATGTACAAACCACAACAGTCACTTAATGAAGTACAATGGTTATTAAATGCTCAATTACCTGTGTGAAATTGAATAATTTTCCTGAAAATTCTCCGAGTTCTTCTCTCAACCTCTTTTAACACATACAAAGGAGAAGGTTCCTGCAATAATTAAGCAGGTTTTTCTCTTTTTGAAAAGTGGGTCTCCCTTATTTCCTGTAAATATGCACTCTGCAGCCTCTTTATTAGGTACCTCCTGTGGGTATGTTCATGGTCTTCTGCTGCTGGAGCCCATCCTCTTCAAGGTTTGACGTGTTGTGCGTTCAGAGATGCTCTTCTGTACCCCACTGTTGTAACGCCTGATTATCCAAGTTACTGTCACCTTCCCGTCAGCTTGAACCAGTCTGGCCATTCTCTTCTGACCTCTCTCATTAACGAGGCATTTTCACCCCCAGAACTGCCGCTCACTGGATGCTTCTTGCTTATCAGCCATTCTCTGTGAAATTTAGAGGACAGTTGTGTGTGAAAGTTTCGACATACCCAAACCACCCTGTATGGCCCCAAAAATCATCCCGTGGGCAAAGTCACTTCGATCACATTTCTTCCCCATTCTGATGTTTGATCTGAACAACAACTGAATCCCTTCATCACGTCTGCATGCTTTTACAGATTGAGTTGCTGCCACGTCATTGGCTGATTGGATGTTTGAATTAACAAGCAGGTGTACATGTAAAATGGCCACTCAGTGTAATCTTGGAGAATTGGAGACAGGCCCTTAAATCAGACGTGTCCCTGCTGATCAGGGTGCCCATCTAACCAGCACCATTTGCCTGACTAAGGTCCATATTCCTATCAAGATGCCTGTCCAAATGCCTTTTAAATGCCATAATGGTACCCATCTCTACCACTTGCTCTGTCAGCTTACTCCATATATTCATGACTCACTGTGTAGGAAAATTGCCCTCTCAGGTTCCTTGCTAAATCCTTCGCCTCTCAATTTAAATCTACGCCCTTTGGTTTCAGACTGCTCTACCCCTGGGAGAAAGACTTACTCTTTTCACTCTATATACGACCCTCATGATTGTACGAACCTGCATGAGCTCTTACCTCAACTTCCTACACTCTAGGAAAAATGCCCTAGGCTATCCAGTCACTTTTTATAATGTAAGTCCTCTAGCCCGTTAACATCCTCATAAATTTCCATTGCACCCTCTCCAGTCTGATGACATCCTATCTATAATCAAGGTGACAGGCATTTATCAAGCATGCCAAATGTAGCCTGAAGTATATGAAGTATATGAAATGTAGTCTTGAAGATCCAAGATGGCGGCACGACGCAGCTTGCAGCGGCCACTCCGGAGCTGATTATCTGTTATTTGTGAAGCGGGGTGCCATGCACAATCATCATCGGTTGAAAACGGACGTGGGAGCACGGAAGAACATCTGGAAATCTCCAGGAAGACCTTCTTCGTTGCTGCTGCTGCTGTGAGGTCCGGGACTCTGCTGGGAAGAACAGGCCCCCAGTCCTCAGGGTCGCGTTGCCGATGGTCGTTGGTGGGGGCATCTTAATACGCTCGGCAGAGGATGGAGCTCGGAGAAGCTGTGCCAGAGGGGATGGTCGGAGGTTAGATGGACTCAGAATCCACTGTGGTCAGGTCGCTTTCACTGTGTGCTGCGTCTGCAAGGCTGGGTTCGACGGAGCTTTCATTGTGTGCTGTGTCTGTGAGGCTGGGTTCGATGGAGCTTTCATTGTGTGCTGTGTCTGTGAGGCTGGGTTCGATGGAGCTTTCATTGTGTGCTGTGTCTGTGAGGCTGAGTCGGGCGGTGCCGTGGAAGTCCATAGCGGGGGTATTCCCTTCTGCCGCCGGCGTGGGATGGCGAGTCTGTCGGGACCCTGGGGACTTGTGGAAACTGTGTGATGGTTTCTTTTGAACTTATAGTCCTTTAACATCTTTGGACTATTTTTACTGTGCCCAAGGTCTGTTTTTTTTATCAATTATGCTATTGTTTGCACTGTTGTAACTATGTGGTTTTGTGCAGGTCTTGTAGCTTTAGTTTTTGGTCTTGTTTTTGTCTGGTGGATTTGGAGCTCCTTTCTGGGGAACGCGCTAAGTCGGTAGTGCGATATTAATACGCAGCAGCCTTTCCGGACTCTGGATTGGGGATTGCCAAATGTTATGTGCATTTTCTGGTGTAGTCTGTTTTGTCATATGCTTTTGTGATAACATTCTGGAGGAACGTTGTCTCATTTTTTAACTGCATTGCATTTGTGGTTTCTAAATGACAATAAACTGAATCTGAATCAAATGTAGCCTTACCAACATCTTGTACAGCTGTAACTGGAGTCCGGTTTTCGAGGCCTAGTGTTCAGGGTTGTCATCAAGGGTCATTGTCTATTCTCATCGGTGAGGCCCGATGTCAATGCTGAAGACCAAAGCCCAAAGGTCAATCAGAAGTCTGGAAGTCTGTAGACACCTGGGTCTGAGAGTCTCTGTGGATCCACTGCAGTCGCTGGGTCTGTGAGTCTCTGTGGGCCCACTGCAGACGCTGGGTCTGTGAGTCTCTGTGGGCCCACTGCAGACGCTGGGTCTGAGAGTCTCTGTGGATCCACTGCAGACGCTGGGTCTGTGAGTCTCTGTGGGCCCACTGCTGACACTGTGTCTGAGAGTCTCTGTGGGCCCATTGCAGACGCTGGGTCTGTGAGTCTCTGTGGGTCCACTGCAGTCGCTGGGTCTGTGAATCTCTGTGGGCCCACTGCAGACGCTGGGTCTGTGAGACTCTGTGGATCCACTGCAGACGCTGGGTCTGTGAGTCTCTGTGGGCCCACTGCAGACGCTGGGTCTGTGAGTCTCTGTGGGTCCACTGCAGACGCTGGGTCTGTGAGTCTCTGTGGGCCCACTGCTGACACTGTGTCTGAGAGTCTCTGTGGGCCCATTGCAGACGCTGGGTCTGTGAGTCTCTGTGGGTCCACTGCAGTCGCTGGGTCTGTGAGTCTCTGTGGGCCCACTGCAGACGCTGGATCTGTGAGTCTCTGTGGATCCACTGCAGACGCTGGGTCTGTGAGTCTCTGTGGGCCCACTGCAGACGCTGGGTCTGTGAGTCTCTGTGGGCCCACTGCAGACGCTGGGTCTGAGAGTCTCTGTGGGCCCTGATGCACCATCAATAACTCACGCTGAGACTTAGGAAGCGAGATATCGGCTTTTATTGACTGTAAGAATAAACAACACTACATCCTGGGGAAAATGAGGAAGAGCAGCAGCCCACAGTCGCCTTTATACAGGGGTCTGTGGGAGGAGCCACAGGAGCAGTCAGCAGGGTCTGTGGGAGGAGCCACAGGAGCAGTCAGCAGGGTCTGTGGGAGGAGCCACAGGAGCAGTCAGACAGGTATATCTAGTTCACCACATTCACCCCCCCTTTGTTTTAAAAAAGTCCCCAAGTATATTTACAGGTTAAGTCTATCAGGTGGTCGAATCGTTCGCTGTGATCTACGTAGCTCCGGCTGCAATTGCACAGGAGCCGGAGGTGGTGATGGCACAGGTGCCGGAGGTGGTGTTTGCACCGGAGACGGAGAGTGGGTTGGTTCTGTCCCAACTGGAGGTGTCAGGGATCCCTCGCGTGTGTGCGAGGTCCCCGGAATAGACGCGTATGAGATGCCCGGTACATGAGCATCGTGAGGAGTCTGTGTAGGGCACGGTGTGTGTGGTGTCACCTCGGGTACAGGGTGCATAGTTACCGTGGAGTGTACGGGGTAGTGGTCTGCTGCTCCTGCGGGCGCCAGGTCGCGGACAGAGACCATGTCCTCCCGCCCATCAGGCAAGACCACGTAGGCATACTGGGGATTAGCATGCAGGAGGTGAACCTTCTCAACCAGCGGGGAGTATTTATTGCTCCTCGCATGTTTCCAGAGCAGCACTGGCCCCTGGGACGTCAGCCAAACTGGTAGGGTGGTCCCAGTGACAGACTTCCTGGGAAAAGAGAATAGGCGCTCGTGAGGGGTGGCATTAGTGGACGTACACAACAGGGAGCGGATAGAGTGGAGTGCCTCAGGGAGGACCTCCTGCCATCGGGAGACTGGCAACCCTTTTGACTTAAGGGCTAAAAGTGTGGCCTTCCACACTGTGGCATTCTCCCTCTCCACCTGTCCATTCCCCCGTGGATTGTAACTCGTGGTTCGACTAGTAGCAATGTCCCTAGCTAGCAGGTACCGGCGCAACTCATCACTCATAAAGGAGGACCGTCTATCACTGTGGATATAGCAGGGATATCCGAACAGAGTGAAGAGCTGGCGCAGGGCTTTTATGACGGATGTGGCAGTGGTGTCGGGGCAGGGGATGGCAAAGGGGAATCGCGAGTACTCGTCAATAATATTGAGAAAATAGACATTGCGGTCGGTGGAGGGAAGGGGGCCCTTAAAGTCAACACTCAGTCGCTCAAAAGGGCGGGTGGCCTTGACAAGCTGCGCAGTGTCAGGATGGTAGAAGTGCGGTTTGCACTCAGCGCAGATCTGGCAGTCCCTGGTCATCGTCCTGATGTCCTCCAGGGAGTACGGCAGGTTCCGGGCTTTAACGAAATGGTAAAATCGGGTGACCCCCAGATGGCAAAGATGTGCATGAAGGGCATACAGCTGGTTGAGCTGTGCGCTAGCACACGTTCCCCGGGATAGGGCATCAGAGGGTTCATTGAGTCTGCCAGGCCGGTACAGGATATCATAATTGTAGGTGGAGAGTTCTATTCTCCATCACAAAATTTTATCATTTTTGATTTTGCCCCGCTGTTGGTTGCTGAACATGAATGCAACTGAGCGCTGGTCGGTCAGCAAGGTGAACCTTTTGCCGGCGAGATAGTGCCTCCAGTGCCTAATACCTTCCACTATGGCCTGGGCTTCTTTCTCCACCGCGGAGTGCCTAAGTTCAGAGCCTTGAAGGGTACAAGAGAAGAATGCTACTGGCCTGCCTGCCTGATTGAGGGTAGCAGCCAGCACGAAGTCAGAGGCGTCACTCTCTACTTGGAAGGGAATGGTCTCGTCCACCGCATGCATCGTTGCTTTGGCAATGTCCCCTTTAATGCAGCTGAAGGCCGCACGGGCCTCGGCAGAGAGGGGAAATGTGGTGGACTTGACCAGGGGGCGGGCCTTGTCTGCGTAATGGGGGACCCATTGAGCGTAATAGGAAAAAAAAAACAGGCACCGTCTGAGGGCCTTGAGAGTGGTGGGAAGAGGGAGTTCTAACAGGGGGCGCATACGGTCGGGGTCAGGGCCAATGACCCCGTTTTCCACGAGATATCCAAGGATAGCGAGTTGGGTGGTTCTGAACACACACTTGTCCCTGTTATAAGTAAGGTTCAAAGCTTCGGCCACTTGGAAAAATCATTGGAGGTTGGCGTCGTGATCCGACCAGTCGTGACCACAGATGGTGATGTTATCTAGATAGGGAAATGTGGCCTTCAGTTGGCACTGGTCCACCATCTGGTCCATTTCCCTCTGGAAGACTGAGACCCCATTTGTGACACCAAATGGGACGCGCAGGAAGTGATAGAGCCTGCCACCCGCCTCGAAGGCGGTGTAGGGGCGGTCCTCCGGGCGGATGGGGAGCTGGTGATAAGCGGATTTCAGATCTATTGTCGAGTACACCTTGTACTGAGCTATCTGGTTGACCATATCCGCGATGCGGGGTAGGGGGTACACGTCAAGCTGTGTGAACCTATTGATGGTCTGGCTATAGTCCACGACCATCCTATTTTTCTGCCCGGTCCGAACAACGACCACCTGGGACCACCAAGGACTTGTGCTTGGCTCAATGATCCCCTCCCTGAGCAGCCGCTGAACCTCCGACTGAATGAAGGCCCTGTCCCCCGCACTGTACCTCCTGCTTTTAGTTGCCACAGGTTTACAGTCGGGGGTCAGGTTGGTGAACAGTGATGGGGGAGGGATCTTGAGGGTGGAGAGGCTGCAAGTGGTGTCAGTAGCACAGCTATCGGCATGGTGCTGGGCGGGACGTGTGGTTCGGTGTGTATGTGTGTGCGGTAACGGGGTATATGGCGAAGTCCCACCAAACTGAGGATTCCTGACAGTGAGCGGTGGGAGGGGCCCGTCATATGCCATAGTCACACTTTCGAGATGGCTCTGGAAGTCCAGCCCCAATAGCACAGGTGCGCACAGTCGAGGCATGACCAGGAACGCAAGGTCCCGATATTCTGTGCCCTGCACCACCAATGTCGCTACACAACCCACCCGGATGTCTGTGGAATGCGACCCAGAAGCCAAGGTGATCCTGTGACTTACCGGCCGTGTCACGAGTCCGCAGCGTTGCACCGTGTCCGGGTCAATAAAACTCTCAGTGTTGCCCGTGTCAAACAGGCAGCTAGTCCTGTGCCCCTCCACCAGGATGTCCATCATCGACCTTGCGAGCTGGTGCGGAGCGCTTTGGTCGATGGTTACAGTGGCCAGAGTTGAAATGCTGTCTTGGTGCCCGGTAAACACCGGCGAGTCGGGGGCGGGGCATGGTGACGCCGGCAAAGATGGCCGCCTACATCTGGGCATGCAAGATGGCGGCCCCCACGTCTCAAACGCAGCGCTGCTCGACCCCGCGCGCGGTTTAGACTTACAGGCTCTGGCGAAATGGCCCGGTTTTCTGCAGCTGGAGAAGGTCGCTTCTCGAGCTGGGCAACGGTTTCGAGGATATTTCTCAAGCCCACAGAAATAAAACAGCTTTCGCTTGGTCGAGTTCGGGGAGTGCGTGGAACCGCGACTGGCAGCGGCATTGGCGAATTCACTCGCGGGAACCGGCGGTGGCAGGGTCTGAGGCGTCCACGGAACCGGCAGGGAATCGCACGGCTGGACAGCGTCAGCGTTGTGCAGAGCAGCCTCCAGCGTATCAGCCATCTCGATCGCTGAGAGTAAGGTCAGATCAGCTTTTTCCAGCAGCCGCTGGCGCACATACACTGACCTGATTCCGGTCACAAAGGCGTCTCGGACCAAGAGTTCCGCATGCTGTTCCGCCGTGAGCGTTTTGCAGTCACAAGTCCGCACGAGTGCCTGTAGAGCTCGGAGAAATTCGGCGGACGACTCCGCAGGGCGCTGTCTGCGCGTGGCCAAGCGATGTCTGGCGTAGACGGCGTTCACCGGCCGCAGGTACTGTCTTTTGAGGGCATCAAGCGCCCCTTCGTAGGTTGAGAGGTCCCTGATGAATGAATAAACTTTTGGGGCGACTCTCGAGAGGAGAATTCTGTGCCTAACAGTGGGGTCAGTTGCACGAACCTCCTCCAAGTATAATTGGAAGCATGCAAGCCAGAGCTCAAAGGCAAGAGCTGCTTCAGGGTCTTGGGGGTCCAAATCCAATCTTTCCGGACGTAAAACGGTTTCCATGTTTTAACTTCCAGTCAATAAAATTGATGCACCATCAATAACTCACTCTGAGACGTAAGAAGCGAGATATCGGCTTTTATTGACTGGAAGAATGAACAACACTACATCCTGGAGAATGAGGCTGGGCTCAGGCCTCAATCGCCTTTATACAGGGGTCTGTGGGAGGAGCCACAGGAGCAGTCAGCAGGGGTCTGTGGGAGGAGCCACAGGAGCAGTCCAGACAGGTATATGTAGTTCACTACAGAGAGTCTCTGTGGGCCCACTGCTGAAGCCTGGGTCTGTGAGTCTCTGTGGATCCACAGCAGACGCTGGGTCTGTGAGTCTCTGTGGATCCACTGCAGACACTGGGTCTGAGAGTCTCTGTGGGTCCACTGCAGACGCTGGGTCTGTGAGTCTCTGTGGGCCCACTGCAGACGCTGGGTCTGTGAGTCTCTGTGGGCCCACTGCAGACACTGGGTCTGTGAGTCTCTGTGGATCCACTGCAGATGCTGGGTCTGTGAGTCTCTGTGGGCCCACTGCAGACTCTGGGTCTGTGAGTCTCTGTGGGTCCACTGCAGACGCTGGGTCTGTGAGTCTCTGTGGGTCCACTGCAGACGCTGGGTCTGTGAGTCTCTGTGGGCCCACTGCAGACGCTGGGTCTGTGAGTCTCTGTGGGCCCACTGCAGACGCTGGGTCTGTGAGTCTCTGTGGGCCCACTGCAGACGCTGGGTCTGTGAGTCTCTGTGGGCCCACTGCAGACACTGGGTCTGTGAGTTTCTGTGGGTCCACTGCAGATACTGGGTCTGAGAGTCTCTGTGGGCCCACTGCAGACGTTGGGTCTGTGAGTCTCTGTGGGTCCACTGCAGACGCTGGGTCTGTGAGTCTCTGTGGGCCCACTGCTGAAGCCTGGGTCTGTGAGTCTCTGTGGGTCCACTGCAGACACTGGGTCTGTGAGTCTCTGTGGGTCCACTGCAGATGCTGGGTCTGTGAGTCTCTGTGGATCCACTGCAGACACTGGGTCTGTGAGTCTCTGTGGGCCCACTGCAGACACTGGGTCTGTGAGTCTCTGTGGGCCCACTGCAGACACTGGGTCTGTGAGTCTCTGTGGGTCCACTGCAGACGCTGGGTCTGTGAGTCTCTGTGGGCCCACTGCTGAAGCCTGGGTCTGTGAGTCTCTGTGGGCCCACTGCAGTCGCTGGGTCTGAGAGTCTCTGTGGGTCCACTGCAGACACTGGGTCTGTGAGTCTCTGTGGGTCCACTGCAGACGCTGGTCTGTGAGTCTCTGTGGGCCCACTGCTGAAGCCTGGGTCTGTGAGTCTCTGTGGGCCCACTGCAGACGATGGGTCTGTGAGTCTCTGTGGATCCACTGCAGACGCTGGGTCGGTGAGTTTCTGTGGGTCCACTGCAGACACTGGGTCTGTGAGTCTCTGTGGATCCACTGCAGACACTGGGTCTGTGAGTCTCTGTGGGTCCACTGCAGACGCTGGGTCTGTGAGTCTCTGTGGGCCCACTGCAGACGCTGGGTCTGTGAGTCTCTGTGGGCCCACTGCAGACGATGGGTCTGAGAGTCTCTGTGGGCCCACTGCAGACACTGGGTCTGTGAGTCTCTGTGGGTCCACTGCAGACACTGGGTCTGTGAGTCTCTGTGGGCCCACTGCAGTCGCTGGGTCTGTGAGTCTCTGTGGGCCCACTGCAGACACTGGGTCTGTGAGTCTCTGTGGGCCCACTGCAGACACTGGGTCTGTGAGTCTCTGTGGGCCCACTGCAGTCGCTGGGTCTGAGAGTCTCTGTGGGCCCACTGCTGAAGCCTGTGTCTGAGAGTCTCTGTGGGCCCACTGCAGTCGCTGGGTCTGTGAGTCTCTGTGGGTCCACTGCAGACACTGGGTCTGTGAGTCTCTGTGGATCCACTGCAGATGCTGGGTCTGTGAGTCTCTGTGGGCCCACTGCTGAAGCCTGGGTCTGTGAGTTTCTGTGGGTCCACTGCAGACACTGGGTCTGTGAGTCTCTGTGGGCCCACTGCAGACACTGGGTCTGAGAGTCTCTGTGGGCCCACTGCAGACGCTGGGTCTGTGAGTCTCTGTGTGCCCACTGCAGACGCTGGGTCTGAGAGTCTCTGTGGGTCCACTGCAGACACTGGGTCTGTGAGTCTCTGTGGATCCACTGCAGACACTGGGTCTGTGAGTCTCTGTGGGCCCACTGCAGACGCTGGGTCTGTGAGTCTCTGTGGGCCCACTGCTGAAGCCTGGGTCTGTGAGTCTCTGTGGATCCATTGCAGATGCTGGGTCTGTGAGTCTCTGTGGGCCCACTGCAGACACTGGGTCTGTGAGTCTCTGTGGGCCCACTGCAGACACTGGGTCTGTGAGTCTCTGTGGGTCCACTGCAGACGCTGGGTCTGTGAGTCTCTGTGGGCCCACTGCTGAAGCCTGGGTCTGTGAGTCTCTGTGGATCCATTGCAGATGCTGGGTCTGTGAGTCTCTGTGGGCCCACTGCAGACACTGGGTCTGTGAGTCTCTGTGGGCCCACTGCAGACACTGGGTCTGTGAGTCTCTGTGGGCCCACTGCAGACGCTGGGTCTGTGAGTCTCTGTGGGCCCACTGCTGAAGCCTGGGTCTGTGAGTCTCTGTGGGTCCACTGCAGACACTGGGTCTGTGAGTCTCTGTGGATCCACTGCAGATGCTGGGTCTGTGAGTCTCTGTGGGCCCACTGCAGACACTGGGTCTGTGAGTCTCTGTGGGCCCACTGCAGACGCTGGGTCTGTGAGTCTCTGTGGGCCCACTGCAGACACTGGGTCTGTGAGTATCTGTGGGCCCACTGCTGAAGCCTGGGTCTGTGAGTCTCTGTGGGTCCACTGCAGACACTGGGTCTGTGAGTCTCTGTGGATCCGTTGCAGACGCTGGGTCTGTGAGTCTCTGTGGGCCCACTGCTGACGATGGGTCTGTGAGTCTCTGTGGATCCACTGCAGATGCTGGGTCTGAGAGTCTCTGTGGGCCCACTGCTGAAGCCTGGGTCTGTGAGTCTCTGTGGGTCCACTGCAGACACTGGGTCTGTGAGTCTCTGTGGGCCCACTGCAGACATTGGGTCTGTGAGTCTCTGTGGATCCACTGCAGATGCTGGGTCTGTGAGTCTCTGTGGGCCCACTGCAGACACTGGGTCTGTGAGTCTCTGTGGGCCCACTGCTGAAGCCTGGGTCTGTGAGTCTCTGTGGGTCCACTGCAGACACTGGGTCTGTGAGTCTCTGTGGATCCATTGCAGACGCTGGGTCTGTGAGTCTCTGTGGGCCCACTGCAGACACTGGGTCTGTGAGTCTCTGTGGATCCACTGCAGTCGCTGGGTCTGAGAGTCTCTGTGGGTCCACTGCAAATGTTGGGTCTGAGAGTCTCTGTGGGCCCACTACAGTCGCTGGGTCTGAGAGTCTCTGTGGGCCCACTGCAGGCGCTGGGTCTGAGAGCCTCTGTGGGCCCACTGCAGACACTGGGTCTGTGACTCTCTGTGGGCCCACTGCAGACGCTGGGTCTGTGAGTCTCTGTGGGTCCACTGCAGACACTGGGTCTGTGAGTCTCTGTGGATCCATTGCAGACGCTGGGTCTGTGAGTCTCTGTGGGCCCACTGCAGACGATGGGTCTGTGAGTCTCTGTGGATCCACTGCAGACACTGGGTCTGTGAGTCTCTGTGGGCCCACTGCAGACGCTGGGTCTGTGAGTCTCTGTGGGCCCACTGCAGATGCTGGGTCTGTGAGTCTCTGTGGGCCCACTGCAGACACTGGGTCTGTGAGTCTCTGTGGGTCCACTGCAGACGCTGGGTCTGTGAGTCTCTGTGGGCCCACTGCTGAAGCCTGGGTCTGTGAGTCTCTGTGGGCCCACTGCAGTCGCTGGGTCTGTGAGTCTCTGTGGATCCACTGCAAACGCTGGGTCTGTGAGTCTCTGTGGGTCCACTGCAGACACTGGGTCTGTGAGTCTCTGTGGGCCCACTGCAGTCGCTGGGTCTGTGAGTCTCTGTGGGTCCACTGCAGACGCTGGGTCTGTGAGTCTCTGTGGGTCCACTGCAGACACTGGGTCTGTGAGTCTCTGTGGGCCCACTGCAGACGCTGGGTCTGTGAGTCTCTGTGGGTCCACTGCAGACACTGGGTCTGTGAGTCTCTGTGGGTCCACTGCAGTCACTGGGTCTGTGAGTCTCTGTGGGCCCACTGCAGACGCTGGGTCTGAGAGTCTCTGTGGGTCCACTGCAGACACTGGGTCTGTGAGTCTCTGTGGGCCCACTGCAGACACTGGGTCTGTGAGTCTCTGTGGGTCCACTGCAGACACTGGGTCTGAGAGTCTCTGTGGGTCCACTGCAGACACTGGGTCTGTGAGTCTCTGTGGGCCCACTGCAGTCGCTGGGTCTGTGAGTCTCTGTGGGTCCACTGCAGACACTGGGTCTGTGAGTCTCTGTGGGCCCACTGCAGACACTGTGTCTGAGAGTCTCTGTGGGCCCACTGCAGACACTGGGTCTGTGAGTCTCTGTGGGCCCACTGCAGACACTGTGTCTGAGAGTCTCTGTGGGCCCACTGCAGACACTGGGTCTGTGAGTCTCTGTGGGTCCACTGCAGACGCTGGGTCTGTGAGTCTCTGTGGGTCCACTGCTGAAGCCTGGGTCTGTGAGTCTCTGTGGGCCCACTGCAGACGATGGGTCTGTGAGTCTCTGTGGATCCACTGCAGATGCTGGGTCTGTGAGTCTCTGTGGATCCACTGCAGACGATGGGTCTGTGAGTCTCTGTGGGCCCACTGCAGACGCTGGGTCGGTGAGTTTCTGTGGGTCCACTGCAGACACTGGGTCTGAGAGTCTCTGTGGGCCCACTGCAGACACTGGGTCTGTGAGTCTCTGTGGGCCCACTGCAGACGCTGGGTCTGAGAGTCTCTGTGGGCCCACTGCAGACGCTGGGTCTGAGAGTCTCTGTGGGCCCACTGCAGACGCTGGGTCTGAGAGTCTCTGTGGGCCCACTGCAGACGCTGGGTCTGAGAGTCTCTGTGGGCCCACTGCAGACGCTGGGTCTGTGAGTCTCTGTGGGCCCACTGCAGACGCTGGGTCTGTGAGTCTCTGTGGGCCCACTGCAGACACTGGGTCTGAGAGTCTCTGTGGGCCCACTGCAGACGCTGGGTCTGAGAGTCTCTGTGGGCCCACTGCAGATGCTGGGGAGAACCAGTCATAGCATACGATCCGGTGGGATACCCGTTGGTTCGAGATGGATTGCGAGCGACATTCAGAAGGTGAAGTGTGCTTTCACGTTGACCGAGGGCCGAGCACGTGAGTGACAGAGAAGTTCAAGATGAGCTCCAACATGTGCACATTTGAGTTTAATTAGAACGGGCCCTTTTCTTTTTCTTGTTCTTTACTAAGCCTTTAGTTAAGTTAAGATTCATAAATAAAATTCCTTTAATCATGTGCAGTGTACTGTCTGTTATTTTGTGGCACTAATTTGCAACAGGGTGGCAAATTACACAGCATCCACACAAACTGGGGTTTGGGTGGGACGAGCTGTCTCAATCTCCCGAGTTTGGCGGGACTTACACAGCTAAGGAAACCAGGATGTTTCAGCAAGATCTGCAGAATCTCTTGTTTTTATAGTGGATGCAATCTTCTTGAGGGACTGCCCGCTGACGATGTTTTTAATGGTGGCGCGTGTTGTGCCCTTGATGGAGTCTACAACACTCTGCAGCCTCTTGTGCCTTCAAACCAGCTATGATGCAACCAGTCAAAATTAGAATCAGGTTACTTGTCACTGAGTAACACCCACAATGCGGAAGGAACTCAACAGGTCAGCATCTGTAGACGCATAAAAAGCTAAGTGTAACGTCTGGATCAATTTCTTTTAGAGCAATGACCCTATCCTCTTATCACTATGTTTTGATCTGTTGTCTACACATGCACATTGTTCTGCCTCTCTCTCTCTCTCCGCAATGTGAATACACCAGTTAAAGCTATCTCCCACGTGCATGCTTTTATTTAATTGATGTGTAGTTGTGCACAGACACAACAAATGTCAATAGCGAGAGTTAAACAGCTCGAGAAGGCTGAAGGAGCTGTAAGTACCAGTGAAAGATGCACTGAACTTAAAGTGAAAATAATGTGGTGATGGCTTCAGTTGGGAAAGTTGATGAATTTGATAGTGCTAATGAAGGGTGGGAGTTGTGTATTGAGAGGGTATGTGAACAACGTGGAGAAGCAAAAGCAGGCCCCTACACTTCTTAGCTTAATGGGCCCAAGAACACAGTCTCCTATGTTCCTTAGAAACTCCTCAAAAGGGAGCAAGTAAGACCCTCGACAAAATCGTTACAACTTTACAAAATCACTGGGGCCCTAAACTGTCTGTAATAGTGGAGACATTTAAAGTTTACAAAAGGAGCCAGTCAAAAGATGAAAGCATTTCTGAACATATTGCAGAACTGCACGAACTTTCCCAGTACTGTGACTTTCGAGATGGACTCACTGATGCATTAAGGGACAGGCTTGGATGTGCCATTCATAGTCAAAGCTCTCAAAAGAGGCTACCGTCTCAAAGAGACCTAACCTTAGACTGGGCATTGACCATTACAATATCGTTAGGGGCCGCAGCAAAGGATGCAGCAGAACTACAGAAAAGGAGGGCAGAATCTGAAATGCACCAAATGTCCCTGAATGGTGCAAAAAGCCAAAGATATTATCGATGTGGCAATTCTCCAATGATGCAAATGACTGTTTGTTCAAGGAAAAAGTCTGCAGGAAGTGTCACAGACAAGGTCACGTGGAGGGAGTGCAAATCAGACAAAAATTACAACCAAAGGGAGAAACCACACCAAGTGGAAAGTTTCAAACACAAAACTAGAGCAAATGAGCAAAGTGACCAAATGTGAAATTGACAACACAGAGTCTAACGAAGGTGAGCTGTGATGGCTAGAATTGTAAAGTATTACTGAAGCAGATCACAAAATCATATGAATCACAATAGATATGTTTAGTATAAAACTGAAAATAGAGCTTGATACAGGTGATAGAGGTGTACAAGATGATGAAAGGCATTGATCATGTGGATCGTCAGAGACTCTTTCCCAGGGTTGAAATGACTGCCACAAGAGGGTACAGAGGAGATGTCAGGGGTAAGTTTTTCACTCAGAGAGTGGTGAGTGCATGGAATGGGCTGTCAGTGACGGTGGCGGATATGATAGGGTCTTTTAAGAGACTCCTGGATAGGTACGTGAAGCTTAGAAAAATAGAGGGCTATGGGTAACCCTGGGTAATTTCTAAGGTAGGGACATGTTTGGTACAACATTGTGGGCCAAAGGGCCTGTATTGTGCCGTAGGTTTTCTATGTTTCTAACAGCAGGGCTTTTTATCTCTAGCTGAAACCAAAACATTCTACCAGCAGGACACTCTGCTTTTGCAGGAACTGATGAAATGAAATACCTACAGCATAGTGGTAGAAATCTTAGCCAGGGCATTGCATATACACCCTGAGCAAGAGGGTAATTAAGGAGAGTGTAGGACTATCCAAGGGTAAGTGGGGGACCACTTGCTTGGACGGGGAAGATGTGGATGAGGTTATTAATGAGTACTTTACATCGGTAGTTTCCAAGGAGGAGGACATGGAGGATACGGAGATCAGTCCCAGGAGTATTGATACTCTGCAGCATTTCAAGGTAAAGAGGGAAGTAGTGCTGGGTCACTTAAAGAGCAAAACGGTGAATGAGACATCAGGTCTGAGAAAGAGACAGAACAGGGTTAAGGGCAGGACTCTTAATAGTGTTGATGAGCAGAGGGACCTTGGTGTCCAGCTTCATAGCTCCCTGAAAGTGGCTACACAGATTGATAGGGAGGTTAAGAAGGCACACAGCATGCTTGCCTTTATTAGTTGAGGCATAGAGTTCAAAAGTCAGGAAGTTATGTTACAGCTTTACAAAACTCTAGAGTCATAGAGTCATTGAAAACCACAGCACAGAAACAGGCCCTTCGATCTATATTGTCCATGACAAATCATTTAAACCACCTAGTCCCACTGACCTGCACCTGGACCATAGCCCTCCATACCCCTACCATCCTACTATCCAAACTACTCTGAAATATTGACATTGAAATCGTATCCACCACTTGCAAAGGAAACTCGTTTCACACTCCCGCCACCTTCTGGAAAAGAAGTTTCCTCTCATGTTCCCCTTAAACATTTCACCTTTCAGTCTTAACCCATGACCTCTAGTTGTAGTGGGAAAAGCCTGCTTGTATTTATCCTAGCTATACCTCTCATAATTTTATATACCTCTATCAAATCTCCTCTCAGTCTTCCACATTCTAGCAAATGAAGCCCTAACCTATTCAATCTTCCTTTATAACTGTCAGCAAGGTGTCAGCAACATCCTTGTAAATTTTCTCTGTACTCTTTCAACCTTATTTACATCTTTCCTGTAGGAAGGAGACTAAAACTGCACACAGTACTCCAAATTAGCTACACCAGCATCTTATACATGACATCCCAACTCCTGTACTCAATAGTTTAATCTATAAAGGCCAATGTTCCAAAAGATTTCTTCATGGCCCTACCTACCTGTGACGCAACTTTCATTAAAATATGGACCTGTATTCCCAGGTCCCTTTGTTCTACCTCACTCCTCAGTGCCCTACTGCTCACCATGTAAGTCCTACCCTCGCTGTCCTCCCAAACCTTACATTAAATTACATCTGCCATTTTTTCAGCCCATTTTTTCCATCTGGTCCAAATCCTACTGCAAGCTTTGATAGTCTTCCTTGCTGTCTGGTCTTGATGACATCCACAAATTTGCTGATCCAGTTAACCACATTATTGTCCAGATCGTTGATATAGGTGACAACAGACCCAGCACCAATCGCTGCGGCATTCCACTAGCCACAGACTTGTCCTTTTCCATAATTAACTTGAAATTAATGGTATTATAATGCTAAATGCAACCAGCAGATGTAATCAGAGAAGCAACCATCTACTGCCACTCTTTGGCTTCTCCTGCAAAAACCAAAGTTCTAACCCAATTTACTACCTCATTTTGAATTCAAACAACTGAAACTTCTTAACACGGAGTCTTGTCAAATCAGAATCATATCTCGAGAAATTTGTTAACTTTACAGCAGCAGTGCAATGAAATATATGATGAATAAATATGGGGAAAAACTGAGTTACATTAAGAATATATACTGTCTATTAAACAGTTAAGTAAATAATGCAAAATAACAGAAATAAAAAAGTAATGAGGTAGTGTTCATAGCTTCAATGTCCATTTAGGAATTGGATGGTAGAGGGGAAGAAGCTGTTCCTGAATTGCTGTGTGTGTGTGTCTTCAGGCTTCTGTACCTCCTTCCCGATGGTAACAGTGTGAAGTGGTGGGAATCCTTAACGATGGACGTCACCTTCCTAAGGCATCACCCCTTGAAGAAGTCTTGGATGGTTTGGAAGCTGGTACCCATGATGGAGCCGACCAATTTTACAATTTTCTGCAGCGTATTTTGATCTTGCGTAGTAGAACTAACTCCTTCCCCCAGACCAGACAGTGATGCAGCCAATTAGAATGCACTCCACGGTACATTTGTAGAAGTTTTTGAGTGTTTTAGTTGACAACCTAAATCACCTCAAACTCCTTATGAAATATAGCCGCTGTCTTGCCTTCTTTATAGCTGCATCAATATATTGTATCCAGGTTAGGTCCTCAGAGACATTGACACCCAGGAACTTGAAACTGCTCACTCTCTCCACTTCTGATCCCCCTACGGGGATTGATATGTGTTCCTTCGTCTTACTCTTCCTGAAGTCTACATTCAGCTCTTTGGTCTTGCTGACATTAAGTGCAAGGTTGTTGCTGCAGCACCACTCCACTGACTGGTATATCTCACTCCCGTATGGCCGTTCATCACCATCCCAAATTCTGCCAATAATGGTTGTGTCATCAGCAAATTTATAGATGCAGTTTGAGCTGTGCTTAGCCACACATTCGTGGGTGTAGAGAGAGTAGAGTAGTGGGCTAAGCACACGTCCCTGTGGCGCGCCAGTGTTAATTGTCAGCAGGCTGGAAGTGTTACTTCCAATCTGCACAGATTGTGGCTTTCCGGTTAGGAAGCTGAGGATCCAGTTACAGAGGGAGGCATGGAGTCTCAGGTTCTGTAGCTTTTTGATCAGGACTATGGTATTGAATGCTCAGCTGTAGTTGAAGAACAACATTCTGCATAGGTATTTGCATTTCCAGATGATCCGAGGCTACACGGAGAGCCATTGAGATCGTGGTTGCTGTAGAACGATTGTGGCAATAGGCAAATTGTAGTGGGTCCAGGTCCTTCCTGAGATAGCTGTCAATTCTAGCCAAGATCAACCTCTCAAAGCAGCGATCCTCATAGCTGTGCTTTTATTCTCCCTTTCAAAGTGGGCATAAAAGGCGTTAAGCTCATCTGGTAGTGAAGCATCACCGCTATTCACAATGTTGGACTTTGCTTTGTAGGATGTGATAGCTTGCAAATCCTGCCAGGGTTAGCGTGCATCTGTCACGGTCCGGTCCAAAGTCTGCATTCCCGGTTCACGGTCCAGTCCGAAGTCTGCATTCCCGGTTCACGGTCCGGTCCGAAGTCTGCATTCCCGGTTCACGGTCCGGTCCGAAGTCTGCATTCCCGGTTCACGGTCCGGTCCGAAGTCTGCATTCCCGGTTCACGGTCCAGTCCGAAGTCTGCATTCCCGGTTCACGGTCCGGTCCGAAGTCTGCATTCCCGGTTCACGGTCCAGTCCGAAGTCTGCATTCCCGGTTCACGGTCCGGTCCGAAGTCTGCATTCCCGGTTCACGGTCCGGTCCGAAGTCTGCATTCCCAGTTCACGGTCCGGTCCACGGACTCCGGGTCCTCAGGCTGTCCCTTGTTTCGGTTGGACTTAATCATAAACATCTGATGCTCATCTTGGAGCTGGGTATATAAGTGGCCCTGGGACTGTGTGGTTGGGGGATTGTCTTGTCAAGATTCCCTAGGAGCAAATGGCTGGTGGAAGGCTGGTACGGCCACTTGCCATCTTTAGGCTGTGTTGGAGAACCATTGCTTCTTGGAGCCTTGCTGTCAGTAGTCGGAGCTGTCATAGCGGTATGGATTCGGGCGTTTCCCAGGCCAGCTGGGTGGCCGTCAGCCACTCTGAGCTAGGTAGGGATCTGGTTGTTTCCGTAGCCAGCCAAGATTGCTGGCTGTAACTGTGATTCGGAGCAGCCTTGACGCAGAGATGGAACCATCTGTCGTTCTTCGGTGTTTGTCTCTTCCTGTCCTCGCCCCATGGGGCAAGTCAGGCCATTCTGCCGTTGCCCTGTGGGGGGAATCTGTCTTGTCCTGTCTTTGCCTCCGTTGGGTAAGTCAGGCCGTTCTGCCGTTACCCGATGGATGGACCTGCCCCACCTTGGTGTGGAGTGAAAGTTGAGTCCTGGCTTGTCATAGGATAAGTCCTGGCTCTATGTTGATGTATAGTTCCTAGTCTGCCTCCAAGCTCCAGCCTCTGAGTTATGCAAGCCTCGAGCCCCGAGCCTCAAGAACCCAGAGCTTGTCAGGTCTTTGCCTGGTTTGGGGTCCGAGCCTGAGTCAAGACTCAGGTTCTGGGTCCTTGTCCAGTCTCGAGCTCGAAGTCCACACCCAGGCTCCTTGTTCCCAGTCCCTCGTCCTGGTCCTGCTTCCCTAGTCTAGTCTGCGACCTGTCCCGTCCTTTAGTTTTGTCCCGTCCTGTTCCTAGTACTTCAGTGTCTGTGTCCTGCATTTGAGTCCATTCCCAACAACAGCATCTGATGTCGCCTCCAACCCCTCCCAGAATTATTTCATGTCTCTTGAAATAGCCTTCTGCAAGTCATACCTGGTTTTCCTATACAGGCCTGGATCACCAGACTTAAACAGCAAAGATCTAGCCCACAGCAGACTACAAATCTCCTGGTCACCACGGTTTTTGGTTTGGGAATGTACAGTGAGTTTTTGTAGGCACACACTCATCCACACAGGTTTTAATGTGATCGGTGACAACTGTGGCGTACTCATCCAGGCTCAAAGATGACTCCCTCAGTACAGTCCAGTCCACTGATCCGAGGCAGTCCTGTAAGTGCTTCTCTGAGCTATACATTCTCGGTCTTCAATACTAGTACTGCAGTCTTCAGTCTCTGCCTATACTCCGGGAGCAGAAGTACTCCCTTTAAATGCACCCAATGTCTTGGGTGTATCCGCAGGTGCTGGAAATTCAAGCAACACACACAAAATGCTGGTGGAACGCAGCAGGCCAGGCAGCATCTATAGTTGATGTTTCACGCCGAGACCCTTCGTCAGGGCTAACTGAAAGAAGAGATAGTAAGAGATTTGGGAGGGGGAGGGCAGATCCGAAATGATAGGAGAAGACAGGAGGGGGAGGGATAAAGCTAAGAGCTGGAAAGCTGATTGGCGAAAGGGATAGACAGCTGGAGAAGAGAGAGGATCATGGGGCAGGAGGTCTAGGGAGAAATAAAGGGGGACGGGAGCACCGGAGGGAGATGGAAAACAGGCAAGGAGTGATTGTGAGAGGGGCAGAGAGTGAAAAAAGAGAGAGAAAAGAGAAAAAAGGAATAAATAGACAAACAAACAAACAAACAAATAAATAAATAGACAGGTGGACGAATAAATAAATAAATAAATAAATCAGGAATGGGGTAAGAAGGGGAGGAGGGGCATTAATGAAGTTAGAGAAATCAATGTTCATGCCATCAGGTTGGAGGCTACCCAGCCGGTATATAAGGTGTTGTTCCTCCAACCTGTGTGTAGCTTCATCTTGACAGTAGAGGAGGGCATGGATAGACATATCAGAATGGGAATGGGACGTGGAATTAAAATGTGTGGTCACTGGGAGATCCTGCTTTCTCTGGTGGACAGAACGTACGTGTTCAGCAAAACGGTCTCCCAGTCTGCGTCGGGTTTCACCAAATTATTCTGTCTAGGTGGCCTCCAACCTGATGGCATGAACATTGATTTCTCTAACTTCTGTTAATGCCCCCTCCCCTTCTTACCCTACCCCTTATTTAATTTTTTTTCCCTTTTCTTTTTTCTTCTCTTTCTCTGTCCCTCTCACAATCACTCCTTGCCTGCTCTCCATCTCCTTCTGGTGCTCCCCTCCCCTTTCTTTCTCCCTAGGCCTCCCACCCCATGATCCTCTCCCTTCTCCAGCTCTGTATCCCTTTTGCCGATCACCTTTCCAGCTCTTAGCTTCACCCCACCCCTCCTGTCTTCTCCGATCATTTCGCATTTCCCCCTCCCACTCACACTTTCAAATCTCTTACTATCTCTTCTTTCAGTTAGTCCTGACGAAGGGTCTTGGCCCGAAACGTCCTATAGATGCATCCTGGCCTGTTGCGTTCCACCAGCATTTTCTGTGTGTTGGTTGGTGAGCACCCACTTACAAGAATCACACATTAATACCACGTTATTCTACATATATTTCCTTCAGATTTTAGTACTCATCTCCATTCCGAGACCAATTCCATTGGACAAAAAGTTTAAAAAGGCTGAAAGCACATACCATCAGACTCAAGGACAGCTTCTACCTGGCAGTTATAAAACAATTAAAGAGCTCCCTAGTACAGTAAATTGGATCGTCACGGCTACCTCCTCATGATCTTGCTCCTTATTGTTTACCTGCATCCCACTTTCTCTGTAGCTGTTATACTTCATTATTATTATTTTCCCTTGTTCTGCTCCCAGTGCTCTGATTTACTGTATATGTGCATCTTGCAAGAGAAGCTTTTCACTGTATCTTAGTACCTGTCGCAATAATAAACCAATACCAATTTACAATGGTCAGTTATTCTTTTGATCTGCATGTCTTTGTGAGAGGGAGAATGTCCATTTTCCATACGGACAGCATCGGAGGTTAGAAGTGAACCTGGGTCTACCGATGGAATTATTTACAGAGTGAAGTTCGCGCAGAAAACCAAGGAGGCAGAAGTGTGACCAACCATTGAGCCTTAACTAAAAGATGGGCTGGTTTAACCCCTGGGAACTCCAGTACAAAATAAATGGCTTGCTTTGACATTGACTGATCACTAATGAATGAAAGTGATGCGTGCGGCACTGATTGTGACTGACACTGTCCCCTGATGACACTTTTATCCCTTGTAAGGATTGACCAGCTGGCTTGAACTCCTGCTGGGAAGTGGGCAAAGCTCAGCAGCAGCTGCGAGGTGGGAAGCACGGATGCGGGCCGGAGCCGGAGGCCACAGGGATCACTGCACTTCACTTTCTTCTTAGCCGTTAAACTTTATTCTGCACTCTGTTATTGTTTAATGTTGTAATAATCTGACCTGTATGAATAGTATGCATGACAAGCTTTTCACTGTATCTCAGTAGATGTGACAATAATAAACTAATATCAATTCCAGTTAATTCTACACACATTCCCATGGTCCTCGCTGTTAACTGACACCTGGAATTGAAGCACAGTTTTGGTTGAGATTGATGTTGGAGTTAGTGTTAGCATTAGGGCTGTGGTTGGTACATGGGATGGCATTAGTGTTTGAGATGGGATTGGTGTTTAGTATGAGGTTGCTGTTTGGGTTGGGATTGGTGCTGGGGATTGATGCTTGAGATGGGATTGGTGTTTGGGATGGGGTTGGTGTTTGGGATGGGATTGGTGTTTGGGATGGGGTTGGTGTTTGGGATGGGGTTGGTGTTTGGTATGGGATTGCTGTTTGGGATGGGGTTGGTGTTTGGGATGGGATTGGTGCTTGGGATTGATGCTTGAGATGGGATTGGTGTTTGGGATGGGGTTGGTGTTTGGGATGGGGTTGGTGTTTGGCATGGTGTTGGTGTTTGGGATGGGATTGGTGTTTGGGATGGGGTTGGTGTTTGGGATGGGGTTGGTGTTTGGGATGGGATTGCTGTTTGGTATGGGATTGCTGTTTGGGATGGGGTTGGTGTTTGGGATGGGATTGGTGCTTGGGATTGATGCTTGAGATGGGATTGGTGTTTGGGATGGGGTTGGTGTTTGGGATGGGGTTGGTGTTTGGCATGGTGTTGGTGTTTGGGATGGGATTGGTGTTTGGGATGGGGTTGGTGTTTGGGATGGGGTTGGTGTTTGGGATGGGATTGCTGTTTGGTATGGGATTGCTGTTTGGGATGGGGTTGGTGTTTGGGATGGGATTGGTGCTTGGGATTGATGCTTGAGATGGGATTGGTGTTTGGGATGGGGTTGGTGTTTGGGATGGGATTGGTGTTTGGGATGGGGTTGGTGTTTGGCATGGTGTTGGTGTTTGGGATGGGATTGGTGTTTGGGATGGGGTTGGTGTTTGGGATGGGGTTGGTGTTTGGGATGGGATTGCTGTTTGGTATGGGATTGCTGTTTGGGATTGGTGTTTGGGATGGGATTGATATTTGGGATGGGGTTGGTGTTTGGGATGGGATTGGTGTTTGAGATTGGTGTTTGGGATGGGATTGGTGTTTGGGATGGGATTGATATTTGGGATGGGGTTGGTGTTTGGGATGGGATTGGTGTTTGAGATGGAATTGGTGTTTGGGATGGGGTTGGTGTTTGGGATGGGGTTGGTGTTTGGAATGGGATTGGTGTTTGGGATGGGATTGATATTTGGGATGGGGTTGGTGTTTGGGATGGGATTGGTGTTTGAGATGGGATTGGTGTTTGGGATGGGGTTGGTGTTTGGAATGGGATTGGTGATTGGGATGGGGTTGGTGTTTGGGATGGGGTTGGTGTTTGGGATGGGGTTGGTGTTTGGGATAAGGTTGGTGTTTGGTATGGGATTGATGTTTGGGATTGGTGTTTGGGATGGGATTGGTGTTTGGGATGGGATTGGTGTTTGAGATGGGATTGGTGTTTGGGATGGGGTTGGTGTTTGGGATGGGATTGGTGTTTGGGATAGGATTGGTGCTTGGGATGGTATTGGTGTTTGGGATAGGATTGGTGCTTGGGATAGTATTGGTGTTTGGGATTGGTGTTTGGGATTGATGTTTGGGATGGGGTTGGTGTTTGGGATAGGATTGGTGCTTGGGATGGTATTGGTGTTTGGGATGGGATTGGTGTTTGAGATGGGATTGGTGTTTGGGATGGGATTGGTGCTGGGGATTGATGCTTGAGATGGGATTGGTGTTTGGGATGGGGTTGGTGTTTGGGATGGGATTGGTGTTTGGGATGGGGTTGGTGTTTGGCATGGTGTTGGTGTTTGGGATGGGATTGGTGTTTGGGATGGGGTTGGTGTTTGGGATGGGGTTGGTGTTTGGGATGGGATTGCTGTTTGGTATGGGATTGCTGTTTGGGATTGGTGTTTGGGATGGGATTGATATTTGGGATGGGGTTGGTGTTTGGGATGGGATTGGTGTTTGAGATTGGTGTTTGGGATGGGATTGGTGTTTGGGATGGGATTGATATTTGGGATGGGGTTGGTGTTTGGGATGGGATTGGTGTTTGAGATGGAATTGGTGTTTGGGATGGGGTTGGTGTTTGGGATGGGGTTGGTGTTTGGAATGGGATTGGTGTTTGGGATGGGATTGATATTTGGGATGGGGTTGGTGTTTGGGATGGGATTGGTGTTTGAGATGGGATTGGTGTTTGGGATGGGGTTGGTGTTTGGGATAAGGTTGGTGTTTGGTATGGGATTGATGTTTGGGATTGGTGTTTGGGATGGGATTGGTGTTTGGGATGGGATTGGTGTTTGAGATGGGATTGGTGTTTGGGATGGGGTTGGTGTTTGGGATGGGATTGGTGTTTGGGATAGGATTGGTGCTTGGGATGGTATTGGTGTTTGGGATAGGATTGGTGCTTGGGATAGTATTGGTGTTTGGGATTGGTGTTTGGGATTGATGTTTGGGATGGGGTTGGTGTTTGGGATAGGATTGGTGCTTGGGATGGTATTGGTGTTTGGGATGGGATTGGTGTTTGAGATGGGATTGGTGTTTGGGATGGGATTTGTGTTTGAGATGGGATTGGTGTTTGGGATAGGATTGGTGCTTGGGACGGTATTGGTGTTTGGGATGGGGTTGGTGTTTGGGATGGGATTTGTGTTTGGGATGGAGTTGGTGTTTGGGATGGGATTGGTGTTTGGGATGGGATTGATGTTTGGGATGGTGTTGGTGTTTGGGATGGGGTTGGTGTTTGGGACAGGATTGGTGTTTGGGATGTGATTGGTGCTTGGGATGGGATTGGTGTTTGGGATTGATGTTTGGGATGGGATTGGTGTTTGGGATGGGATTGGTGTTTGGGATGGGATTGATATTTGGGATGGGGTTGGTGTTTGGGATGGGATTGGTGTTTGAGATGGGATTGGTGTTTGGGATGGGGTTGGTGTTTGGGATGGGGTTGGTGTTTGGGATTTAATGACACAATAAGATAGAGAACACAATAATTAATATACATGATAAATATAAATACACAAGCTAACTGATATACATAGATTATATGTTTTTAAAGTGACTAGATACAGGAGTGTCTGTACAAATGGTGGCTCTGACAGGAAGTGATAAAGTAGTGGTGGGAGAGTAGAGAGGTGGGTTAGTGGGTGGAGGTGTTGATCAGTCTTACTGCTTGGTGAAAGTAATGGTTTTTGTGTCTAATGGTTCTGGCATGGATGCTACGTAGCCTCCTCCCTGATGGGATTGGGACAAACAGCCCATGAGCAAAGTGGGCAGGAACCTTCATGATGTTACAGGTCCTTTTCCAGCACCTTTCTGTAACGTGTCCTTACTGGTGGGTAAGCAGGTGCTGGTGATGCATTGGGCAGTTTTGATGACCCGTCCTGGAGCCTTCCTGTCAGCTGTAGTGCAGTTTCCGTGCCACGCAGTGAGGCAGCATGTTAGGATGCTGTCTACTGCGCACATGTAGGACATGAGTATAGATGTGCGTATGCCAGCCCTCTCGAGCCTTCTCAGGAAACCGAGGTGTTGCTGAGCTTTCCTGATTGAGTGGGACGTGTTCTGGAACCAGGAGCGGTTTGCGAGATGTTCACTCCTCGGACTGCTCGGTTTCTGCTGCTGTGCTGCCGATGTAAAGGGCAGTGTGAGCGGTGTGACTTCGCCGGAAGTCGATAACCTTTGGCTGGTTGACCTAGAGGAAGAGGTTATTTGCCTGTCACCGGGCCTCAAGTCTTTACACTTCCTCTTTGTAGGCCATCTCATTGTTATTGGTGATAAGCCATTGATGAACTTGACAATGAGATTATTCACAAACAAGAGAAAATTTGCAGATGCTGGAAATCCAAGTAACACATACAAGATGCTGGAGGAACTCATCAAGCCAGGCAGCATCTATGGAAAAGAGTTCAGCAGGAATTCTGCTGAAGGGCCTCGGCTCAAAATGTACTCTTTTCCTAGATGCTGCCTGGCCTGCTGAATTCCTCCAGCATTCTGTGTGTGCTGGTGTGATTACTCGAGTGTTTGTCCGTGCACTTATGTGTGAGTCGAGTGTACAGCATTGGGCTCAGCACACAGCTCTGGGGGGCACCCGTGTTGAGGGTGATAGGGAGGGAGGTGCAGTTGTGCATCCTGACTATCTGAAGTCTGTTGGTTAGGATGTCCAACGCCCAGTTACATAGTGGCATATTTAGAGCCAGGAGTAGGAGTCTGCTCAGCAAGGTCTGTGGGACAACAGTGTTGAATGCTGAAATGAAATCCAGAAGTAGCATTCTGACACAAGTATCCTTGTTTTCTAGGTGCACCAGGGCCAGGTGCATGACGGATGCTATGGCATCTGTCGTAGAGTGGTTCTGTTGGTAAGTGTCCAGTGTAGAAGGAATGGAATTAATTAGTTACACGGGCGGTGCGGACTGGTTGAGACAAAGGGGCCTATTCCTATGCTATTGGAAGATAGTGGCACATCACAACAGTAGTGAAGGCAGAGGAAGTACTACAGCAGTCAAGGGTCTCCAGTCATCTTGTGTTCCATGCCACCGGGCCCTGACCCCTGACCCCGATTTGTCAAGGGCCGTGTGGTGTCTGCCCGTGAATCAGGCCTCCCCACGTTAAACAAGGCATTCTCCATTCAGGGAATCTGTCCTCGATTATGTGGATCCCAGATCAGCCTTTACAGCCACCTGAGGACCCATCAATAAACAACCCCCTTAGGAGAACATCACACTTGACCCGAGTGATAGCACTGCCTTCTATCTCTAAATAAGTAACTGACAGCCTGGATCATTTGGACAATTTGCTGTCCCCATAATGTTCTTTCAGTGCAGCTCCCTGTGGCTTGGTGTTGATAGCAAGGAGCAACAGAAAGCAAACTGGCCCATCCTGTCCAGATCCTTGATCTCTTCTGTTAAATGTTTGTAGGGAGGAACAGCTGGCTGGTGAAGAAACTGCAGGCCCCCTGTCCTCTTTATGCCTTGGAGACCACTTCAACATGCTTGCCTCATCCATCACTGTCTTAACTAGGGCCGCACCTTCAGCTCAAATAGGAACATGAGATGATAGACAGGAGCTACAGGGAGGTAGTCACCCCCATGTTGCAGGAGGAAGGTACCTGGGTGACTGTCAGGAGAGGGAAGGGGTATAGGCAGCTAGTGCAGAGTCCCCTTGTGGTCGTTCCCCTCAGTAATAAGTATAACAGTTTGAATATTGTGGGGGGGCATCCTACCGGGGGGAGCCAGAGCAACTGGATCTCTGGCACTGAGTCCGGCTTTGTGACTCAGAAAGAAAAGGGCTGAAGAGAAGTGAGAAGTGCAGTAGAGATGGGAGATTCATAGTTAGAGAAGCAGAAAGCAGATTCTGTGGGTGTGAAAGAGACACACAGATGATATGTTGCCTCCCAGGTTCCAGGATCAGAGATATCTCGGATCTGGTCCACGGTGTTCAAAGGAGGAGAGTGAACAGCCAGGGGTACATGTACATGGTACATATTGGTACCAATGACTTCGGTAGGAAAAGGGATGAGGTCCTGAAGAGAGAATACAGGGAGTTACACAGAAAGGTGAAAAGTAGCAGTCTCTAGATTGCTGCCTGTGCCACGTGCCAGTGAGCGTAAGAATAGGATGATTTGCTGGACGAATGCTCGGCTGAAGAATAGGTACAAGGGCAGGGTTTCAGATTTCTATATCACTGGGATCTCTTTTGGGGAAGGTATGACCTGTACAAAAAGGACGGGTTAGACCTGAATCTTGGGGGCCAATATCGTTGCAGACAAGTTTGCTAGAGCTGTTGGGAAGGATTCGGTTTTTTGTTTTTGATCCTCCACAATATTCTGCGTGGGAATTTGAACTGGAGGTGGCAGTGTGTTTTTTACGAGGCTGAGTTGCGAGCTCGACATCAACCCGGCACGGATGGTACGGGAGTCACTGGATCAACATCAACCCAGCAGGGGAGCGGTCTGTCACTGGATCGAACTCGGGAACCTCCGCTGATCCCACTGCGCCATCAACCGACCTAATTTAGCAGGGGATGGGAACCAGAGTGATATGACTGAGGATGGGGCAGTTGGTACACAACTAGATGCAGTGTACAGTGGAGACTGTGAGGAACACAGGCAGACGTTAGGGCAAATTTGCAGTCAGTGGGATGAGTTAAAGAGTAACAAGGGCCCAAGACAAAAAGGGTGATAAATACAAGCCTGAAGGTTCAATATTTGAAAGCACTCAGTACGTGGAATAAGGTAGATAATCTTTAACGTAGTTAGAGATTGTCAGGTCTAATGTTGTGGGCATCACTGAGTCGTGGCTGAAAGAAGTTCCTAGTTGGGAGCTCAACATTCAAGGGTACACATTGTATCAAAAGGGCAGGCAGGTACGCAGTGGTGTGGGGTAGAATACGTATGGGATGCGTTTTTAGAGCAGCTTGAGGTTGAGCCTACTCAGGGAACAGTAATTCTGGATTAGATGCTATGCCGTGACCCAGATGTGATTTGTGAGCTTGAGATAAAAGGACCCATAGGAGGTGATAATAATATAATAGAATTTTGAAAAGAAGAGGCTAAAATCAGTATTACAGTAGAGTAAAAGGAAATACATAAGCAAGGGAGAGGTGCTGTCCAAAATTGATTGGAAGGGCACACTAGCATGGATGACAGCAGAACAGCAATGGCTGGTGTTTCTGGGGGAATTCAGAAGGAACAGGAAAGATGAAGAGGTATTCTAAAGGAAGGATGGGGCAACTGTGGCTGTAAAGATAGCATAAAAGCTAAAAAGAGGGCATATAAATAGCTCAGGTTAGTGGGAAGGTTGGGATCAGGAAGCTTTCAGGAAAAAAAAGAAGGCAACTAGAAAAACATAACGAGAGAAAGGATGAAATATGAAGGAAAGCCAGACAATAATATAAAAGAGGATACAAGAAGTTTTTTCACATATATTGTATACAAGTAAAAGAGGAACGAGAGTGGATATCGGACCACTGGAAAAAGATGCCGTAGTGGCAGTAATGGGAGACAAAGAAATAACAGAAGAAGTGATTGAGTGTTTTGTGTCAGTCTTTACTGTGGAAGACACAGCAGAATGCTAGAAATGTGAGAGAATCAGGGCAGAAGTGACTCTCATTGCAGTCACTAAGTAGAAGATGCTTGGGCAACTGAGTAGTCTAAAGATAGATAAGTCACCTGGACCAGGTGGACTACACCCCAGGGTTCTGAAAGAGGTAGCTGAAGAGAATGTGGAGGCATTAGTCATGATCTTTTAAGAATCACTAGATTCTGGAATGGTTCCTGAGGGCTGGAAAATTGCAAATATGACTCCACTCTTTAAGAAGGGAGGGAGGCAGAAGAAAGGGAATTATAGACTAGTTAGCCTAACTTCGGTGGTTGAGAAGATGTTGGAGTCTATTATTAAAGATGAGATTTTGGAATACTTGGAGGCACATTACAAAATAAGCCAAAGTCAGCATGGTTTTCTAAAGGGGAAACCTTACAAGCAGGAAAGACAAAAGAGAATTAGTGGATGTTGTTTATTTGGACGGCCTTGGACAAGGTACTGCACATGATGCAGCTTAACAAGAGTCCATTGTATTACTGGAAAGATACTAGCAGGGTAGAAGATTGCCTAACTGGCAGGAGGCAAAAAGAGGGAACACAGGGGTGATTAGTGGTGTGCCGCAGGGATCAATGTTGGGACCACTTCTTTTCACATTAGGTGTCACTGATTTAGTTGCAGGAATTGATGGCTTGGTGGGCAAGTTGGCGGACGATACAAAGATAGGTGGAGGAACAGGCAGTGTTGAGGAAGCAGGGAGTCTGCAGAATAACTTGGACAGATTGGGAGAGCCGGCAAAGAAGTGGCAGATGGAATACAGTGTCAGTAAGTGTATGGTCATGCATGTTGGTAGAAGAAATAAATTTGGTAGAAGAAACATTTTCTAAATGGAGAGAAAATTCAAAAATCTGAGGTGTAAAGGGACTTGGAGTCCTTGTGCAGGATTCCCTCAAGGTTAATTTGCAGGTTGAGTTGGTGGTGAGGAAGGCAAATGTGATGTTAGCATTCATTCAAGAGGACTAGAATATAAAAGTAAGGGTGTATTGCTGAAGCTTTATAAAGCATCGGTCAGACTGCACTTGGAGTATTGTGTGCAATTTTTGGCCCGTTATCTACTAAAGAATGTTTGGCATTGGAGAGGGTGCAGAGAAGGTTATAGAACATAGAAACCTACAACACATTATAGGCCCTTCAGCCCACAATGTCATGTCAACAATGTAACCCGTTCTAGAAACTGCCTAGAATTACCTTACTGTATAGCTCTCTATTTTTCTAAGCTCCATTAACCTATCTAAGAGTCTCTTAAAAGACCCTATTGTATCCGTTTCCACCACAATCACTGGCAGTGCATTCCACGCACCCACCACTCTCTATGTGAAAAACTTACCCCTGACATCCCCGCCCGCACCTACTTCCAAACACCTTAAAACTATGCCCCCTCGTGTTAGCCATTTCAGCCTGGGAGAAAACGTCTGGCTATCCATTTGATCAATGCCTCACATATACCTCTATCAGGTCACCTCTCATTCTCTGTCGCTCCAAGAAGAAAAGGCCAAGTTCACTCAACCTATTCTCATAAGGTACCCCATCCAATCCAGGCAACATCCTTGTCAATCTCCTCTGCCTCTCTCTATAGTATCCACATCCTTTCTGTAGTGAGGTGACCAGAACTGAACACAGTACTCCAAGTGGGGTCTTATATAGCTGCAACATTACCTCAGGGCCCATGGTTGATGAATGCCATCACACCGTACACCTTCTTAACAACACTGTCAACCTATGTTGCAGCTTTGAGTGTTCTGTGGACATGGACTCCAAGATCTCTCAGATCCTCCACACTGCCAAGAGTCTTACTGTTAATATTATATTCTGCCTTCTTAGTTGACCTATCAAAATGAACCACTTCACACTTACCTGGGTTGAACTTCATCTGCCACTTCTCAGTCCAGTCCTGCATCCTATCGATGTCCTTCTGGAACCTTTGACAACCCACCAGACTATCCACAACACACCCAACTTTTGTGTCATCAGCAAACTTACTAACCCACCCTGCTACTTCTTCATCTAGGTCATTTATAAAAATCATAAAGAGGGAGTGGGTCCCAGAACAGATCCCTGCAGAACACAACTGATCACCGACCTCCATGCAGAATATGATCCGTCTACAAACGTTCTTTGCCTTCTGTGGGCAAGCCAGTTCTAGAACCACAAAGCAAGGTCTTCTTGGATCCCATGCCTCCTTACTTTCTGAATGATTCTTGCAAGGGGAACTTTATCAGATGCCTTACTGAAATCCATATACACTACATTCACCAATGTGCTTTGTTACCTCCTCAAAGAATTTAATCAGGCTCATAAGGCACGACCTGCCCTTGACAAAGCCATGGTGACTATCTTTAATCAGATTATGTCTCTCCAAATGCTCATAAATCCTGCTTCTCAGGATCTCTTCCAACAATTTGCCCACTACTGAAGAAAGACTTATAATTTCCTGGGTTATCTCTACTCCCTTTCTTGAACAAGAGAACAACATTTGCATCCCTCCAATCCTCTGATATTTCTCCCATCCCTATTGATGATGCAAAGATTATCGCCAGAGGCTCAGCAATCTCTTCCCTCACATCCTAGAGTTCACAAGTATGATCCCGAGAAGGAAAGAGTTGACATATGAGGAGACTTTGATGGCTCTGGGCCTATACTCATTGGAGTTTAGAAAGAATGAGAGGGGATCTCCTTGAAACCTATTGAATATTGGAAGGCCTAGATAGAGTGGAAGTAGAGTGGATGTATGCTATAGTGGGTGAGTCTAAGACCAGAGGGCATAGATTTATAATTGAGGGATATTCATTTAGAACAAAAATGAGAAAAATTTCTTTAGCCGGAGGGTGGTGAATCTATGTAATTCATTAACACGGATGGCTGTGTAGGCCAATTCTTTTTGTATTTTTAAGGCGGAAGTTGATAGATACTTGATTAATCAGGGTGTCAAAGGTTATAGGGAGGGGGCAGGAGAATGGGGTTGAAAGGGATAATAAATCAGCCATGATGGAATGGCAGAGCAGACTCGATGGGCTGAATGGCCTAATTCTGCTCCTATATCTTAGTTCTCTAAAGTCTTATGGTTTTCCCACTCCAGCCATACAGTGGGATGTCCTTGCTGTGGAGAGGAAACGTGGACAGTGTGACTGGTAGATGCTGCAGTCTGGGCTCTTCTCTAATGCTGTTATTTCACAAACTATTAAATTGTAGGGATTATCAGGTTCCAAGAATAAGCTGTACTGACAGACAGACTGGCATTGTGCATGGCTCCCACTTCAGTGAATCAATGCGATTTCTTAAAGCTTCCAGGTCCCACCATTAACACAGGTCAGAATATAAGAATGTCCCTTTGGGACAGAGATGAGGAGGAATTTCTTTAGCCAGAGGGTGATGTATCTGTGGGATTCATTACCACAGACAGCTCTGGAAGCCAAGTCATTGGGTATACTTAAAGCACAGGTTGATAGGTTCTTGATTTGTAAGGTCATCAAAGGTTACGTGGAGAAGGCAGAAGAATGGGGTTGAAAGGGATAATAAATGAGACATGATGAAATAGCAGACCAGCCTCGATGGGCTGAATGGACTAGTTCTGCTCCTAAGTCTTATGGTCTTGTGGTCTCAGTCCTCTGCTTGCTTGAATTTATTTCACTCTGAATGAAGTTGTCCTTACACCTCACAATATCCCACACTTGCTTTAACCTGACCATTTCCAATGGCTTATATACATTTTTGTTGGTCTTATGCTGTTCTGGAGATATAATCAGGATTTAGTCTGGTCCTAATTGGAAATTCACCTACAATTGGGATCAACATCTGTCGATCCCTCAAAGTTGCTCCACAGTGGACAGGGTGGTTATGATCGGGTACACTGGAAAAAGCGGCAGAGGGTTATAAACTCAGCAGCTGCATCAGGGGCACTAGTCTCCCCAACATCGAAGACATCTTCAAAAGGCTGATTCTTCAAGTACTTGGCATCCACCACAAGGACACTCACCATCCAGGATATTCCATCTTCTCATCGCCACCATCAAGGAGGCGGCACAAGAGCCTGAAGACAAACACTCAATGTTTCCCCTCCACCGTCAAATTTCTGAAGAGCCCGTTCTCTCTTTTTGCACTAATAATATTTTATATTCCTTTTTGTACAAAGTAATTTTTATGTATTGCACTATATTGCTGCTGCAAAACAACAGATTTCATCACATGTCAATGATAATAAATCGATTCTAATTCTGGAAAGGCATATAGTTTGTCAGTCTCTATTAGTCAGGGGATTGAGTTCACGAGCAGCAAGGTAACATTGCAGCTCTGTAAGACTCAGGTTAGAAAGATGTGTTTCTGAACAGCTGCTACCACACTATTCTTGTGCTCTCTTTGAATGACTTATTTAAATTTTGATGCATATTTCTTATTGCAATTTGCAGCATATTTTAGATATTTCACTGACAGGATGTCTGACATATCCACAGTGATCTTCTCTATTTGTCATTGATGCACCTGGATGCATCGTGACTTGGTTTGGCCACTGTCCTGCCTGTCACCACAAGATAGAGTGGATGTGGAGAGGTTTCTTACAGTCGGGGTGTTTAAGACCAGAAGGCGCAGCTTTGGAGTACAAGGAAGCCTTTCAGTACAGAGATGAGAAGGAATTTCTGCAGCCAGAGGGTGCTGGAACTCTGCAATTCGTTGCCATGGGTGTCTGCGGAGGCCAGGTCATTGGGTATATTTGAAGTGGAGCTTGATAGGTTGTTAGTTAGTAAGGGTGTCAAAGGTTATGAGGAGGGGGCTGGAGAGGGATAATAAATCAGACATAACGGAATGGCAGAGCAGACTCAGTGGGACAAATGGCCTAATTCTGCTCCTATATCTTCCAGAGTCATAGAGAAGAGCAGCACAGAAACAGGCCATTCAGCCCATCTAGTTCAGGCTGAAACAACTTAAACAGCCAATTCCCATCGACCTGCAGTGAGACAATAGCCCCCCATATTCCTACTATCCATGTACCTATCCAAACTTTTCTTAAACATTGATATCAAGCTCACTTGCATCAATTGAGCTGGAAGCTCATTGCACACTCTCATGACACTCTAGGCGAAGAAGTTTTCCCTCATGTTCCCCTTAAACCTCACACCTTTCACCCTTAAGTCGTGACCTCTGGTTATAGTCTCACCCATCCTCAGCGGAAAAGGCTTGCTTGCATTTACCCGATCTATCTTATGGAAACTGCAGAGATGTGGACACAGTTCAGCATATCACAGGGTGCCGTGGTAGAGTAGCAGTTAGCATGAGGCTACTTCAGCTCGAGGTGTTCAGGAGTTCAGAGTTCAATTCCAGCACTGTCCGAAAGGAGTTTGTATGTTCTCCCTGTGACCATGTGGATTTCCTACAGGTGCTCCACCTTCCTCCCAAGGTCCAAAGATGTACCGGTCTGGTTAGTAGGTTAATTTGTCACTATAAATTGTCCTGTGATGTTCAGTAGGTGCATTGCCGGGTAGTGCAGCTTGTTGGGCCTGGATGGCGTGTTCCATACCCTATCTTAAAATAAATAAAAAACAACTCACAGAAATCAGCCTCCCCTTCGTGGTTTCTGTCCCCACTTTTTACTGCCTCGGTAAAGCAGCCAGCATAATCACAAACCCCACTCACCCTGAACCCTCTCTCGACCAGAGAGAAGTTACAAAAGCTTCAGAACACAGCCCACCAGGTCTCAGCACGGGCCAAAGGACCCGTTCCTGTGCTGTTTAACTTGATGACTCAAGGGCAGCTTCCATCCTGCTGATACAGGACTCTCGAACGGATCTCTTACAAAAACACCTAATCTACCTCATCATGACAGAGCACCTTAATTGTCTACCCGCACTTTACTTGCTCCATAACTAACTCTTTCTTCTGCATTCTGTGTTTTTTTACCACATTGATGCACTTAAGTATGGTATGATCCGTCAGGATGACACACAAACAAAATCATTTCACTGTGTGTCATACCATGCGACAATATCGGCAGGAGTGACCGGAGTGCTGGTAGAGTGAGCCAAAGTGGGGTGATGATGGTGCATTAACTGAGACTGTCTGGAGGAGATGTAAGTGAAAGAAAATGAGGAAGAAGAGAACAATTGAAAACAAAACTGAATACCAGAATCATGGTTTATTATTATTATTATTATTGTTGTATTTTTTAAAACCTGAGGTACAGGCATAGCCAAGCACACCCATTTCTCAATTGCCAGGAACTTTTGGACTATTCTAGTGGTGTTTAATATTGTGGCTTTCTGAAGATTGACATAAATATTGCTGTGTAGGCCTAATTGTTTAATGCTATTGTGTAATCTTTTGGGATGATACCAGTTGTAGATATTACTACTGAGACAATGTATACCCTGTTCACATTCCATAGTCTTTCAATTTCATCTTTGAATCTAGCATGTTTCTGCTGTTGTTCACGTAATGGCTTCTGTTTGGAATGGTTATACTCTATCTGTTAAGTAAGTAGTTCTTGCTGGTTTACCTTGTAATATTATATCCGGACAATTATTATGGATTGTTCTATCTGGAATAACAGATCATTCGTAATATAATTTGTGGGACTGTGACTCTAGAACTGGATCAGGCTTGTATTTATGGTGAGGAATGGTTTATTTTATGAGTTTGTATTTTAAAGCAAGACCTTGGTGAATGATGTTTGCCTGTATAAGTCATCAGATTGAGTGAAGCCTCTGCAGAATTCTGTAACGTGTTGGATTGCTTCTGGCTTTTCTTGGCATTTTCTGCATTTATCATCTTGCACTTGTTGGTCTTTTTAAAAATATTGTTGATATAATTTTTGTGTTAACCACCTGGTCCTGTATTACCACAAGGAAGCCCTCTGTTTCTGTGGAGAGGTTGCCAACTCTGAATCGGGTGTTCAATGCTTACTTGTCTAGTCTGCTCAGATCATGAGGAAGTCTTCCATTGGTTAACTTTTTCTTCAATAGTGATAATTTCTTCATTTTCCTGTGTAGTGCTTTCGTTTAAGCTTAGTGGTGGGTACTTCTCATCGGAATTGCATATGCTCATGTAGGGTGCTGAATCCTGTTTCCAGTGGTGAAAATATATCCTTAGATGTTTATCTGACTGTTTTATAAATTTTTAATGACTGTTTTTCCTCTTCATCTTCCTGTCCTAGGCAGTGTTAATCTAAGTGTGTTCGAGCATACATAGTGTGTTCTAAAATTTGTCATTTCAGTTCCTAGTTTTCTTTGTAAATTTTCAAGATTGGTTTCGGATGAAGACACTAAGCCAAAAGAATACGTTAATATGGATATAGCGAAAATGTTTATTGCATTTGTTATATTTTTACTTTTGAGCTCTGTTTGGCAGATTTTCTTACTGCATTGAAGTAAAGTCTGTCAAAAGTTTTCCTTTTATCACACTATGATCTATTTTCTTTGCTTGTTGATATCCCAGATATTTATATGTTTCATATGCATCCATCAGTTGTGTTGTCTCCCGCTGCCCTGTTTTGTATTCTATTAGTTCCACTGCACCTTTCATTATGTTTAATGCTCTGCACTTATCCATTTCACATCACATTTATATCTTACGAAAATAGTTCTACTATTTGAATTAATTGCTTTAGCTTTAATGATGAAGGATTGTATAATTTCAAGTCATCCATTTATAAAAGGTGTGTCAATGTATAATTCGTTTGGTTGTCTCTGATTCGATACCTTATTTTTGTCTGATTCTCTAAATTAGAGAGCAGGTTTAAAGCTAGACAAAACCATAGTGGGCTTAGAGAGTCACCCTGGAAAATGCCTCTGTTTATTTTGATAATGGTGGTTGTTCTTTTTTGGTTGTTAATAGATAGAGTGATTATAGTACACCAAAGTTTCATCAGATGTCATATAAATTTCACAAGTAATGGGTGTAATTGATTTATATTATGTGAGGGATGTAAGTAATAAAGTTAATTCAATTCAATATTAAGAGCTTTTATTAACCATGAGTAGGGGACCGAATCAAATGCTTTTGGTAGTCAATATAACAACAGAGATTTCTGCTTTACCTCTGGGTTTCATTTAGAACTACAGAATCAGTTGTTCTTCACATAATTTCATACCCTTACTGCATCCTTTCCGCTCTTCTGTAAGTATATTGTGGCTATCTAACTGAGTGGTGATCAGTTGTGAGATACATGTTACAATTTTATATTAGTTTGTAAACAAGCAATAGGATTATTGTTATTATTATGATTACTATTATTACAAATCATAATTCTGGTATTCAGTTTGCTCAATGATCACATTATTGTCACGTGGACTGAGGTACAGTTTTGGAGACTATCCATATTGATTGTTTCACACATCAGTACAGTTCATCAAGATAGTACAAGGGAAAACCAATAACAGGATGCAGAATAAAGTGTTATAGTAGCAGTGCGGGTCGAAAATAACACAGCAGAAACATAATACAGAAACACAAGAGATTCTGCAGATTGTGAGAATCCAGAGTAACACACACAAAATGCTGGAGCAACTCATCAGATCAGACAGCGTCCATGGTGAGGAATATCAGTACAGATCTGCAATAAAACCATAAAAGCCTGTAAAGACACAGCGGATCAGGCCACATTTGAGGAAAAATTTGCAGAGTTAACGCTTCGGTTCTGAAGTGGTTGAATATGGTGAAATACCCTGAGAACTGTAATCAAACATGGGATTTTTCATTTTGTTTTTAAAACTCTTATGGAAGCTCATCTCCTCTGAAATGTTGACTCTGTTTCTCTTTCTACAGATGCTGCTGGTCCATGAAGTATTACCAGCATTCTCTGTTTTTAACTCAGATTTTCAGAGTAAACAGTATTTTAGTTTTGATCAGGAAATGGCTGGTGATGTCACCCAGCACCAAGGGCTCCTGTGGATCAGCAGTGCCACATGGTGGTCTACACTGGTTCTGCAATTAGAATTAAAATATTTTGTTAAGCACCTCACTAAAAATTGCTTTCTTCCTGAATTTGTAATTAGTATAATTGTCAATATCAATTCAGTTACTCTTAGTAGAGTCATAGTCATACAGCCCTTTCGGCCCATCTAGTCTGTACCAAACTATTATTCTGCCTAGACCCATTGACCCCCTCGTGGATGATAGCCCTCATACCCCTCCCATTCATGTACTTATTCAAATTTCTCTTAAATGTTGAAATCGAACCCACATCCACTACTTCCACAGACAGCTTGATCCACACTCACACCATCCTCTGAGTGAAGAAGTTTCCCCTCAAATTCTCCTTAAATATTTCATCTTTTACCCTTAACCTATGATCTCTAGTTCTGGTCTCAGTGGCAACCTCAGTGGTAAAAGCCTGCTTGCATTTACCCTATCTACAGTATACACCTCATGATTTTGTACACCTCTATGAAATCTCTCTTCCAATGCTAGAGGGAATAAAGTTCTAACTTATTCAACTTTTCCTTATAATTCGGGTCCTCAAGTCCCAGTAACACTCTGCCTTTAAACTTTAAACACAAAAGATTCTGCAGATGCTGGAAATCCAATGAACAGGGCATCAAAAGAGACAACTGAAGCTTGTAGACCCAGCCAACTTCATGATGAACATAAGTCTTTCCACCATCAAGAACTTCTTCAAAAGGGGCCACTAAAGACCCTCACCATTCAGGACACATACTCTTCTCATTACTATGAATGATCCAATAACCCATGAAGACAACTTCACTGTTCCTCATTTGCACCATTCTTCTACTTATTGTGATGACAAATTGAATGACCAATTAATAATTGGGGAACTTAATAGAAGTTTTGGCCAACCCAATAACTACATGCCGGTGAACTGCAGCTGAAGACGAAAATGTCTGTCACTGTAATGAATATTACTCCGAAACGATCTGAGTTACTAAATGTTGAAGCTGAGAGCTGCTAGCAGGCTTTCTCAACAAAGAGCTTGCAAAGGACACAAATCATGACACATTCTCCCTTCTCCCCTCTGTGACATTAAACAAACAAATACCAAATTGGAATTGGAAATGGTTTGTTATTGTCGCAAATACTGAGATAACAGTGAAACAGTGTGCATACAGATGGTGCATTGAGGCAGAACAGGTAAAACTATAATAGATTGCAGAGTAAGTGTAAAGGCTACAGAGAAAGTGCACAGATGAAGAGTTGGAGACATCGACATACCTCAGCTGCCATCTATTGGGGCAAATTGGTGAAGCAGGTGGCCATTCAACCCATCAATCTTATTCTAACAGTTTAAAGAGTAAAGGGCAATTTGACTGAACTTTTCAAGGGCTGAAGGAAAATTCAGAGGAACCTCATTTTGCTGCAGACTAGGCTAGTGGCTCAGGAGAACTGATCAAAGATGTCTTACTATCTAATTAGTAAGTGGGTTATTGATAATTGGTTGGTGTGGGCTCATTAGGCCTTCCTTCTTCCTGAAAGAGTCATTGAGCTAAACAGCAGGAAAACAGGCCCTTTGGCCCATCTCATTCTAGCCAACCAAGATGCCTCAGTAGTGTCTTGGGACATATGACACTTTAATCCTTTTTGCTCCTTATGGAGCATAGGGCATGTTGGGCTTTTCCGATCCTTGCTCTGATGTTCTCATCTGTACCTCCTGATTTACTGATTTTGCTTCCGTGTTAGGTGAACTTGTTTACATCTTCAACTATTTGTCCTTCAATCCGTAATGGCTCCTCTTGTTTGTTATTGACGTATGACACAATAAACCAATTTCCCAAGCCAATTATTCAAAACATCCCCATCGAAGCTGTTTCTTTGCGCATCCCCATCAGAGATGTTTCTTTCCACATCTGTATCGGTGATGTTCCGTTGCGTATGCGTAATAGTTTGATATGGGTAAGTGCTCAGCGACAAACTGCAGGGAGATTTGGACACACCTCAGCACATCACAGTAACCAGCCTCCCCTCTGTCTAGTGTTCTCACTGCCGCAGTCAGCAGCAAAGACCCCACTCACCCTTGTCATTCTTCTCCTCCCTTCCGTTGAACAGATGATGCAAAAGCCTGAAAACCTCTGGAACACCAGGGTCAAGGACAATTTCAACGCTATTATTATAAAACTATTGAATGGCTCCCCAGTACAATAAGTCAGTTTCTTGTCCTCACCATCTACCTTGTTATGATCCTGTACTGCACTTATCTGCAGCTTTTACACTTTATTCCACATTTGGTTATTGTTTTATCTTGTTCTACATATCTCAGCGCACTGTGTAATGAATTGATTGATATACGAGACAAGTCCTTCACCGCATCTTGGTGCATGGACTATCATAAACTAATTGCAATTCCAGTACCAAAGGGAATCAAGAGTTATGGGATAGGAAAAGATAGAAGGTCACACCAGAGCAAGCTAAAGGGGTTTTCTTATCTTGGTATTGGTATGAGAATAGATTTTGTATTGTTACAGTACAGTGACAACTTGTCTTGCTCACTATTCATACAGATCAGATCGTTACACAGTCCATTCAGACAGAACAGAGAAAAACAATATCAATGCAGAATAAGGGGCAACAGCTACCATAGAAGCGCAATGTAGATACACAATAAGATTATGAAGCCAAGAGTCCACCTTGTTGTAGAAGAGGTCTGGTAACAGTAGGACTGAAATGGTCTTTGTGCCTGGTGGCACTTGTTTTCAGGTTTTGTATCTTCTGCCCGATGGGAGAGAGGAGAAGGGAGTAGGTGGAGTCTTTGATTATGCAGTCTGCTTTCCTCCTTAGAGTACTTATGGAAGGAAAGAAAGTCATTAAATCAAATGCTCCCATTTCTCAATTGATCTCCAAGGAAAGTTTAACTTAAGAACAACCAGGAATAGATGAAAGGCTGCGGTAAGAAGGTAATCCCTACTTTACAGAATTGTTTCAGAATTAGTGTTTAGTTAAGTACAGCAGAGCTGGGACTTAATAATAGCAGCAGAGCTTGTTCATGACAACAAGCTATTTGTTGATACCTTAGCCCATGCTAATGCTGACATGCTGCAGGACATCAAACATGGAAAGAGATCTTGCAGATACAAGAAATCTTGTGCAACACTTAAACAAAATACTGGAGGAACTCAGCAGGTCAGGCAGACTTACCTTCCCAGTTCTGCTGAAGGTACTCAGCCCAAAATATCCTCTGTTTATTCTCCTCCATAGATGCTGCCTCATCTGCTGAGTTCAAAGTTCAAATTTTACTATTGAAGTACGTAATGGCACCATGTACAACCCTGAGATTCATTTTCTTGTGGGTATACTTAACAAAGCTATAGAATAATAACTATAACAGAATGAATGAAAGACTGCCCATCTAGGGTGTCAGACAGAGTGCAGAAGGCAATAAACTCTGCAAGTGCAAAATAGAAATAATAATAATAATAATAAAAAATAAAACAATCAATAAATATCAAGAGGTGGCACTTAGGAGGGTTAATGGCACCTAACGGTGACTCCTTTGCTTGCATCTTTGGAAACTGCTCCATCTCCATCTTTAATATCTTCATTTTTCCCTTTCAGGGTTCTTTTGAAGAACATGACCTGGAGTTACACGATCTTTGGGAAATAGGACCCACTCTCGGAGTTCCACGGTTGACCATTGTCGTTCAGCGTGCCAGGGGCTCGGCCTAAGAGTCTGGCTCGGATTCGGAATCCTAGGATCTCAGGGCTCTGGAGACGGGCAGATCGAGGGTTGGTGTCACGACAGGAGACCCTTGTGTCATCAGGGGAGTCGGGGTATCTGCGACTGTGTGGCTGGAGACCTGGGATCTTTGCGATCTTCAGGCACAGAGCTTGGAAAAAGCGACGTGGTGGACTCTTAACATTGTAAATCAGCGAGTTGTTTGTTATGTCTCCCCGCACGCTGGGAAAATGGAGACACCCCTTTCTCCCTTATTAGGGAGAGAGAGAGCCTGCGGTATGTCGAATGCCGAGTATAATGCGAAGTCTTTGGGCTAACTGCAAGTCTGTGTCTTTGCTGTTGCTTTGCTCACACTGAGTGCTCAGTGGCCGGTGCTGATGCTTTTTTTGCCGGTAAGGGAAGGGGCAATTGTTGCTTTCTGCTGGTTATGCGCGGGAGGGTGGGGAGCTGGGGGGACTTTGGGGTTCCAACATTTAACTGTCATTCATTCTTTGGGGCACTCCTCTGTTTTCGTGGATGTTTGTGAAGAAAAAGCATTTCAGGATGTGTATTGTCTACATTTCTCTGACATTAAATTGGACCTTTGAACATGAGATGAAGAGTCCATGAATGTGAATCGATTGGTTGTGAGGCAAGTGAAGTTGAGTGAAGCTATCCCCTTAAGTTCAAGAGCCTTGATGTCTGAGGGGTAAGACTGTTCCTGGTGGTGTGAATCCAGAGGCTCCTGTACTTTCTTCCTGATGGCAGCGGTGTCCTGGGTGCTGCTTTCCTGTAACAGTGTTCCATATACATGTGCTCAATGGTGCAGACCTATAACAGACTTGCCATATCCATTACTTTTTGTAGGATTTTCCATTCAAGGCCATTGGTATTTCCATACCAGGCTAAGAGACAGCCAATTAATCTACTCTCCACTGTACATCGAGAGAAGTTCGTCAAGGTTTTAGATGTCATGCTGAATCTACACATTGACTCACTGGAGTTCCTTCAGTATGTTGTGTCTGCTCTCAGGAAATCTTGCAGTCTCGTTACTTTGGTGCCTGAAACACTGCCAAACATCCAGGAGCAATCTACGAGGTCACCTGATTACTAACTAATCTGACCACCCCCCCCCCCCCGACCCAGAGGTCAGTGAATCCAGGAGGCAAAGTCCAGAGCACAGTGATTCCAAGGGTAGGAACCCAACGGTCGGTCAAAGGTCAAAGTTGGCAAGTTCAGAGGTAGAGGCCTGAAGGTTGAAGCTTGTCTGGAATCCGAGGCTTGATATCTGCCAAGGACTGGAGGCACAGAGGCAATCTATCCTGAGGTAGGAGGCTTGTCTGTGTGTGTGTGTGTGTGTGTGTGTGTGTGTGTGTGTGTGTGTGTGTGTGTGAGTGTGTGTGTGTGTGTGTGTGTGTGTGTGTGTGTGTGTGTGTGAGTGTGAGTGTGTGTGTGTGTGTGTGTGTGTGTGTGTGTGTGAGTGTGTGTGTGTGTGTGTGTGTGTGTGTGTGTGAGTGTGTGTGTGTGTGTGTGTGAGTGTATGTGAGTGTGTGTGTGTGTGTGTGTGTGTGTGTGTGTGTGTGTGTGTGTGTGTGTGAGTGTGTGTGTGTGTGTGTGTGTGTGTGTGTGTGAGTGAAAGGATGGGAAAGGGCCTTGTTTTCCCGCTGTTGTCTACTTTGGTTTTTTTGTTGTTGCAGCTTCTACTGAACATTGTGGGCATGCTCTGGTGGTGATGTGTGGTGACATTTGCGGGCTGCACCCAGCACATCCCTGGCTGTGTTGGTTAGTAAGTAAATTATCCATTTCACTGTATGCTTTGAAGTACACAATAAATAAATCTGAACCTGAATGTGAATATGGATATGAATATGAAAATGAATACGAATATGAATGTGGATATGAATATGAATATGGGTTTGAATATTAATGTGAATTTGAATATTAATATAAATGTGAATATGAATATGAATGTGGTTATGAATCTGTATCTAAATCTGAATCCTCACTTTATCTCTCATCTCCAGTACAGATTGGACAAAGTGGGATTGTTTTCCTTGGAAGAGACTGAGGGAAGACATGATGGGTGCTTACATATTAAAATATGAAGGTCTAGAACAGGGGTTCCCAGCCTGGGGTCCAGAGATCACTTGCTTAATGGTATTGGTTTATGGCATGTTGACAGTGCAGATGGTCATGTTATTTGTCCCTGGGTAGAAATGTCAAATACTAGAGGGCAGTGGCCCGAGTCCAATAAATGGTGCAGCTGTATGTCTTACACACAGTTGCTGCGATCACAAGACCGTGTTGGACATTGGTACTACAAGCTCGGTTCGTTGGAAAGACCATTGGTCAGGGAGCTGCGTGGCCTTGGTTGTTACGCAGGCCAATTCCCCATGCCTGCACCATGCATGGAGTCGGAGGAAGTCTGTTGGCGTGGATAGTGGATTGATTAACCAACAGAAGGCAGAGAGTTGGTATAAATGTGTTTCTCCGGTTGGCAGTCAGTGGTGAGTGGGGTGCCGCAGGGGTTGGTGCTGGGCCCGCAGCTGTTTACCATTTACATTGATGATTTGGAAGAGGGGACTGAGTGTAGCATAGCAAAATTTGCTGATGACACTAAACTGAGTGGAAAAGCAAATTGTACAGAGGATGTGGAGAGTCTGCAGAGGGATATAGATAGGTTAGGTGAGTGGGCCAAGGTCTGGCAGATGGAATACAAGATCATCCACTTTAGAAGGAATAATAGCAAACAATATCAAGTGGATAACCATATAACCATATAACAATCACAGCACGGAAACAGGCCATTCCGGCCCTCCTAGTCCGTGCCGAACTCTTAATCTCACCTAGTCCCACCTACCCGCACTCAGCCCATAACCCTCCACTCCTTTCCTATCCATATACCTATCCAATTTTACCTTAAATGACACAACTGAACTGGCCTCTACTACTTCTACAGGAAGCTCATTCCACACAGCTATCACTCTCTGAGTAAAGAAATACCCCCTCGTGTTTCCCTTAAACTTTTTTCAAGTTTTTCAAGTAAAAAGTTTTTCAAGTATGCAAAAAAATAAAAGAGAGATGAGAATGGGTATAGAACCATTAGAAAATGAGGCTGGAATAATACTAACAGGGGACAAGGAGATGGCAGCTGAACTGAATGAGTATTCTGCATCAGTCTTCACTGTGGAAAACACTAGCGGCATGGCAGATGTTGAAGAGTGTGAGGGAAGGAATGTGAGTGCAGTTACTATTACAAGGGAGAAGGTGTTCAAGAAGCTGAAAGACCCAAGGGTATATAAGTCACCCAGACCATGTGAACTGCACCCTTGGGCTCCTATGTCTTATGGTCTTATGGAAACATAAAAACATAGAAAACGTACAGCACAACACAGGACCTTTCGCCCACAAAACTGAGCTGAACATGTCCTTACCTTTGAAATTACCTAGATTTACCCATAGTCCTCTATTTTTCTAAACTCCATGTAGCCATCCAGGAGTCTCTTAAAAGACCCTATCATTCCCGCCTCCACCAACTCCACCGGCAGCCTATTTCATGCACTCACCACTCTCTGCGTAAAAAAACTTACCCCTGACATCTCCTCTGTACCTACTTCCAAGCACCTTAAAACTATGTCCTCTTGTGCTAGCCACTTCAGCCCTGGGAAAAAGCCTCTGACTATCCACATGATCAATGCCTCTCATTATCTTGTACACCTCTATCAGGTCACCCCTCATCCTTCGTCGCTTCAAACAGAAAAGGCCGAGCTTACTCAACCTATTCTCATAAGGCATGCTCCCCAATCCAGGCAACATCCTTGTAAATCTCCTCTGCACCCTTTCTATGGTTTCCACATCCTTCCTGTAGTGAGGTGACCAGAAATGAGCACAGTACTCTGAGTGGGGTCTGACCAGGGTCCTATACAGCTACAACATTACCTCTCGGCTCTTAAACTCAATCCCTTGGTTGATGAAGGCCAATGCACCATATGTCTTCTTAACCGCAGAGTCAACCTGCGCAGCTGCTTTGAGCATCCTATGGACTCGGACCCCAAGATCCCTCTGATCCTCCACACTGCCATTTTGCATCAACAACTAACATCTAAACCGAACCCTTACATCTTTGGAATGTGGAAGGAAACTGGAGCACCGAGAGCAGGGTTTCTTAAGCTGGAATCCATGGACCCTTCAGGGTCCCTGAATTTGAATGGGAGAAACTTTACATCTTTATTTTCTAACTGAAATTCAGCATTTCCTTCAATTATCAATGTTGGCAACAAACCCCAGTCGTATTAGTAGTACCAGTGACTTTGGCACCAAAGGAAATCACAGATATTTTCATGTCACATTACATTTGTTACAAATATCTCAGCTGTTTATAGCATGCTCATCACTACTTCCAAATGACATAGTTATTAGACCTGGAACTGGTTTGAAAGTGATGGCATTTTTCCTGTCTGCAGTTGCTTGTGCAATGTAGCTGGTCAACTATTGGGCAGCCCTGCAGCAAGTAGTCATTCAGCCACCAAACGAAGTGTCCTGACGAAGGGTCTCGGCCCGAAACATCGACAGTATTTCTCCTATAGATGCTGCCTGGCCTGCTGTGTTCCACCAGCATTTTGTGTGTGTTGTTGTTTGAATTTCCAGCATCTGCAGATTTCCTCGTGTTTGCTCTTTAAACTGTGAAGTTGCATGTTTTCACGTTTGTGACCCAGACAACTGAGTTATTCACCATTATTCCTGATCTGTCATTGCTTGTTGATCGATAAAGAAGGAGGTGAGCCAATTGTTAGAGTTTCACAAAACTGGACAGTTCAAATGAGAATTCTTAACTGTCAGTAAGACTAGTGGCATTTTGTAATACTACACAACTCCATACGCAGTAGCCCAATTCCAGGAAGGACATGAGGCCTGAGCTACTGCTCTAATTCTTGTTCCTGTCTGAGTATCTAAAAGCCATTAAAAGTGTTCAGGGTTTGGATAAATTGTAAAAACTGCCTTATTTTACTTACTCCGCATACAAATTTCTTGAATATCTTACACATCACGTAATTAACATACAGATCACTTATAACGAATTACTTAAAAACACACACAAAAATATTGAGTTTCAAAAATGTCAATTGAATCAAATATTTTACTTTGGCTTTATTTATTTTATTTTTTGCAAGCCCAATTTAAGTTGAAATGTCAGAGACAAGGAGTATGATGAAAACTATGTATTACATGGGGTTTCACTTGCATTAATGGACATGCTGGGACACAAAAGCCACAGTGTTCTTTGTGCAGAAAATCTCCCGTGAATGGAGGTATGAAGCCAGCAAAACTGAAAGAGCACCTCATGTCTGTGCATCCTGAAAATGCATCTGAAGGTGCAGGTTTTTTCATGTGAAAAAAAGCTCAATTCAAAACAGTTGTGACACTTTCTAAACTTGGATTTGCCATTTCACAAAATCCTTTGCTTGAAGCATCCTATAAAGTTGTTTACTGGCTTACCTAACAAAAGAAGCCGCACACAGTTGCAGAGACTTTAGTAAAGCCATGTGCACGGGAAATAGTCGAGCTGGTTTGTGGACTGGAACAGAGGAAATAACTGGATGCAGTTCCCTTATCAAATAATGAAATGTGTTCTTTTTTAACATTTTGAAGCAGGTCATTGAGGAATTGGCAGCCTCACAATTCCCATTCAGTAAGCAACTGGATAAAAATACAGACATCTCTCAATGTAGTTAGCTCTTTGTCTTTGTTCGTTATGCGCATGGTGACGCTATCAAAGAAGAATTCTTATTTTGTGAGTCCCTTTTGGAAAATACAAAGCCCGTCAATGTTTTGGAAATGGTAAGAAGTTCTTTTGCCAAACAAAACTTTGACTGGAAAGAAAAACTTCATGCTCTTTGGACAGATGGAGCTTTTGCGATGCTTGGTTCTAGTTCTAGTTCTGTTACTTTAGTGAAAAAGGAAGCTCCTTTCAGTGTTGTCACTCTTTTTTTTACACAGACATGCACTGGCAACAAAATTTCTTCCAGCAGCCTTGAAAGAAGTTTTGTCAACAGCCATAAAAGTCATCAACTTTATTAGAACCAGGTTTCTGAATAATCATATTTTTTAAAGATTTTATCAAGAAATAGGTGCAGAATATGAACTGCTTCTGTACCACACAGAAGTCTGCTGGCTTTCAAAAGGACAAGTCTTGAAGCATTTGTTCGAACTAAGGACAGAAGTTTCACTTTTTCTGAAGGAAGAATAAACACTTTAGGAACAGTTTGAAAATAGAGAATTGTATCAACAGGTTGGCTTACCTGGCAGATATTTTTAATCATATGAATGAAATAAATCTTCCAATTAAAGTTCCTGAACTCACCATTATGGATGCTATGGAAAAGTTAAAGCTTTCTTGGCAAAGCTGCTGATATGGAAGAAGACAGTAGAGGCTGACATCTTTGCAATCTTTCAAATGCTGCAGGAAGTGCTTTACCAAGATGATGTTGAGATACAAAATTCTCTGTCAGAATACATGCAAAAACTTCTATAGATGTACCGCGGAGAGCATTCTGACAGGCTGCATCACTGTCTGGCTGTCTGATATTGGGGGTGGGGGGGGGGGTGGCTACTGCACAGGACTGAAAGAAGCTGCAGAAGGTTGTAAATCTAGTCAGCTCCATCTTGGGTACTGGCCTACAAAGTACCCAGGACACCTTCAAGGAGCGGTGTCTCAGAAAAGCAGCTTCCATTATTAAGGACATCCGGCTGCAAAATACTTCAGAACTCTTTCAAAAGTTATTTTTATCTTGATAGTATTAAATTTGAACCGTGGATCCCCAATCCTTTTCTTTCTGGTATAAACTGTATCAAAGATGCTGATCTAGCCAAAGATGAACTCATTGATCTTAGGACAAAAGCTTACTACAATGGGAGTTAACTCAGAAAGCCTTAGAGAATTTGAGAGAAGCCTGTCCTTGCCTTGTGAAGTGCCCTATGGAAGTTTTAATTCCATTTGCAGCAATATATCTTTGCAAATCAGGACTTTCAACACCTGTAACCACTAAAACAAAAAATCTAAATTGATTGGCTGTCCAACATGACAAATGTGTTGCTTTCTCAAAGACCACCTCATAGCTTAGAAAAACAACAACAATCTTCACACTGAACTGTCCAAAAAATAAAGTTTAATTTTAACTCAGAATCAGGTTTATCAGGTATGTGTCATGAAATTTGTTAACTTAGCAGCAGCAGTTCAACACAATACATAATATAGGAGAAAATTAATTAATTAATTACAGTAAATGTGTATTGAATAGATTAACAATCATGCAAAAACAGAAACAATATATATTTTAAAAGTGAGGTAGTGTTCACAGGTTCAATGTCCATTTAGGAATCGGATGGCAGAGGGGAAGAAGCTGTTCCGAATCGCTGAGTGTGTGCCTTCAGGCTTCTGTACCTCCTTCCTGATGGTAACAGTGAGAAAAGGGCATGCCCTGGGTGCTGGAGGTCCTCAATAATGGATGCTACCTTTCTGAGACATCGCTCCCCAAAGATGTCCTGGGTACTTTGTAGGCTAGTGCCCAAGATGGAGCCGACTAAATTTACAACCCTCTGCAGCTTCTTGCGGTCCTGTGCAGTAGCCCCTCCATACCAGACAGTGATGCAGCCTGTCAGAATGCTCTCCACGGTACATCTATAGAAGTTTTTGAATGTATTTGTCAGCATACCAAATCTCTTCAAACTCCCAATGAAGTATAGGCACTGTCTTGCATTCTTTGTAGCTGCATCGATATGTTGGACCAGCTTAGGTCCTAAGATTTTGACACCCAGGAACTTGAAACTGTTCACTCTCTCCACTTCTGATCCCTCTATGAGGATTGGTATGTGTTCCTTCATCTTACCCTTCCTGAAGTCCACAATCAGCTCTTTCATCTTACTGACATTGAGTGCCAGGTTGATGCTGCAACACCATTACACTAGTTGGCATATCTCACTCCTGTACGCCCTCTCGTCACCACCTGAGATTTTACCAACAATGCTTGTATCAGTAGTAAATTTGTAGATGGTATTTGAGCTATGCCGAGCCACACAGTCATGTGTATATAGAGAGTAGAGCAGTGGGCTAAGCACACACCCCTGAGGTGTGCCAGTGTTGATCGTCAGCGAGGAGGAGATATCATCACCAATCCGCACAGATCGTGGTCTTCTGGTTAGGAAGTCAGGGATCAAATTGCAGAGGGAGGTACAGAGGCCCAGGTTCTGTAACTTATCAATCAGGATTGTGGAAATGATGGTGTTAAATGCTGAGCTGTAGTTGATGAACAGCATCCTGATGTAAGTGTTTGTATTGTCCAAGTGGTCTAAGGCCGTGTCAAGAGCCATTGAGATTGCGTCTGCTGTTGACCTATTGTGGTGATAGGCAAATTGCAGTGGGTCCAGGTCCTTGCTGAGGCAAGAGTTCAGTCTAGTCATGACCAACCTCTCAAAGCATTTCATCACTGTCGATGTGAGTGCTACTAAGCGATAGTCATTAAGGCAGTTCACATTATTCTTATTAGACACAAATATGTTTGTTGCCTTTTTGAAGCAAGTGGGACCTACCACCCATAGCAGTGAGAGATTGAAAATGTCCTTGAATACTTCTGCCAGTTGATTGGCACAGGTTTTCAGAGCCTTACCAGGTACTCCATCAGGACCTTCTGCCTTGTGAGGGTTCACCCTCTTTAAAGACAGTCTAACATTGGCCTCTGAAACTGAGATCACAGGGTCACCAAGTGCAGCAAGGATCGGCAAGGCTGTAGTTATATTCTCCCTTTCAAAGCGGGCATAGAAGGCTTTTTGCCAATATAAATGTGCCTATTTGTTAAATTATAGTCTCACTATTTAATGCATTGATAAAGAAGCAAATATATTACTCTATCACAAATTTGTTTTGATTATATTTTGAAAACTGCATTTCAATATAATCAGTTTCTTTTCTAATCCTATATATTTTTCTTTATATATTTAAATACATTATTCTGGACTTTTGGTAAGATGGTGGTGTGTTTGGACACAGTGGCTTTTCGGGGGCCAACCAAAGGCATTTTTTCTTTTTTAAATGTCTTGATTCTGATTGCAAGATAATGCTGCACTCCAAGAACTTGAGGTTCTGCAGATCTACCTCATCAGTGAGCTGTTCATTGGTGGAGGAGCTGGACTAGATGCAGACCGTGTTGGTGCGCGAAGGCAGAGTGCTGTGTAACCGCGTGTGATTCTCTTTATTGTTTCTCTTACGAGCGTAAGACCCTGTTGGACATCGATAATGTAAGATGCCACAGGCCTGCTTCTCTTGGTTGGTGGTGCAACAGGCAGCAGGAGAGCTTGGTTCTAGCCAGGACTAGTACTCAAGCTATGGGTTTGCCTGCTGCTGCAGTCCATGGTCAGTCGGGGGCTGGCCCCTCCCATTGGTGCTGCCCTCCAGTGTTCGCTCGGTGGAATGGCACGCTGGATTGTGTGCATGTGCTGTGGACTGACTAGCATTATGCCATCAACTTGCATGACATGTCACTCAGGGACTTGGGCTTTATTTTGTTTTTGTGTGATTGCATGTGTGCTTGCTATCTTGTGTTGTGCTCTGTATGTTTTACACCCTGGCCCCAAAGGAATGCTGTTTCATTTTGCTGTATTCGTGTATAGTTGAATGATAATTAAACTTAAATTTGATTTTTGATTTGATTATTCTGAGAATGGGTCCATTGCTTCACCAGATTGCAAAAGCTATCTACGGCATAAAAAAGATTAAAAATCTCTGACCTAAATGAAGCCCAGTCAGTCACAGGAAGATTGTACAAACTCGTTGCAGACAGCAGAGGGAACCTAATTCCAATCGGTGATTGTTGCCGCTGTAAAGCTTTTGCACTGTAACTGTTATGCTTCACTGCTCTCAGTTGGGTGCCCTTATGTGGTAAGTGGCTGGTAGAATCTGGAGAGGGAGGGTCTGATGTAAATATGGATAGAAAAGAAAACAAAACATGGAATGTTGCCCATAAGAAGGTGGGGACTATCAGAGGACAATGCAACACAAACAATACACATAAGACACTGGAGGAAGTCAGCAAATAGGCAGCATCTGTGAAGGGAACTCTACTGCCGACATCGCAGCCAAGACCCTTCATCAAAACTGACTTCATGAGGACTTCAGTGAATCCTGATGAGGGGTCTCAGCCCAATAAATTACTGTCCATTTTTGTCTGTTTGTTTATTTGCAGATACAGGTCCATCTGGCTGACCATGATTGGTGACCAATTATGCGATGTGACCAATTAACCTGGATACTGGAGCCCGTGGAGGAAACCCATGTGATCACAGTGAGAATGTATAAACTCCTTGTGCATAGAGGCAGAACTGAAACCTGAGTCGCGGGCACGTAATAGCGTTATGCTATTATGCTATTGTGGCACTCTTACAATATATATACTGTAAATGCCTGTTTATACGTAGTTTTGTGTTAAATTCTGTTGTGTTTCTGTGCTCTGTTGTGAATGCCTGCTGGAATATGAATCTCAGGGCAGTATACAGTAACATATACATACTTTGACAACAAGCTTACTTTGAACTTTGAGATCAGGCCCACAGGATTGGTGCCACTTGCAAGCTGGGAGATAGATCGGAGCAGAAGTGGGTGTATATTTGGCTAGCGTGGTTATGATGGGCTGAATGGTCTCCTGTTACGCCAGGATCAATGATTCACCTTGACCAGGATGTGCAAAGAAGGAGTGGGCCAGTTAGAGCTACACTATTACAGCTTGTAGAATCAGAGTTTGGAGCTGATTTCCAATATCCTCTGTAAGAACATTTGTACATGGTCCCTGTGACCATGTGGGTTTCCTCTAAGTGCTCTGGTTTCCTCCCCCAGTCTAAAGATGTACCGGTTGGTAGGTTAATTGGTCATTGTAAATTATCCCATGGTTAGACTGGTGTTAAATAAGGGGCTTGCGGGGTGTGCGACTCATTGGGCCAGGAGGGCCTGTTTTACACTGTATCTCAAAATAAATACTCACAGAAACCATCCTCCCCTCCATGGTCTCTGTCTTTACCTCTCGCTTCCTTGATAAAGCAGCTAGCATAATCACAGGCCCCTCTAACCATGGATGCTGGTGCTCCCAACCTTCCGACACCAATGTAGCACGCCCACAACTCAATAACCCTATCCTCTAGAGTACGTCTTTGAAATGTTAGTGGAAAGCAGAGTAGTCTGAGGAATCCCACACAGAATGGTGAGAACGTGCAAACTCCTCACAGACAGCAGCAGGAATTGAACACAGATCACTGGTGCTGTTAAGCAGAACCCTAACTGCTCTGCTTACAAAGGCTAAGATTAAGATTTAAGATTAACTTTATACATCGAAACAGCAACATATACAGTGAACTGCATTGTTTGTGTCAAGACCAACAGTCCACGGATACGCTGGGGGCAGCCCGCAAGTGTCACCACACTCCTGGAGTCCAGCTGCCTGTCTGCAGGAGCTCAGGCTCCCACCGGCTGCAGTGGCATTGGAAGTGCATTCAGCAAGTGGTGTGGGAGCATTGGGGAAAGTGGTTCACTTCCAGTGCCAGCATTCAGGATTCAGTTCCTGCTGTTGTCTGTAAGGAGACTATGTTCTCCCCATGACCTCATGGATTTCCTATGTTGTTGCCAGAAACATATCCTCAGACTGTGTTGGTCATTGATGCAAATGATGCATTTCACTGCATTTGATGTCTTGCTGCCCAGCACAATCCCCATTGATTTGATTTGTTTGAAATCACGCATTTTTCAGAGGATCAGACATGTCCTCCTTCTTTAAAGAACGAGGTTTCCCTTCCTCCACCACTGATGCTGTCCTCGCCCGCATCTCCTCCATTTCCCGGACATCCACCTTCACCCCATTTTCCACTTCCTTAAAAGGAATAGAGTTCCTCTTCTCCTTACCTACCATCCCATGATGCTCTGCATCCAGCATATCATTCTCTACAGCTTCTACCATCTTCAATGGCATCCTACCACCAAATCATCTTTAACTCCACCCCATCTACCTCTGTACAGTTTCTGCAGCAAGCTCATCTTTTGGGATTCCCTTGTCCATTCATCTCTCCCCACTGATCTCCCTCCTGCCATTTATCTCTGCAAGCAGAACAAGTGCTTCACCTGCCCCTACACCACCTCCCTCACTACCATTCAGGGTCCCAAACAGTCCTTCCAAGTGAGACGACACTTCACCTGTGAGTCTGTTGGTGTCATATACGGTGTCCAGTGTTCCCGATGTGGTCTCCTGTATATCAGTGAGATGTGACATAGATTGGGAGACCACTTC